>NC_029790.2:61093467-61108949 GCF_000816755.2 Arachis ipaensis | reverse complement strand
CATGAAGAACACTATGAATGCATGAATTTTTGAAAAATGCAAGATGCACATGCAATTGACACCAAACTTATGATATGACTCAAGACTCAAACAAGAAACATGAAATATTTTTTATTTTTGTGATTTTCTAAATTTTTTTTTTGGATTTTTATTTTATATTTTTCGAAAAATTATTTAGAAAAAGGAAAAATAAGGATTCCAAAATTTTTAATAAGTGATCAAAGGATCATAAGGTGATCAAAAGATCCAAAGATGCCTAATACACTAGTAAGAGGTCCTATTTATAATAAACTAGCTACTAGGGTTTACATGAGTAAGTATTTGATGTATAAATCCACTTCCGGGGCCCACTTGGTGTGTGTTTGGGCTGAGCTTAAGTGTTGCACGTGCAGAGGCCAATTGTGGAGTTGAACGCCAGTTTTTGTGCCAGTTTGGGCGTTCAACTCTGGTTTTGGATCCTTTTCTGGCGCTGGACGCCAGATTTGGGCAGAAGGCTGGCGTTGAACGCCAGTTTACGTCGTCTATTCTTGGCGAAAGTATGGACTATTATATATTGCTGGAAATCCCTGGATGTCTACTTTCCAACGAAATTGGAAGTGTGCCATTTCGAGTTCTGTAGCTCCAGAAAATCCACTTTGAGTGCAGGGAGGTCAGAATCCAACAGCATCAGCAGTCCTTTTTCAACCTCTGAATCTGATTTCTGCTCAAGTCCCTCAATTTCAGCCAGAAAATACCTGAAATCACAGAAAAACACACAAACTCATATTAAAGTCCAGAAATGTAAATTTAACACAAAATCTATTAAAAACATCCCTAAAAGTAACCAGATTCTACTAAAAACATACTAAAAACAATGTCAAAAAGCGTATAAATTATCCGCTCATCAGACATTCTAGGAGATAACCCATCCTAGTACTACTCTCACCCAAGCACGCTTAACTGCGGAGTTCTGATGGGATCCGGTGCATTAGTGCTGGAATGATCGCACCTATTAAAGTATGCGCACACAATTATCATAAGCATGTCTCGCAGCGTAGGGTAAGTCAAGCTGCGAAGCCCTGTGGGCCCGTGCGAGCTTGTCGAAAATCAGGTCATTGAGGCTCGCTTTAGCTAAAATATTCAAGGTAGCGTCGTTTAAAAAACGAGGGTAAGCACGACGTAAAAAAAAAAAAAGAAAAAAAAAACAGTGTATCACGAGGACTTCCCAGGAGGTCACCCATCCTAGTACTACTTTCGCCCAAGCACGCTTAACTGCAGAGTTCTAATGGGATCCGGTGCATTAGTGCTGGTATGATCACACCTATTAAAGTATTCGCACACAATTATCATAAGCATGTCTCGCGACGTAGGGTAAGTCGAGCTGCGAAGCCCTGCGAGGCCCGTGCGAGCTTGCAGAAAATCAGGTCATTGAAGCTTGCTTTAGCTAAACTATTCAAGATAGCGTCGTTTAAAGAACGAGGGTAAGCACGACGTAAAAAAAAGAAAAAAAAAAAGAAAAAAGAGGTGCAACACGAGGACATCCCAGGAGGTCACCCGTCCTAGTACTACTCTCGCCCAAGCACGCTTAACTGCGGAGTTCTGATGGGATCCGGTGCATTAGTGTGGTATGATCGCACCTATTAAAGTATACGCACACAATTATCATAATCATGTTTTGCGACGTAGGGTAAGTTGAGCTGCGAAACCCTACGGGGCCCGTGCGAGCTTGTCGAAAATCAGGTCATTGAGGCTCGCTTTAGCTAAACAATTCAAGATAGTGTCGTTTAAAGAACGAGGGTAAGCACGACGTAAAAAAAAAGACGTGCAACACGAGGACTTCCCAGGAGGACACCTGTTCCGAGGGTTACCTGAAACTGTAGGTCGATCTCGGACGAGATCTTCTGTACTGGTCGGAGATGACGTGTCCGGCTGGCTGGTGGCGGCCGGAGCTGTTGTGTCCGACTTGTTGGACTAGTTGCACTTCTGATCCTTTGCCACCGGAGGGTGGGGGGTACCTACAAGAGACTCCGATGCTTAAGTTAGCATGGGTATTAAACAGGTTTTATGTAGAATCAGAGTCTGAGTTATACTTGGGTGCTCCAGTGTATTTATAGTGTTGAGATGTGACCTTCGTTGGGTAAGATAAGTTAGTTATCTTATCTTATCTTTATCTTTAGAGTTGAGGTCAGCGTATCTTTATTGGAACCGCCCTTATCTCTATAGCCTTAGGCCGCCTTAGGATTTGGGTCGTGTTCCTCTATTTGGGCCTTTTACTGGGCTCTCTTGTTGATTTGGCCGAGCTCTTTGAGACGAGGTCGGATAGTCTGTCCTGAAGAGGTTGGTCGCTTTACCTCGAATCATCCCAGGTCGGACAGCTCGACCTAGGGTATGAACAGTGCCCCTGCTTGAGCTCGATCTTCTCTTTGAGGTCGAGTCCTGGACTTCGATCCTTCTTAAAGTCGAACTCAAGCATTTGTCGATTCCTTTCTTTGTAGGGTCTTTTTTGAATGTAGAACGTTTCCCTCTAGAAGCGCGCGCTTTTGTATTAGCGCTTTTTTGGGAATGCAAGCAGTTTTAATATCTGCATTTAATTGATATTAATTTTGCCCTTCATTCTCTCTTGGCTTTTTGAATTTCGCGATCAAAAACGGTTTCTTTTCTTCATTTTTTCTTCCTAACTTCTCCCTTTACTCTCTCGTTTTCCGTTTCTCTCATCTGCTCTCTGTCTTTCGCTTGCGCTTCTGCTTTCTTGTGTTTGCGGCATCATTCGGCATTTTTCTGGGCAGCCTCTATCCCTGTGCTTCCACTTTTTCTCGAAGCTTCTTTCGTCTCCAGGTTAGTCCCATTTCATATTTTCCTCATTGTTTTTGACTTTGCGATGGAGTTTTTGATCTTCTTTTTGGAGAAAGTTTGGATCTTTCTGTTTTTATCATGCTTGACTTTGTTGCATGCTTTGGGATTTCTTCATTTTCTGCATGATTGCCTTTGCTTAATGCTTTTTAGGGTTTTTCGCATGCTATCGCCTTTCCTGTTTTGTGCTTTCGATGGTGGTTTTCGCCTAATTCTGAGAAAGGTTGTGCCTTTGGTGATTTTCTGTTTGGCATTGTTGACGTTTGACAGTGCTTTCGCTGGTAGACTGTAGAAAGATAGTTACTTTGATGACTTTGCATTTTTTTAACTTGATGGACGAAATGCTTACTGCTTTGGGTCTTCTTTCCTTGTTTTGAGAGATACTGGGGTGTAGGTTTTTCCTAGGAATCTTGCTTTGTTATTGCCTCCAAAGGATGCCCCAGGACTTTTGGCTTGAGTCTTGAGGTTTTCCTTTTGTTTATCCGCCCGTCGAGATGTTTTGACCCGTGCCCGAGATGGTTTTGAGTAATCCGCTCTTCTTTTCTTTTGTAGGATCTTAGTTGACCTCATGTCTTCCCGAAATAACGTCGTAGCGACGCCTTCCCAGGTCCCTACGGGTATGGCCGATTGGGTGGACTCCATGGTTCTCATGTGTGTCTCACTGGTTGACTCTGAGTTTTGTTCTCAGCTTAGCCAGTTTCACAGTGTCTGTAGTAACTCTGGTGAAGAGAAGAATTATGAGCTTGTTCCTCCTTCCTCTGATGAGAGAGTCTGTTTCTCAACTCGAGTTGTTGACAATCGCCCTTTCTTTTATGCTTATGATTTTTTCTTTGGTCAACTCGGGGTTACTCTTCCCTTTACTCCATTTGAAATCGACTTGTTATGGTCTTGTAATGTTGCCCCTTCTCAACTTCACCCCAACTCCTGGGGTTTTATTAAAATCTTCCAATTATTGTGTGGTAGTTTTGGTATTCCAGCTTCCCAATCTCTCTTTTTCTACTTGTTTGTCTTGACTAAGCCTGGTGTGGTGAAAAAGAAGTCAGCTTGGGTCTCCTTCCGTTCTACCCAAGGAAAGAAAGTTTTCTCCATGTTTGACGAATCATTTCGGGATTTTAAAAACTATTTTTTCAAGGTCCGAGCTGTTAAAGGATCTTGGCCCTTTTTCTTGGATGAAAATGATGAGCCCGCCTTTCCCCTAGAGTGGCAGAATGATGTTAGGGTCTCCAGGTACTCTTGGGACATGTTGGATGAGGCTGAGCGAGCCTTTGTGACTGTTTTAGAGGAGCGTTGGGGTCAGCCTCCCCATCTTGACACAAAGAAGTTTCTAACCAATCCTTCTCTTCTTCAATCTGAACTGGGTATCTTGTGTTTCCTTTGCTGTTTGTCTTACGATGCTTCTAGTTGTATTTTCAACTTGTTTGATTTGTAGCTTGACTTCTATTTTATTTACAGAGGCAATGAAGAATAATGAGTCTATGAAAGCTTTTAAGAGGGCACAGAAGGCGACTGCTGCCCGGAATGTTGCCGCTCGGGCTGCTGGGGAGGGGTCCTCCCAGCCCCGTGAGAAGCCGGCCGTGCCGAGCTCTCCCGGGGTGAGGAAGGCGATCCCAGTACCTCGGGTTCGTTTGGTGGATTCTCCTTCTTCTTCTGCGATTCCATCCGCCGCTCCTCCGAGTAAAAAGCAAAAGACTTCTGAGCCTTTCGACCTCAACGCTCCTGATTTCAACGCCATTGAGTTTATAGATCAACAAATTGGGCCATATGGTACCATTCCTATGGATGATGTGTCCATTCTTCATCATTTGGAGTTTATGGCTCAGAATCATGTGAGGATGGCCTTTATGTCGGCTGCACTTCATCGCACTGCCCAGAATCTTCCTCTCCACGCTACCGAGGCGTTTATGGAGGAGGCGAAATGAGAGTTTGACCGGATGAAGGGTTTGAAGGAGGAGCTCGAGGTGAAGGTGGTCAAGTTGGAGAAGGACCTCGAAAATGAGAAGGCGAGTTCTAAGGCGCTGGCTGCTTCCTTGAGGTTGGCTGAGGATGCGGCCATGATGCACAAGGACAGCTATGTGACTTCCTATAGGGAGGGGAGGCGCCTGAGGGAAGAACTCGACAATGCCCAGGAGGATTATGCTGAGCTCCAAAGTCATCTTGTCGGCAGCGTAACTGCTGCTTACGAGAACTTGAAAGAGCAAGTCCGAATTATTGCTCCCGAGGCCGATCTTACCCTTTTGAGCTTGGATAATGTTGTCAGAGACGGCAAGATTGTCCCTGATGATGAGGGTGATGATGATGAAGTTGTTCCTCCCCTTGTGTCTTCCACCAAAGTGCCGACTTCTTCCACTCCTCCTGTTGTACCTGACCTGGATTGCCAGATCCTGAATCGGAAGGATGGGACTGTTGATGCGGTGCCGCTTCAAACTCGCCCTCCTTCTCCTGGTCCTGATGTCGCCAAGAAAGCTCATGATGCTGTCGAGAAAACTTCTGATGTTTGTTGATTGTAGTTGGCCCGGCTTGTGGGCGTTTTTTGGAACTTTATTAAGATGTTGACTTTTTAGTTGCTTTCCTAGCAACTTTTTATTTAAAAAACGGACAAGTAGCTTGCTACCCTTTGGGTAGTCAGTGTTAGTGGCCCTTCAAGGCCTTTATAACTTTATATAATTTGGTTTTCTTGCTCTGCGTGTGTTCTTTACTGCCTTGTGACCGACTTCTTTGCGTTGGTCCCCTGATAGACTCTTTTTCATAATCCTCTTTCTCGGACCTTCGTGAGGTCTCTTTCAGAGATTGCTTGGATTTTTGTAGTGGATCGACCTCGTCGGGTCGACTTCTTCTAAGCTGTTTTGTAATCCTCTTTCTTGGACCTTTGTTAGGTCTCTTTCAGGGATTACTTCTTGTCTTTTGTAGGAGGTCGACTTCGTTAGGTCGATCTCTTCTAAGTTATTTCGTAATCCTCTTTTTTGGACCTTGGTTAGGTCTCTTTCAGGGATTACTTTTATAACTTTTTCATCTTGGGCTAGATTTGCTAGGTCGAGTCCTTTTAAGTTAAAGTAATCCTCTTTAATAGGGTTGGCCAGACCTCTTTCCAGGGTTTACTTATAACTTGGGTTGACTTGGTCCGACTTCCGAACGCCGGCTAGTCTTTAAGTTATTTTATTAGCTATCCGTAACACCTCGTCAGGTTCTTTTTTAGATTGCTTTCTATAACTTCTTACATTATTCTGTGTTCATCTTTGCCGATTTGTAGAAAGTGGTTGGCATCTTTAGCTCGTCCTTTGGGTGAATCGCGTTTTTACCTTTATCGGATGACTCATCTTTATCGTGGTCGTGCAGTGAAATTGTTTTTCACTTTCTGCCGACCTGTAGCTTTATAATCGGATGATGAATACTTCAGATTAATGCGTCTTGAAATCTTTGTAGAATGCCTAGATAAATTTTATTCAAAGAAAAATGCAAATATATACATATGGGAATTTTCTCATCCTCTTACGTTGGGTATGTCTCAACCTGGTGCCTCATTAAAAAAAACTTTTTCAGGAAAAAGAGCACATCTACTGATGAGATCCTTTACCTTTTCTAACTGTAGTACCTTCTTAGGTTGCAGGCATGCCATGACCTTGGAAGCTCCCGTCCGTCGAGTTCGGACACTCTGTAGTAGCCCTTCCCGAGTACTTCTATGACTCAGTATGGTCCTTTCCAATTGGCTGCCAGCTTTCCCTCTCTGGGTCGTGTTGTTCCGATGTCGTTTCGGATTAAGATGAGGTCGTTTTCAGCGAAACTTCTTGGTACTACCCGTTAGTTATATCTAGAAGCCATTCGGCGTTTTAGTGCTTCTTCTCTGATCCGAGCTCTTTCCTGAACCTCAGGTAGTAGGTCGAGTTCTTCCCTCTAGAGTTGGGAGTTTGCTCCCTCATTATAATGGACTGCCCTATGCGATCCTTCCTCAATTTCTATTGGAATCATTGCATCCGTTCCGTATGTTAGCCGGAATGGGGATTCCTTTGTGGTGGAATGTGGCATTGTTCGATATGCCCATAGGACTTGTGGGAGTTCCTCTGCCCAGGCTCCCTTTGCATCCTACAATCTCCGTTTTAACCCTGCCAATATGACTTTGTTGGCGGCTTCGGCCTGTCCGTTAGCTTGGGGGTGTTCGACAGAGGTGTACTGGTGCTTTATATTCAAATCGGCTACTAATTTTCTGAAGCCCGTATCTCTGAATTGGGTGCCATTGTCTGTGGTTATTGAGTACGGGACCCCAAATCTTGTGACAATGTTTCTGTATAAGAATTTTTGGCTTCTTTGGGCAGTGGCATTGGCTAATGGTTCTGCTTCGATCCACTTTGTAAAGTAATCTACCCCTACTATGAGGAATTTAACTTGCCCTGATCCCTGGGGAAAAGGGCCGAGAAGGTCGAGTCCCCATTTCGCAAAAGGCCAAGGGGCAGTCACGCTGATGAGTTCTTCTGGCGGGGCGATGTGGAAATTGGCATGTTTCTGACATGATGGACATGTCTTTACGAATTCTGTAGATTCTTTCTGTAAAGTTGGCCAGTAAAACCCTGCCCGGAGTATCTTTTTGGCAAGAGCCCGTGCTCCGAGATGATTGCCGCAGATGCCGCTGTGTACCTCTTCTAACACTTCCCTGGTGTGGGAGGTCGGCACACATTTTAGTAATGGTACCGAGATCCCTCTTTTGTATAGGATGTTGCTTATGATGGTGTAATACTGTGCCTCCCTTTTTAGCTTCTTTGCTTCCTTGTCTTCTGCGGGGAGTGTTCCTGTTTTGAGGTAGTTAATTATGGGGGTCATCCATCCTTGGTCCTGGCCTGTTATGGTTAGGACTTTTTTCGTTTCCGAGATTGATGGGTTCTGTAACATTTCCTGGATGAGGCTTCTATTTTTGCCCCCTGGCTTGGTGCTGGCCAGTTTTGAGAGTGCGTCAGCTCGAACATTTTGCTCACGGGGTATGTGGCAAATCTTGTATTCCCCGATTCGTTCGAGCTGTTGCTTGGTCTTATCCAAATATCTTTTCATGGTGGGATCTTTGGCTTGGTAGCTCCCTGCTATCTGTGATGTGACCACTTGTGAATCACTATAAATGTTAAGTTTTCGAGCTCCCACCTCCTCAGCCAGTTTTAGACCAGCTAGCAATGCTTCGTATTCCGCCTGGTTATTTGAAGTCGGGAATCCGAACTTGAGGGAGAGCTCAATTTGGGTTCCCTGGTTGCTTTCTATTATAATTCCTGCGCCACTTCCCGTTTTATTTGAAGAACCATCCACATACAGATTCCACTCTATGGGGGCTTCTAGGGCATCTGTGAATTCGGCGATAAAATTGGCCAAGTATTGTGATTTGATGGCGGTCCGAGCTTCATATTGGAGGTCGAATTCTGACAGCTCGACTGCCCATTGTAGAATTCTGCCTGCTAAATCTGTTTTCTGCAGTATTCCCTTTAAGGGCTGATTAGTTCGAACTTTAATGGTGTGGGCCTGGAAGTAGGGGCGGAG
Organism: Arachis ipaensis; assembly: GCF_000816755.2. Lineage (NCBI taxonomy): Eukaryota > Viridiplantae > Streptophyta > Magnoliopsida > Fabales > Fabaceae > Arachis > Arachis ipaensis. Next base: position 61,100,612 of record NC_029790.2, on the reverse strand, counting down.
TCACCGAGATGTTAAAACGAGAGTGTAAGCAAATTTTTCTATTTTCTGATAGTTCAGCTCGGATCCCTGCAGTGCTTTGCTAATGAAGTAGACGGGTTGTTGCCCGTTTTCGCTTTCGCGGACCAGTGCTGACGCTACTGCCTTGTCTCCTACTGCAAGATATAGTATGAGTGGTTCTCCTTCTTGTGGTCGGGATAGGATAGGTGGCTGTCCTAAGAACTTTTTAAAGTCTTGGAACGCTTGTTCGCATTCTGTCGTCCACTCGAACTGTTTTCCCTTTCTTAAAGTAGCATAGAAGGGGAGAGATCTTATTGCGGCTCCTGCTAAGAATCGGGATAGGGCAGCCAACCTCTCGTTGAGTTATTGTACTTCTTTTACGCAGGTTGGGCTTTTCATGTTGAGTATGGCCTGGCATTTATCTGGATTTGCTTCGATTCCTCTTTGTGTGAGCATGAAGCCCAAGAATTTGCCTGCTTCTACCGCAAAGGTGCATTTTGTTGGATTGAGTCGCATATCATGTTTCCGGATGGTGTCGAACACCTGGGCTAGGTCGGTCAACAGTGTCTGTTCGCTTTTTGTTTTAATTAGCATGTCGTCCACATAAACTTCCATGATTTTCCCGATGTGATCCGAGAAGACTTTATTCATCAATCTTTGATAAGTGGCTCCTGCGTTCTTAAGGCCGAAAGGCATTACGATGTAGCAGTAGTTTGCCTTTGGCATTAAAAACGAGGTCTTTTCCTGGTCCGGTGGGTACATGGGGATTTGGTTGTATCCTGAATACGCGTCCATAAACGAGAGATATTTATATCCAGAGGAAGCATCTACCAGGGCGTCAATACTCGGGAGTGGGTATGGGTCTTTTGGGCAAGCTTTGTTAAGATCTGTGTAATCGATGCACATTCGCCACTTCCCATTTGATTTTTTCACCAAAACGACGTTGGCTAGCCATAGTGGGTATTTAACTTCTCTTATAAATCCAGCTTCCAGCAGTGCCTGCACTTGCTCTTCCACAGCTTGGGATCGCTCTGGCCCGAGTTTTCTTCGTTTCTGCTGGACCGGTCGAGATCCTGGATAAACTGCCAACTTGTGACACATTAGTTTAGGGTCTATGCCTGGCATGTCTGCGGCTTTCCATGCAAAAAGGTCGGCATTATCTCGCAAAAATTGTATTAGCCGTTCTTTTGCATCTCCTTTGAGGATTGTGCCGATATTAATTGTTTTTTCCGAGGTGTCCCCGATCTGAATTTTTTCTATCTCGCCCTCTGGTTGGGGGCGAAACTCTTCTCATCGTTGAACTCCGACCAGCTCTATTGTGTGGAACTCTTCTCCTTTGCCCCTGAGGTTGAGGCTCTCGTTGTAACAACGACGCGCCATCCTCTGGTCTGCTTTTATCGTGGCTATCCCTTTTGGAGTTGGGAATTTCATGCATAGGTGTGGGGTCGAGACTATTGCCCCGAGTTGGTTGAGCGTGGTCCGGCCTATGAGAGCATTGTAGGCTGAGCTTACGTCGGCTACAATGTAGTCTATTTTGAGGGTCCTGGATTGGTCTCCCTTTCCAAAGGTTGTATGCAGTGGTATGTATCCTAATGGTCAAACCGGAGTGTCTCCTAGCCCGAACAAACTGTTTGGATATGCTTTAAGTTCTTTTTCTTCTAAGCCGAGTTTATCAAAGGCTGTTTTGAATAAGATGTCGGCAGAACTCCCTTGATCTATTAGCGTCTGATGTAGGTTGGCATTTGCCAATATGATAGTGATAACCATTGGATCGTCGTGTCCTGTAATGATGCCGGTTGCGTCCTCTTTAGTGAATGTTATTGCCGGGATGTTGAGTGCTCCCTCCTCTCCTTCGACATGGTATACCTCTTTGAGGTATCTTTTACGAGAGGATTTGGAGATCCCTCCTACTGTAAAGCCGCCATGTATCATGTGGACATGTCTTTCTGGCGTCCGAGGTGATCGTTCCGCTCGTTCCGTGTCTTCATCCCTTCGTCTCTTTCTTTGCTCGTCATCTCGTGTGGCCAGAAATCGGTCTAGTTTTCCATCCCTTACCAATTTTTCTATGATATTTTTTAATTCGAAGCATTCGTTGGTGGAGTGTCCCCGGACCCGATGATATTCACAATACTCCTTTCAGTTTCCTCCTCCCTTTTTGCCTTTGAGCGGCTGTGCTGGGGGAATTTTTTCCGTATGGCAGACCTCTTTATATATTTCGACCAGGGATGCTCTAAGAGGAGTATAGTTATGGTACTTCTTAATTTTCTCCCCTTTTCTATCGTTTTTTCTTTTGGATTCTTTGTCTCTGTTACGGTGGGAAGCTCCCGACTTCGAGGATTCTCCTAACTGAGCGTTTTCTTCCATATTGATGTATTTTTCTGCTCGCTCCTGTACTTCGTTGAGGGTGGCCGGGTACTTTTTTGATATAGATTGGCTGAAAGGTCCCTCTTGTAGGCCGTTGATGAGTCCCATGATTGCGGCCTCCGTGGGTAAACTTTGTATGTCCATGCATGTTTTGTTGAATCTTTCCATGTAGTTTCGAAGGCTCTCCCGATCTCCTTGTTTGATTCCTAATAAACTGGGGGCGTGTTTAGCTTTATCCTTTTGAATGGAAAATCTGGCTAGGAATTTTTTGGCTAAGTCGTCGAAGCTTGAGATGGATTTTGGGGGTAAGTTGTCGAACCACCGAATAGCTGTCTTTGTGAGAGTGGTTGGGAAGGCTTTACAGCGAACAGCATCTGGGGCGTCAGTGAGGCACATTCTGCTTCTGAAGTTACTAAGATGGTGGTTGGGATCCGTGGTGCCGTCGTACAGGGTCATATCCGGGAGTTTGAAGTCTTTTGGAATTTTGGTTTTCATGATTTCCCTAGTGAAGGGGTCTTGCTCTTTGTGTGAATTTTCTTTGAGATTAGCGCGAGGGGCTTTTGATTTGAGATCGGCTTCCAATTGCTGCAGTTTTTCTTCCAACTCCCAACGTCGCCGCATCTCTCTTTGTAGATCTTTTCCGATTTCCCTTTGTTGGTGGGTTTCTTTTTCCTTTTTCCAGTTGTTTTAGGCGATTTAAGAGTGCTTCTATGGCTCCTGAATTTGGCAAATCTTTGTCTTTGCTGGTCTCCGGAGTGTCATGTAGCGTGACATCTGCGTTCTTGTGCGGTGTTCGATCTTCCAGACCTGAATCGTGGTCATTGTCATGGTTGTCCGCCATGGTGATGGGATGACTTCCAGGTTCCCCGGCAACGGCGCCAATGTTCCGAGGGTTACCTGAAATTGTAGGTCGATCTCGGACGAGATCTTCTGTACAGGTCGGAGATGACGTGTCTGGCTGGCTGGTGGCGGCCGGAGCTGTTGTGTCTGACTTGTTGGACTAGTTGCACTTCTGATCCTTTGCCACCGGAGTGTGGGGGGTACCTGCAAGAGACTCCGATGCTTAAGTTAGCATGGGTATTAAAAAGGTTTTATGTAGAATCAGAGTATGAGTTATACCTGGGTGCTCCAGTGTATTTATAGTGTAGAGATGTGACCTTCGTTGGGTAAGATAAGTTAGTTATCTTATCTTATCTTTATCTTTAGAGTTGAGGTCAGCATATCTTTATTGGAACTGCCCTTATCTCTATAGCCTTAGGCCGCCTTAGGATTTGGGTCGTGTTCCTCTATTTGGGCCTTTTACTGGGCTCTCTTGTTGATTTGGCCGAGCTCTTTGAGACGAGGTCGAATAGTCTGTCCTGAAGAGGTTGGTCGCTTTACCTCGAATCATCCCAGGTCGGACAGCTCGACCTAGGGTATGAACAACACCCATCCTAGTACTACTCTCGCCCAAGCACGCTTAACTGCGGAGTTCTGATAGGATCCGGTGCATGGTGCTGGTATGATTGCACCTATTAAAGTATTCGCACACAATTATCATAAGCATGTCCCGCGACGAAGGGTAAGTCGAGCTGCGAAGCCCTGCGGGGCCCGTACGAGCTTGTCGAAAATTAGGTCATTGAGGCTCGCTTTAGCTAAACTATTCAAGATAGCGTCGTTTAAAGAACGAGTGTAAGCATGATGTAAAAAAAAACGATGCATCACAAGGACTTCCCAGGAGGTCACCCAACCTAGTACTACTCTCGCTCAAGCACGCTTAACTGCGGAGTTCCAATGGGATCCGGTGCATGAGTGCTGGTATGATCATACCTATTAAAGTATGCGCACACTATTATCATAAGCATGTCTCGCGACGTAGGGTAACTCGAGCTGCGAAGCCCTGCGGGGCCCGTGCGAGCTTTGCGAAAATCAGGTCATTGAGGCTCGCTTTAGCTAAACTATTCAAGATAGCGTTGTTTAAAGAACGAGGGTAAGAACGACGTAAAAAAAAAAGAGGTGGAACCCGAGGACTTCCCAGGAGGTCACCCATCCTAGTACAACTTCGCCTAAGCCCGCTTAACTGCCGAGTTCTGTTGGGATCCGGTGCAACAGTGCTAGTATGATCGCACCTATTAAAGTATGCGCACACAATTATCATAAGCATGTCTCGCGACGTAGGGTAAGTCGAGCTGCGATGCCCTACGGGGCCCGTACGAGCTTGCCGAAAATCAGGTCATTAAGGCTCGCTTTAGCTAAACAATTCAAGTTAGCATCGTTTAAAGAATGAGGGTAAGCACGACGTAAAAAAAAAAGAAAAAAAAAAGAAAAAAGAGGTGCAACACGAGGACTTCCCAAGAGGTCACCCATCCTAGTACTACTCTCGCCCAAGCACGCTTAATTGCGGAGTTCTGATGGGATCTGGTGCATTAGTGCTGGTATGATCGCACCTATTAAAATATGCGCACACAATTATCATAATCATGTCTTGCGACGTAGGGTAAGTTGAGCTGCGAAACCCTACGGGGCCCGTGCGAGCTTGTCGAAAATCAGGTCATTGAGGCTTGCTTTAGCTAAACAATTAAAGATAGCGTCGTTTAAAGAACGAGGGTAAGCATGACGTAAAAAAAAATGTTGCATCACGAGGACTTCCCAGGAGGTCACCCATCCTAGTACTACTCTCGTTCAAGCACGCTTAACTGTGGAGTTCTAACGGGATCCGGTGCATGAGTGCTGGTATGATCACACGTATTAAAGTATGCGCACGCAATTATCATAAGCATGTCTCGCGACATAGGGTAAGTCGAGCTGCGAAACCCTGTGGGGCCCGTGTGAGCTTGTCGAAAATCAGGTCATTGAGGCTCGCTTTAGCTAAACTATTCAAGATAGCGTCGTTTAAAGAACGAGGGTAAGAACGACGTAAAAAAAAAGAGGTTCAACCAGAGGACTTCCTAGGAGGTCACCCATCCTAGTACAACTATCGCCCAAGCACGCTTAAGTGCAGAGTTCTGTTGGGATCCGGTGCAACAGTGCTGGTATGATCGCACCTATTAAAGTATGCGCACACAATTATCATAAGCATGTCTCGCGACGTAGGGTAAGTCGAGCTTCGAAGCCCTGCGGGGCCCGTGCAAGCTGGGAATCTATGGGGTGCAAGCTGCTAGAATCTCATTAGAGATGGCAGACAGCTCAAGAAAACAGGCTTATGGACAAGTAGAGGACCTGTTAGTAAAGGTTGAAGGCCTTTACATCCCTGCTGATTTCATAGTCCTGGAAACTGGAAAGGAAGAGGATGAATCCATCATCCTAGGAAGACCTTTCCTGGCCACAGCAAGAGCTGTGATTGATGTTGACAGAGGTGAAATATTCCTTCAATGGAATGAGAACTCCCTTGTGTTTAAAACTCAAGGATCTCCCTCTGCAACCATGAAGAGGAAGCATGAAAAGCTTCTCTCAAAGCAGAGTCAACCAGAGCCCCCACAGTCAAACTCTAAGTTTGGTGTTGGGAGGCCACAACCAAACTCTAAGTTTGGTGTTGAACTCCCATATCCAAACTCTAAGTTTGGTGTTGGAGAGTCTCAACAAAGCTCTGCACATCTGTGAGGCTCCATGAGAGCCCACTCTCAAGCTATTGACATTAAAGAAGCGCTTGTTGGGAGGCAACCCAATGTTTATCTAATTCTTATTTTTATTGTTTTTCATGTTTTCTTAGGTTCATGATCATGTGGAGTCACAAAATAAATATAAAAATTGAAAACGGAATCAAAAACAGCAGAAGAAAAATCACACCCTGGAGGAGCATCTGTCTGGCGTTCAAACGCCAGAACAGAGCATAGTTCTGGCGCTGAACGCCCAGAATGGGAGCATCCTGGCGCTGAACGCCCAGAACAAGCATGGTTCTGGCGTTCAACGCCAGAAATGGCAGCAAAGGGGCGTTGAACGCCCAAAATGGGCACCAACCTGGCGCTGAACGCCCAGAGTTGTGTGCAAGGGCATTTTACATGCCTAAATTGGTGCAGGGATGTAAATGCCTTGACACCTCAGGATCTGTAGACCCCACAGGATCATCTCAGGATCTGTGGATCCCATAGGATCCCCACCTACCTCATCATCTCTCTTTCCATTCATGATAATCCCTTCTTTTTTTCCATTTACCATTCACATCCATACACCCACTACCTTCAAAAATTCAACATCTCTCTCCCACCCAATCCCACCCATATGGCCAAATACACACTCCCATCCATCTCCTCAATATCTTCTTCTTATTCTTCTATTCTTTCTTCTATTGCTTGAGGGCGAGCAACATTCTAAGTTTGGTATGGTAAAAGCATAGCTTTTTTGTTGTTTCCATAACCATTGATGGCACCTAAGGCCAGAGAAACCTCTAGAAAGAGGAAAGGGAAGACAAAAGCTTCCATCAAGGGTCTATAGCTCAGTGGTAGAACATTTGACTGCAAATCAAGAGATCCCTGAGATACCTCAGGGGATACATTTTCTTCCACACAATTATTGGAAGCAACTAAGGGTGGAACATCAAGAGCACTCCATCATCCTTCATGAAATCAGAGAAGATCTAAAACCAATGAAGGAGGAGCAACAAAGACAAGGAAGAGACATAGAAGAACTCAAGGACATCATTGGTTCCTCAAGAAGGAAACGCCACCATCACTAAGGTGGATTCATTCCTTGTTCTAAATTCTTCTGCTTTTCGTTTTCTATGTTATGTGCTTATCTATGTTTGTGTCTTCATTACATGATCATTAGTAGTAATAACTATGTCTTAAAGCTATGAATGTCCTATGAAT
>NC_029790.2:61087660-61090049 GCF_000816755.2 Arachis ipaensis | reverse complement strand
GTAACTGCTCTTGATTGTGTTTGAACCTCATTACTTGTGTTTGTAACTGATTGTTTGGATTGTGGTGATTGGATGTTGATTGAGTTGTTTGGGCCTAAGGCTGTGGTTGGTTTGTTTGAGGTCTAGCTTTGTATAAATTATCTGACTGATTCAGCATAGACTTAATGAACCTATGCTTGGAACAAGATGATCATTTATACCGCGTAGGTAACTTCTTTTATGTTTATAGTCTAGTAAAGTATGAAAAATCAAACTCTTACAGCATAGACTTAATTGAACCTATGCTTGGGACAAGTTGGTCATTCATACCATTAGGAAACTTTTCAGATTCTTATATCTGGAAAAGAAGTTTGGATTTATGGTTAATTAACTGATTTCTTTTGAAAAGGTTTTGAATATTTGATTGTTAAACCATCAATTTTCAAAGGATTTAGAAACTTGCAAGCGGACATTATAAATGGACTTAACTATGAATCCCGACCTTACTAAGAACTCCCCAGTTCTTACCCCTTACACCTCTTCAGATGGACACGGGAGTCCTGCCCTACGAGATTAATCATCCGTACATCCATGACGACCCAGTGCGCAGCTACGAGTATTACATCCGATGTGTGGCACCTTGTGTACGTAATTATATAGTACGTGACCCTGAGATCGAGGATATCTCTTCTGGTAGCAATGAGCCAGATGGGGAACCAGCGAGCAGGCATCATCACCTACCCAACGATTTTTTGTGAGGGGCTTTTGGATCAGAGACGAGGAGACTTTTGAGGCGTCCATTCTAACCACGGTACCTTAGAGTGTTTCCCTCACTTGTACTAGCATGCTCAGAGGGAATAGGCATGTCATAGAGTTAGCCTAGCCCCGGGACGTCTTATTTTTTGTGAGGGGCTTTTGGATCAGAGACGAGGAGACTTTTGAGGCGTCCATTCTAACCACGGTACCTTAGAGTGTTTCCCTCACTTGTACTAGCATGCTCAGAGGGAATAGGCATGTCATAGAGTTAGCCTAGCCCCGGGACGTCTTATGTATATATGTGTATATATTATATGAGTCACTAACTGAAGGATGCTGTGTTATAATTCCTTACTAGTATAACTGAGCTGCTTCTGCATTATGATGTATATTGTGGTGTGATATTCTATGTATTGCCTTCTACAATTCCTTGAATGTGTGTACTCATGTTTCGTTGTTATACTCTATGTATGCGACTCTAAACTACTATTGTTTTTTTAAAAAAAAATTACTCGAAAATTGTGAGGTGTTAACAACGAACAGGCTTATATTTATTAAATATTACTTAAGTTGGGGAAACAAGTTGGTAACGTTCATCTTTTAGTATGATCATGACATGCTGGAAGTTGGGCCGTTACAATTTGGTATCAGAGCTGTCCTTCCTGTTAGAGCCTGAGGAATGGACTGGATCATGCTTCATTGTATGCTCTGTTGTGCGTCTCATGCTTATAGGATATCCATGTGATATGTATTGCATGATTGTTGATAAGCGGATAATTTATACGCTTTTTGGCATTGTTTTTAGTATATTTTTAGTAGAATCTAGTTACTTTTAGGGATATTTTTAATAGATTTTATGTTAAATTCACATTTCTGGACTTTACTATGAGTTTGTGTGTTTTTCTGTGATTTCAGGTATTTTCTGGCTGAAATTGAGGGACTTGAGCAGAAATCAGATTCAGAGGTTGAAGAAGGACTGCTGATGCTGTTGGATTCTGACCGCCCTGGACTCAAAGTGGATTTTCTGGAGCTACAGAATTCGAAATGGCGCGCTTCCAATTGCGTTGGAAAGTAGACATCCAGGGCTTTCCAGAAATTTATAATAGTCCATACTTTGGCCAAGAATAGATGACGTAAACTGGCGTTCAACGCCAGCTCTCTGACCAAATCTGGCGTCCAGCGCCAAAAAAGGATCCAAAACCAGAGTTGAACGCCCAAACTGGCACAAATACTGGCGTTCAACTCCACAAATGGCCTCTGCACGTGCAACACTTAGGCTCAGCCCAAACACACACCAAGTGGGCCCCGGAAGTGGATTTATTCATCAATTACTTACTCATGTAAACCCTAGTGACTAGTTTATTATAAATAGGACCTCTTACTATTGTATTAGACGTCTTTTTGACCATCTTTGGATTACCTTATGATCCTTTGATCACGTTTTAGGGGGCTGGCCATCTCGGCCATGCCTGGACCTTCACTTATGTATTTTCATACGGTAGAGTTTCTACACTCCATAGATTAAGGTGTGGAGCTCTGCTGTTCCTCAAAGATTAATGCAAAGTACTACTGTTTTCTATTCAATTCATCTTATTTCGCTTCTAAGATATCCATTCGCACCCAAGAACGTGATGAAGGTGATGATTATGTGTGA
>NC_029790.2:61081321-61086970 GCF_000816755.2 Arachis ipaensis | reverse complement strand
TAATTTCGTGCACCAGGCTCCAAAAGTTTGCGCCAACGTTAGCCCCCTAACTTTGAGGCTAACGTTGGCACATGAATTTCTCCCCTGGGCTCCAAAAGTTTGCGCCAACGTTAGCCCCCTAACTTGGAGGCTAACGTTGGCACATGAATTCCTCCCTGGCCATCCAACGTTTGCGCCAACGTTAGCCCCCTAGCTTGGAGGCTAACGTTGGCACATGAATTTTCAATGGAGAAGGAGCAAAAGTTTGCGCCAACGTTAGCCCCCTAACTTGGTGGCTAACGTTGGCGCCACAAACACATTAGGCAAGGCCAACGTTAGGGTCAAAGTTAGACCCCTAACGTTGGCACCAACGTTCATACCAGCAAATTGTGCTGGCTGCTATGAAAAGTTCTCAAACTTTTGGTCCAACTTTTGCTAACCTCAAAACCGGTTCAATTGGTTCACTTTGGTTCTTCTCCAAACTTCAAGAGCAATCAACCAAGGCCTCTTTCAATCCAATTCCACCAAGAGCAAAGGCCCAACTCAAGGCTTGAAGATCATTTGAAGAAAGTGTATAAATAGGATAGAATTCAAGTTCTTCGGGGAGCTTTCCTTTTGGAATTTTCATAATAGTTTTCGGAGAGCTTTTAAACTTTAATTTCTTTGTTTTCATTGCTTTCAATTTCATTTACACTTGTCTTGGATCTTGGATTGGAGAATTGAAGAAATTTTGTTTCAATCTCAATCTTGGATCTCTGTTTCTTTACTGCTAATTGAATTTCATTTCCGGTTAATTGCTCTTTATCTATTTTCCTTGCAATTTACAATTTCCTTGCAATTGTTCTTGTTGGATCTAGGAAGGCATTGAGATCTAGACTTAGTTTTCTAGTCTCTGGGTCATTTCTTGTTCTCTTTACTTCAATGCAATTTAATTCTGCAAGTCACAAAACCATCTACCAAATCTTGATTCGCTTGACTAATTTAACCACTAAGCTAAAATTGCTCAATCCTTCAATCCCTGTGGGATCGACCTCACTCCCGTGAGTTTTTTATTACTTGATACGACCCGGTGCACTTGCCGGTTATATTTGTGTATTTTGGGAGAAATTTATTTTCCTACAAAATATCTCATCAAGTTTTTGGCGCCGTTGCCGGGGATTGATTAGATTGACAATGATTAAGTGAGGTGGTGATCTAGATCAAGCACTTTTTCTTTAATTTTGATTAACCCACTAACTGTTTGATTTTTTGCTTAAACTAACTAACACTTCAATCTGGTAGTAAATTGAAGTGTCACTGGTTTTGTGCATTTCTCATGCTCTGCTTGTATGTTAGGTACAAGAAGAACCATACCCAATTTTCATGAACAAGACGAAAGAACTCTCAGGAGGTTAAGAAGAGCTGAAAGAGGGAAAAATATTGTTGGGGAAGAGGAATCAGACGAAGAATTCCAAGAGATGGAGGAACATCTAACCAATCCACCAGGTGGAGAAGACAACAACAATGGCAACCCACCCCAAAGGAGAGTTTTGGCTTCCTATACCTTTGCAAATCCTAGACATTGTGGGAGCAGCATCTTGGCTCCAAATGTCAATGCTAATAATTTTGAACTCAAGCCACAACTCATCACTTTGGTTCAGAACAACTGCTCTTTTGGTGGAGGACCACTTGAGGACCCACACCAACATTTATCCACTTTCTTGAGGATATGCAACACTGTCAAAACTAATGGAGTGCCCCCTGACAGTTACAAACTGATGCTATTCCCATTTTCTCTCAGGGACAAGGCCACTAAATGGTTGGAATCGTTTCCAAGGGACAGCATTAACAACTGGGATGATTTGGTAACTAAGTTTCTTGCCAAATTTTATCCACCTCAGAGGATTATAAGGTTAAAGGCTGAGGTACAAACATTTACACAAATGGAGGCCGAACCCATTTATGAGGCATGGGAGAGGTACAAGGCTCTGATCAGGAAATGTCCCCCTGCCATGTTTAATGAGTTTGAGAAACTTCAAAACTTTTATGAAGGCTTGACACTGAAATCCCAGGAAGCTTTGGATCATTCAGCTGGAGGTTCCTTGCAACTCATGAAAACTGCAGAAGAAGCTCAAGAACTCATTGATATGGTGTCTAACAACCAGTATTTCTTTGCTCATCAAAGAGGCCGCCAACCATCACAAAGGAGAGGAGTAATGGAGCTAGAAGGAGTGGATTCAATCCTAGCTCAAAACAAGATGATGCAGCAGCAAATTCAGCAACAATTTGAGCAAATGGCCAAGAGAATTGATAGTCTCTAAGTTGCAGCAGTCAACACTAGCCAACCATCAACCACATGGGGACAGAATGAAGAAACTCAAGAAGAACAACAACAAGAGCAAGTACAGTATATGCACAACCAAGGACCAAAGGAAGTGTATGGTGATACATACAATCCATCCTGGAAGAACCACCTAAACCTCAGATGGGGAGATAACCATACCCAAAACCAACAACCATGGCAGAGGAACTCAAACCAACACAACCCAAGAAGCAACCAAAATCACAACCAGCAGCAGACTAACCAAAACCCCTACAGAAAACCTCAAAACAACTACCCCAACTTCAACCAATACCAATCTAATAACCAACCCACCAACCAAAATGCCTACCATCTACCACCCACATCTCATAACCCACCTCAAGTATCACCTGAAGCCCAAAGAATCACTCACTTGGAGGCCATGATAGACAAAATGTTGAAACACCAAGAAATGGTAACCAAGAATCAGGAAGCCTCCCTGAAAAGCCTAGAGAGACAGATGGGGCAACTCTCCAAGCAAGTATCTATTGAGAGACCTTCAAACTCACTGCCCAGTGACACAATTCCAAATCCCAAGGAGGAATGCAAGGCAATACAATTAAGGAGTGGGAGAGTATTGAGAAGCAACAATGACACTACAAAGAAGCAAGCAGAGAACATCAAAGAACCAACGGAGGATGAGAAGCAAACAAAGGCAGATGAGGCTGAGGAGCAAGTTGTGATGCCAAACAAAAGCACTGAGAAACTTAAAGAGAAGAACAACCAGCCACATAGCTCAAAGGAAGTAGCTCAGGGACAGCAGCAAATAGGAAAAAGCATCACACCTCCACTGCCATATCCCCAGAGGTTCAACAAAGAGGTTAAAGACCAGCATTTTCACAAATTCCTTGAGATCTTTAAGAAGCTAGAAATTAATATCCCCTTTGCTGAAGCAATTGAGCAAATGCCTCTATACTCCAAGTTTCTGAAGGATCTCATCAACAAGAAAAGAAGCTGGGATGAGAAAGAAACCATAATGATTACTGAGGAATGCAGGGCCTTGATTCAAAAGGGGCTTCCTCCCAAGCTTGAGGACCCAGGGAGCTTCCTGTTGCCTTGCACCATTGGGGAATTGACCATCACTAAAGCAATGTGGGATCTCGGAGCAAGTATTAACTTAATACCATCTTCCTTGGTGAAAAAGCTGCATATAGAGGAGGTCAAACCAGTACAAATGTCTCTGGAGCTGGTAGACAAGTCAATAGTATACCCCAGGGGTGTAATTGAAAATCTTTTGGTCAAGGTGGACAGTTTTATATACCCTGTTGACTTTGTGGTTCTAGAATCAAACGATGATGATGGTGACTCTGTTATACTGGGAAGGCCATTCTTGGCCACTGCTAGAGCTATCATAGACGTAGAGGAAGGGGAATTAACTCTAAGGATGCATGACCAGAGTGTCACTCTGAAGGTGTTGCCAGAGGCACAATTTAGCAAGGAAAAGAAAGACTATATGAAAAATGACCAGGGAAGTCACAGCAACATCCCAATGCTAAGGATTGTGCAGACTGATGAAAAAGCCCAAGAGGATGTTAGAGTATCAGCCACTGAAAAGAGAGGTCCCCAAGAAAGACCTACGGCCAGAAAAGAAAGATCAACAAAAGGAAAGATGAAACGCAGAAACAAAGCAAAAAGGGGCTGGAAGAATAGAAAGATTCCAACAGAGGGGCTTTCCAAAGGTGACAAAGTGCAACTGATATATCAACAGCTGGGGGCAAATCAACAAACCGAGGATTACTATACTGTCAGTAACATACTATCATTAGAGCATGCTAAAATTGAACACCAGAAAACAAAGAAGAGGATCACGGTCAGAGGAGACAAATTAAGGCCCTACAAGCACCAACCACCATAAAAGAAAGCTTCAATGTCAAGCTAATGACAATAAAAGAGCGCTCCATGGGAGGCAACCCATGCTTTAAGATTCATGTCATTTTAAATTCAATAAGTTATGATCAATTGAGCATGAATTCTTTTCTCTTTTCATGAACATGTCCATTGACTGCATGCACTATTTTGAAACATATGCTAAGTTTGGTGTCCACATAGCTTCATGAAAATTTGAAACTCATGCATCAATAATCATACATTTGTTATTCTTCAAAATCTTATAAATGAAAAAATTCTTATTCAGTAATGAAGGCATTAATTGTGATGTACCCTTTGACAAGAAACAAGTTTGGTGTTCATCAAACCTTGATGCACCGATTCAAGGATACAATTAATCCTTCATGAAAAAAAAAAAGAAAAAGAAAGTGTAATGGAAACAATTCTTATGGACATTTAACGTTTGAACTTCACTAATTGGAGGAAAAGACTCGTTTTCTTTATACATGACCAAACATTAAGTTTGGTGTCCTCCAAAGAGAGTATCACGGTTCAAATGAGATAAGAATTGATGGTTCACATAGTATTTCTAAAAAGAACACTCTTGCTACGGTTGGATAAGACTAATATATGTTGTCTTGTTGTGATGACTAGGAGGTCAAAGAATCTTCAATGAAAAAGACAAGACAAAGGAAAGCATAGCATAAGGACAAAATCCCATCACATGCTTCAAGAAAGAAATCTGCCACTCCTTGAGAATGATCACGGCAAAGGCAAGGGAAGGAGCAAATTTTGTCTTCATTCATCCATACATGCACACCTTTGATCCCCATAGTGTCTAATTGCATCCTAGCCCTTCATTGCTCATTTAAAAGCATACCACCTTCAAGCCATGCACATGACCGAATCACTCCTCAACATAACAAGCTTTGTGCAACCTTTCTCTTACTTTAAACTCCAACCACTTAAACTTCTCTTCATAATTTCTTATCATAGCAAGTCCGGTCCTAATTTCTTTTTCCTCCAAACACACATCAAACTCTCCAACATTCTTCACACTCCTTCTCAACCAACCAAGTGACCATGGCATCCTCCTCAAGAAACAAACGAAGAAAAGGAAAAGATCCCATTGTGGAGGAAGACACACATGAATATGACCAATGGAGGTTCAAGTCTTGGTTTCATCAAATGCAAATTCAATGGATGAACGAGAAAAGAATCTATCCTGAAATTCCATTCATGTTGCCGGATGATGGATGTCAAGAAATGAAGAACAAAATCCGGAAGAGGAGATGGGAGGAACTTACATCACCAGCCACCCGAATTAATACCAATATCATAAGAGAGTTCTATGCAAATGTCCCAAGACTTGACATGCGTGAGCCCCCAACGTACAAGAGCTATGTGCGGGGGGTGGAAGTAGACTTTAGCCCGGATGCAATCAAGAAAGTCTTGAAACTAAAATTCAGTCCGCTTTGATGAACCGGGATACCAACAAAGAT
>NC_029790.2:61079489-61081068 GCF_000816755.2 Arachis ipaensis | reverse complement strand
CTTGTGATGCAAGAAGAACATGCCTTTCAATCTCATGAATCTTTTGGGAAGTTGGAACAAATGCAAGCTGAAAATTTGAAGGCTCTTAAAGAGTTCACAACACTTCAAGATGCAAGGTATGAAGTGCAAGCCGATTACAACGTCAATAGCCAAATCAAACTAAACTATATTGGAGAACATTTGCACAACATGGATCCGGCGTTCCCAACTTTTGATGAATTCTTCAAAATGAGAAGTGAGGTAGAAGTAAGCAGGGCTATGAGACTTGAAGATAGAGTGGAGGAGGCTATGAATAAGGCTGGCTTTTGGCAAGATCAACAGGCACCAAACAAGGATGGTGGGAACACTAGCAGCCAAGTGTATGAAAGGAGAAAGAAAAGGCATGACAAATGAAAGGTGGACTTGCTCCTTATTCATCACTACAAAATCTATCTGTTCTAAGTTGTCTTTGCATTTTTAAGTAGTCATTTAAAAGTCTTTGCATTATGTTTGTTTATTTTAAAATAAGTAGGCTAGTCTATGTGTGTGCTTGGGTGTTTATTTTCACTTGACAAGAAGCATGTGTTGTCCCCTGCATCTCTAAATTCAATAAAAGAACAGTTTGAATGTGAAGTAAAATGGTTTCTGTTAGATAGAAGTGGAATAAAAGTAAGTGGTGGTATGTGTGTGATTGTATAATAGCTCACTTTTAGTGGATAAAGAGCCAGGATATCTCCTTCTAAGTAAAGAGTGGCCTACTGTCTATGAATCTCAATTGAATTAATTTCCTTGGTTAGAAAGAAAAACAAAAAGAAGAAAAGAAAAAAAAGATAGCCAAAAAGTGGCAGAACAAAAGAAAAACAAAAAGAAACAAAGCTGGACACCAATAGCTTGAACCTTAGAATATATGCCTGTGGTGTCTGTGTATTAGGATCTGCTTGGATTATTAAGCTCTTTGGAGTGCTTCAACACTTGGTGACTTGGGTTAACTAACCCGGGATCATCAGCTGAAAGTCCACTATCAAGAGCAACCTAACTACAAGGCATTTAGTAACCCAAAGAGGTGCTGGGCACCAATGTTCTAAGAAGGAATGTGAGCCAAGTGTCTATAGTGAATAATGTGTCAAGTATAAAATAAAGAAAATGAATTTGTTACACATGACACTCAAATAAAGCTTATGAACAAAGTAATAGCCAAGGATAAAGGAATAATGAGAGGTCATAGCAGTATGTCACTTGAAGCTTGAAGGAGACTTTCTAGGCCTAGGAGTCAATAAGAAGTGAGTATTTGCATATCCACACAAAACCCCATGAACTATCAATAATACTCTGCTAGCATGAACATCCTCTTCTATTTCATTCTTTCTTCTCAATAAATCTTTTCTTGCTTGGGGACAAGCAAGCTTTAAGTTTGGTGTTGTGATGACAAGTCATCCTAGCCTATTTTAGCTAGTCCTTTTCTTTTGTTTTCATTAGAATTATGCACTTTCTTGAGCTACAAGCAAGCCAATTAGGTAGATTTTCATGTTTCCCTTGATTGAACAACCATATATGAATTCATGCCATTTCATAAGGTTTTATGCTATATTTGTTGCATATT
>NC_029790.2:61077230-61078567 GCF_000816755.2 Arachis ipaensis | reverse complement strand
TAAGCTAGAATGAATATCTCTTAGATCTCTTAACCGGAATCTTCGTGGCGTAAGCTAGAATGATGGCGGCATTCAAGAGAATCCGGAAGGTCTAAACCTTGTCTGTGGTATTCCGAGTAGGATTCAATGATTGAATGACTGTGACGAGCTTCAAACTCGCGAGTGCTAGGCGTTAGTGACAGACGCAAAAGGAGGGTGAATCCTATTCCAGCATGATCGGGAACCGACAGATGAATAGCCGTGCTGTGACAGGGTGCGTGAGCATATTATTCACTGAGAGGAGGGGATGTAGCCACTGACAACGGTGATGCCCTTGCATAAAGCCAGCCATGGAAAGGAGTGAGACTGATTGGATGAAGATAGCAGGAAAGCAGAGGTTCAGAAGAACGAAAAGTATCTCCATTCGCTTATCTGAAATTCCTACCAATGATTTACATAAGTACCTCTATCTCTATCTTATTATATAATATTCGAAAACACCATTATCACTTTATATCTACCTGACTGAGATTTACAAGGTGACCATAGCTTACTTCATACCAACAATCTCCATGGGATTCGACCCTTACTCACGTAAGGTATTACTTGGACGACCCAGTGCACTTGCTGGTTAGTTGTATCGAAGTTGTGACAGACTGTAAAACTAGATCAGAGTATCTGGCCTAAGAAGCCATTACCAGAGATCACAATTTCGTGCACCAAGTTTTTGGCGCCGTTGCCGGGGATTGTTTGAGTTTGGACAACTGACGGTTCATCCTGTTGCTCAGATTAGGTAATTTTCTTTTTGTTTTCTTTTCAAAAATATTTCAAAAAAATTTCTCATCTGTTTTCGAAAAAAAAAATAAATAAAAATGTTTTCAAAAATTTTATTCAAGATTTTTAAGAATGAATTCTAGTGTTTCATGAAGCATGTGAAGCCTGGCTGGCTGTAAAGCCATGTCTAAATTTTTTTGGACTGAGGCTTGCAATTTGTTATCAAAGAGCAATATACTCTCGTGTTAAAGACTAAAGCTTGGCTGGCCATTGGCCATGTCTAGTGTTTTGGACTTTCTTTTTTTGCTCGAGGGCGAGCAACATTCTAAGTTTGGTGTGGTAAAAGCATAGCTTTTTTGTTTTTTTTCCATAACCATTGATGGCACTTAAGGCTAGAGAAACCTCTAGAAAGAGGAAAGGGAAGACAAAAGCTTCCATCAAGGGTCTATAGCTCAGTGGTAGAACATTTGACTGCAAATCAAGAGATCCCTGAGATACCTCAAGGGATAAATTTTCTTCCACACAATTATTGGAAGCAACTAAGGGTGGAACATCAAGAGCACTCCATCATCCTTCATGAAATC
>NC_029790.2:61068509-61077166 GCF_000816755.2 Arachis ipaensis | reverse complement strand
AATATAGAAAGAAAAAGAAAAAGCAAGCAGAAAAAGCCAAAGCTCTTAAAACCAAGAGGCAAGAGCAAAAAGCCAATAACCCTTAAAACCAAAAGGCAAGGGAAATAAAAAGGATCCCAAGGCTTTCAGCATCAGTGGATAGGAGGGCCTAAAGGAATAAAATCCTGGTCTAAGCGGCTAAACCAAGCTGTCCCTAACCATGTGCTTGTGGCATGTAGGTGTCAAGTGAAAACTTGAGACTGAGCGGTTAAAGTCAAGTGGATGAAGATAGCAGGAAAGCATAGGTTCAGAGGAACGAAAAGTATCTCCATTCACTTATCTGAAATTCCTACCAATGATTTACATAAGTACCTCTATCCCTATCTTATTATATAATATTCGAAAACACCATTATCACTTTATATCTACCTGACTGAGATTTACAAGGTGACCATAGCTTGCTTCATACCAACAATCTCCGTGGGATTCGACCCTTACTCACGTAAGGTATTACTTGGACGACCCAGTGCACTTGCTTCATACCAACAATCTCCCAGGAGGTCACCCATCCTGGTACTACTCTCGCCCAAGCACGCTTAACTGCGGAGTTCTGATGGGATCCGGTGCATTAGTGCTAGTATGATTGCACCTATTAAAGTATGCACACAAAATTATCATAAGCATGTGTCGCGACATAGGGTAAGTCGAGTTGCGATGCCCTACGGACCCGTGGGAGCTTACCGGAAAATAGGTCATTAAGGCTCGCTTTAGCTAAACTATTCAAGATAGCGTCGTTTAAAGAACGAGGGTAAGAACGACGTAAAAAAAAACATGTGCAACACGATGACTTCCCAGGAGGTCACCCATTTTAGTACTACTCTCGCCCAAGCACGCTTAACTGCAGAGTCCTGTTAGGATCCGGTGCAGTAGTGCCGGTATAATCGCACCTATTAAAGTATACGCACACAATTATCATAAGCTTGTGTCGCGACGTAGGGTAAGTCGAGCTGCGAAGCCCTGTGGGACCGTGGGAGCTTGCTGGAAATCAGGTCATTAAGGCTCGCTTTAGCTAAAGTATTCAAGATAGTGTCATTTAAAGAATGAGGGTAAGCACGATGTAAAAAAAAAAAAAAGAAAAAGAGGTGCAACACGAGGACTTCCAAGGAGGTCACCCATCCTAGTACTACTCTCGCCCAAGTAAGCTTAACTGCGGATTTCTGATGGAATCCGGTGCATTAGTGCTAGCATGATCGCACCTATTAAAGTATGCGCACACAATTATCATAAGCATGTCCTGCGGCGTAGGGTAAGTCGAGCTGCGAAGCCCTGCGGGGCCTGTGCGAGCTTGTCGAAAATCAGGTCATTGAGGCTCGCTTTAGCTAAAATATTCAAGGTAGCGTCGTTTAAAGAACGAGGGTAAGTACGATGTAAAAAAAAAAAAAAGAAAAAAAGGTGCATCACGAGGACTTCCCAGGAGGTCACCCATCCTAGTACTACTCTCGCCCAAGCACGCTTAACTGCGGAGTTCTGATGGGATCCGGTGCATTAGTGCTGGTATGATCGCACCTATTAAAATATGCGCACACAATTATCATAATCATGTCTTGCGACGTAGTGTAAGTCGAGTTGCGAAGCCCTGTGGGGCCCATACGAGCTTGTCGAAAATCAGGTCATTGAGGCTCGCTTTATCTAAACTATTTAAGATAGCGTCATTTGAAGAACGAGGGTAAACATGATGTAAAAAAAAATGTTGCATCACAAGGACTTCCCAGGAGGTCACCCATCTTAGTACTACTCTCGCTCAAGCACGCTTAACTGCAGAGTTCTAATGGGATCCGGTGCATGAGTGCTGGTATGATCACACCTGTTAAAGTATGCGCACACAATTATCATAAGCATGTCTCGCGACGAAGGGTAAGTCGAGCTGCGAAGCCCTGCGGAGCCCGTGCGAGCTTGCCGAAAATCAGGTCATTGAGGGTCGCTTTAGCTAAACAATTCAAGATAGCGACATTTAAAGAACGAGGGTAAACAAGATGTAAAAAAAAACGTTGCATCACAAGGACTTCCCAGGAGATCATCCATCTTAGTACTACTCTCGCTCAAGCACGCTTAACTGCGGAGTTCTAATGGGATCCGGTGCATGAGTGCTGGTATGATCGCACCTATTAAAGTATGCGCACACAATTATCATAAGCATGTCTCGCGACGTAGGGTAAGTCGAGCTGGGAAGCCCTGCGGAGCCCGTGCGAGCTTGTCGAAAATTAGGTCATTGAGGGTCGCTTTAGCTAAACTATTCAAGATAGGGTCGTTTAAAGAACGAGGGTAAGAACAACGTAAAAAAAAAAAGAGGTGCAACATGAGGACTTCCCAGGAGGTCACCCATCCTAGTACTACTCTCGCCCAAGCACGCTTAACTGTGGAGTTCTGATGGGATCCGGTGCATTATTGCTGGTATGATCGCACCTATTAAAATACACGCACATAATTATCATAAGAATGTCTCGCGATGTAGGGTAAGTCGAGCTGCGAATCCTTGCGGGGCCCGTGCGAGCTTGCCTTAAATCAGGTCATTGAGACTCGCTTTAGCTAAACTATTCAAGATAGCGTCGTTTAAAGAACAAGGGTAAGCACGACGTAAAATAAAAAAAAAAGAGGTGCAACACGAGGACTTCCCAGGAGGTCACCCATCCTAGTACAACTCTCGCCCAAGCACGCTTAACTGCAGAGTTCTGTTGGGATCCGGTGCAACAGTGTTGGTATGATCGCACCTATTAAAGTATGCACACACAATTATCATAAGCATGTCTCGCGACGTAGGGTAAGTCGAGCTTTGAAACCCTGCGGGGCCCGTGTCAGCTTGCCGAAAATCACGTCATTAAGGCTCGCTTTAGCTAAACAATTCAAGATAGCGTCGTTTAAAGAACGAGGGTAAGCACGACGTTAAAAAAAAAGAAAAAAAAAGAAAAAAGAGGTGCAACACGAGGACTTCCTAGGAGGTCACCCATCCTAATACTACTCTCGCCGAAGCACGCTTAAATGCGGAGTTCTGATGGGATCCGGTGCATTAATGCTGTTACAATCGCACCTATTAAAGTATGCGCACACAATTATCATAATCATGTCTTACGACGTAGTGTAAGTCGAGCTACGAAGCCCTGTGGGGCCCGTACGAGCTTGTCGAAAATCAGGTCATTGAGGCTCGCTTTATCTAAACTATTCAAGATAGCGTCGTTTGAAGAACGAGGGTAAACACGATGTAAAAAAAATGTTGCATCACAAGGACTTCCCAGGAGGTCACCCATCTTAGTACTACTCTCGCTCAAGCACGCTTAACTGCGGAGTTCTAATGGGATCCGGTGCATGAGTGCTGGTATGATCACACCTATTAAAGTATGCGCACACAATTATCATAAGCATGTCTCGCGACGTAGGGTAAGTCGAGCTGCGAAGCCCTGCGGAGCCCGTGCGAGCTTGCCGAAAATCAGGTCATTGAGGGTCGCTTTAGCTAAACAATTCAAGATAGCGTCGTTTAAAGAACGAGGGTAAACACGATGTAAAAAAAAACGTTGCATCACAAGGACTTCCCAGGAGATCATCCATCTTAGTACTACTCTCGCTCAAGCACGCTTAACTGCGGAGTTCTAATGGGATCCGGTGCATGAGTGTTGGTATGATCATACCTATTAAAGTATGTGCACACAATTATCATAAGCATGTCTCGCGACGTAGGGTAAGTTGAGCTGCGAAGCCCTGCGGAGCCCGTGCGAGCTTGCCGAAAATTAGGTCATTGAGGGTCGCTTTAGCTAAACTATTCAAGATAGGGTCGTTTAAAGAACGAGGGTAAGAACAACGTAAAAAAAAAAAGAGGTGCGACTCGAGGACTTCCCAGGAGGTCACCCATCCTAGTACAACTCTCCCCCAAGCACGCCTAACTGCAGAGTTCTGTTGGGATCGGGTGCAACAGTGTTGGGTTGATCGCACCTATTAAAGTATGCACACACAATTATCATAAGCCTGTCTCGCGACGTAGGGTAAGTCGAGCTGCGAAACCCTACGGGGCCCGTGCGAGCTTGCCGAAAATCACGTTATTAAGGCTCGCTTTAGCTAAACAATTCAAGATAGCGTCGTTTAAAGAACGAGGGTAAGCACGACGTTAAAAAAAAGAAAAAAAAAAGAAAAAAGAGGTGCAACACGAGGACTTCTCAGGAGGTCACCCATCCTAATACTACTCTCGTCGAAGCACGCTTAAATGCGGAGTTCTGATGGGATCCGGTGCATTAGTGCTGTTATGATCGCACCTATTAAAGTATGCGCACACAATTATCATAATCATGTCTAGCGACATAGGGTAAGTTGAGCTGCGAAACCCTGCGGGGCCCGTGCGAGCTTGTTGAAAATCAGGTCATTGAGGCTCGCTTTAGCTAAACAATTCAAGATAGCGTCGTTTAAACAACGAGGGTAAGCATGACGTAAAAAAAAAAAACGTTGCGTCACAAGGACTTCCCAGGAGGTCACCCATCCTAGTACTACTCTCGCTCAAGCACGCTTAACCGCGGAGTTCTAATGGGATCTGGTGATGAGTGCTGGTATGATGACACCTATTAAAGTATGCGCACACAATTATCATAAGCATGTCTTGCGACGTAGGGTAAGTCGAGCTGCGAAGCCCTGCGGGGCCCGTGCGAGCTTGCCGAAAATCAGGTCATTGAGGCTCGCTTTAGCTAAACTATTCAAGATAGCGTCGTTTAAAGAACGAGGGTAAGAACGACGTAAAAAAATAGAAAAAGAAAAAAGAGGTGCAACACGAGGACTTCACAAGAGGTCACCCATCCAAGTACTACTATCTCCTAAGCACGCTGAACTGTGGAGTTCTGATGGGATCCGGTGCATTAGTGCTGGTATGATCGCCTCTGTTAAAGTATGCGCACACAATTATCATAATCATGTCTTGCGACGTAGGGTAAGTTGAGCTGCGAAACCCTGCGGGGACCGTGCGAGCTTGTAAAAAATTAGGTCATTGAGGCTCGCTGTAGCTAAACAATTCAAGATAGCGTCGATTAAAGAACAAGGGTAAGCACGACTTAAAAAAAAGAAAAAGAAAAGAGGTGCAACACGAGGACTTCTGAGGAGGTCACCCATCCTAGTACTACTCTCGCCCAAGCACGCTTAACGGCGGAGTTTTGATGGGATCCGGTGCATTAGTGCTGGTATGATCGCACCTATCAAAGTATGCGCACAAAATTATCATAAGCATGTGTCGCGACATAGGGTAAGTCGAGCTGCGAAACCCTATGGGCCCGTGGGAGCTTGCCGAAAATCAGGTCATTAAGGCTCGCTTTAGCTAAACTATTCAAGATAGCGTCGTTTAAAGAACGAGGGTAAGAACGACGCAAAAAAAAAAGCAGCTGCAACACGAGGACTTCCCAGGAGGTCACCCATTTTAGTACTACTATCGCCCAAGCACGCTTAACTGCGGAGTTCTGTTGGGATCCGGTGCAATAGTGCTGGTATGATCGCACCTATTAAAGTATGCGCACACAATTATCATAAGCTTGTGTCGCGACGTAGGGTAAGTCGAGCTGCGAAGCCCTACGCGCCCGTGGGAGCTTGCCGAAAATCAGGTCATTAAGGCTTGCTTTAGCTAAAATATTCAAGATAGCGTCGTTTAAAGAGTGAGGGTAAGCACGATGTAAAAAAAAAAAAGGAAAAAGAGGTGCAACACGAGGACTTTCCAGGAGGTCACCCATCCTAGTACTACTCTCGCCCATGCACGCTTAACTGCGGAGTTCTGATGGGATCCGGTGCATTCGTGCTGGTATGATCGCACCTATTAAAGTATGCGTACACAATTATCATAAGCATGTCTCGTGGCGTAGGGTAAGTCGAGCTGCAAAGCCTTGCGGGGCCCGTGCGAGCTTGCAGAAAATCAGGTCAATGAGGCTCGCTTTAGCTAAACTATTCAAGATAGCGTCGTTTAAATAACGAGGGTAGGGACGACGTAAAAAAAATAAAAAAAAGAAAAAAGAGGTGCAACACGAGGACTTCCCAGGAGGTCACCCATCATAATACTACTCTCCCCGAAGAACGCTTAACTGAGGAGTTCTGATGGGATCCGGTGCATTAGTGCTGGTATGATCGCACCTATTAAAGTATGCGCACAGAATTATCATAATCATGTCTTGCGACATAGGGTAAGTTGAGCTGCGAAACCCTGCGGGGTCCCGTGTGAACTTGTCGAAAATAAGGTCATTGAGGCTCGCTTTAGCTAAACAATTCAAGATAGCGTCGTTTAAAGAACGAGTGTAAGCACGACGTAAAAGAAAAAAAAGAGGTGCAACACGAGCACTTCCCAGGAGGTCACCCATCCTAGTACTACTCTCGCCCAAGCACGCTTAACTGCAGAGTTCTGATAGGATCCGGTGCATTAGTGCTGGTATGATCACACCTATTAAAGTATGCGCACATAATTATCATAAGCATGTCTCGCGACATAGGGTAAGTCGAGCTGCAAAGCCTTGCGGGGCCCGTGCGAGCTTGTCAAAAATCAGGTCAATGAGGCTCGCTTTAGCTAAACTATTCAAGATAGCGTCATTTAAAGAACTAGGGTAAGAACGATGTAAAAAAAAAAGAAGTGCAACACGAGGACTTCCTAGGAGGTAACCCATCCTAGTACGACTCTCACCCAAGCACGCTTAACTGCAGAGTTCTGATGGGATCCGGTGCATTAGTGCTGGTATGATCGCACCTATTAAAGTATGCGCACACAATTATCATAATCATGTCTTGCGACATAGGGTAAGTTGAGCTGCGAAACCCTGCGGGGCCCGTGTGAACTTATCGAAAATGAGGTCATTGAGGCTCGCTTTAGCTAAACAATTCAAGATAACGTCGTTTAAAGAACAAGGGTAAGCACGACGTAAAAAAAAAAAGAGGTTCAACACGAGGACTTCCCAGGAGGTCACCCATCTTAGTACTACTCTCCCCCAAGCACGCTTAACTGCGGAGTTCTAATGGGATCCGATGCATTAGTGCTGGTGTGATCACACCTATTAAAGTATGCGCATACAATTATCATAAGCATGTCTCGCGACGTAGGGTAAGTCGAGCTGCAAAGCCTTGCGGGGCCCGTGCGAACTTGCAGAAAGTCAGGTCAATGAGGCTCGCTTTAGCTAAACAATTCAAGATAGCGTCGTTTAAAGAACGAGGGTAAGAACGACGTAAAAAAAAAGAAGTGCAACACGAGGACTTCCTAGGAGGTAATCCATCCTAGTACTACTCTCACTCAAGCACGCTTAACTGCAGAGTTCTGATGGGATCCGGTGCATTAGTGCTGGTATGATCGCACCTATTAAAGTATGCGCACAAAATTATCATAAGCATGTGTCGCGACGTAGGGTAAATCGAGCTGCGAAACCCTGCAGGGCCCGTGCGAGCTTGCCGAAAATCAGGTCATTAATGCTCGCTTTAGCTAAACAATTCAAGATAGCGTCGTTTAAAGAACGAGGGTAAGCACGACGTAAAAAAAAAAGAAAAAAGAGGTGCAACACGAGGACTTCCCAGGAGGTCACCCATCTTAATACTACTCTCGCCGAAGAACGCTTAACTACGGAGTTCTGATGGGATCCGGTGCATTAGTGCTGGTATGGTCGCACCTATTAAAGTATGCGCACGAAATTATCATAATCATGTCCTGCAACATAGGGTAAGTTGAGCTGCGAAACCCTGCGGGGCCCGTGCGAACTTGTCAAAAATCAGGTCATTGAGGCTCGCTTTAGCTAAACAATTCAAGATAGCGTCGTTTAAAGAACGAGGGTAAGCACGGCGTAAAAAAAAAGAAGTGCAACACGAGGACTTCCTAGGAGGTAACCCATCCTAGTACTACTCTCACCCAAGCACGCTTAACTGCAGAGTTCTGATGGGATCCGGTGCATTACTGCTGGTATGATCGCACCTATTAAAGTATGCGCACAAAATTATCATAAGCATGTGTCGCGACGTAGGGTAAATCGAGCTGTGAAACCCTGCGGGGCCCGTGCGAGCTTGCCCAAAATCAGGTCATGAAGGCTCGATTTAGCTAAACAATTCAAGATAGCGTCGTTTAAAGAACGAGGGTAAGCACGACGTAAAAAAAAAAAAAGAAAGAAAAAAGAGGTGCAACACAAGGACTTCCCAGGAGGTCACCCATCCTAATACTACTCTCGCCGAAGAACGCTTAACTGCGGAGTTCTGATGGGATCCGGTGCATTAGTGCTGGTATGATCGCACCTATTAAAGTATGCGCACACAATTATCATAATCATGTCTTGCGACATAGGGTTAGTTGAGCTGAGAAACCCTGCGGGGCCCGTGCGAACTTGTCGAAAATCAGGTCAATGACGCTCGCTTTAGCTAAACTATTCAAGATAGTGTCGTTTAAGGAACGAGGGTAAGCACGACGTAAAAAAAAAGAAAAAAAAGAAAAAAGAGGTGCAACACGAGGACTTCCCAGGAGGTCACCCATCCTAATACTACTCTCGCCGAAGAACGCTTAACTGCGGAGTTCTGATGGGATCCGGTGTATAAGTGCTGGTATGATCACACCTATTAAAGTATGCGCACACAATTATCATAATCATGTCTTGCGACATAGGGTAAGTTGAGCTGCGAAACCCTGCGGGGCCAGTGCGAACTTGTCGAAA
>NC_029790.2:61048232-61068350 GCF_000816755.2 Arachis ipaensis | reverse complement strand
AAGGGTAAGCACGATGTAAAAAAAAGAGGTGCAACACGAGGACTTCCCAGGAGGTCACCCATCCTAGTACTACTCTCGCCCAAGCACGCTTAACTACGAAGTTCTGATGGGATCCGGTGCAGTAGTGCTGGTATGATCGCACATGTTAAGGTGTGCAAACACAATTATCATAAGCATGTCTCGCGACGTAGGGTAAGTCGAGCTGCGAATCCCTGCGGTGCCCGTGCGAGCTTGCTGAAAATCAGGTCATTGAGGCTCGCTTTGGCTAAACTATTCAAGATAGCGTCGTTTAAAGAAAGAGGGTAAGCACGACGTAAAAAAAAAGAAAAAAAAATAGGTGCAACACGAGGAATTCCCAGGAGGTCACCCATCCTAGTACTACTCTCGCCCAAGCACGCTTAACTGCGGAGTTCTAATGGTATCCGATGCATTAGTGCTGGTATGATCACACCTATTAAAGTATGCGGACACAATTATCATAAGCATGTCTCGCGACGTAGGGTAAGTCGGGCTGCAAAGCCTTGCGGGGCCCGTGCGAGCTTGCAGAAAATCAGGTCAAAGAGGCTCGCTTTTGCTAAACTATTCAAGATAGCGTCGTTTAAAGAACGAGGGTAAGAACGACGTAAAAAAAAAAGAGAAGTGCAACACGAGGACTTCCTAGGAGGTAACCCATCCTAGTACAACTCTCACCCTAGCACGCTTAACTGCAGAGTTTTGATGGGATCCGGTGCATTAGTGCTGGTATGATCGCACCTATTAAAGTATGCGCACAAAATTATGATAAGCATGTGTCGCGACGTAGGGTAAATCGAGCTGCGAAACCCTGCGGGGCCCGTGCGAGCATGCCGAAAATCAGGTCATTAAGTCTCGCTTTAGCTAAACAATTCAAGATAGCGTCGTTTAAAGAACGAGGGTATGCACGACGTAAGAAAAAGAAAAAAAAAAGAGGTGCAACACGAGGACTTCCTAGGAGGTCACCTATCCTAATACTACTCTCACCGAAGAACGCTTAACTGCGGAGTTCTGATGGGATCCGGTGCATTAGTGCTGGTATGATCGCACCTATTAAAGTATGCGCGCACAATTATCATAATCATGTCTTGCGATATAGGGTAAGTCAAGCTGCAAAGCCCTGCGGGGCCCATACGAGCTTGTCGAAAATAAGGTCATTGAGGCGCGCTTTAGCTAAACTATTCAAGATAGAGTCATTTAAAGAACGAGGGTAAGCACGACGTAAAAAAAAAAACGTTGCATCACAAAGACTTCCCAGGAGGTCACCCATCTTAGTACTACTCTCGCTCAAGCATGCTTAACTACGGAGTTCTAATGGGATCCGGTGCATGAGTGCTAGTATGATCTCACCTATTAAAGTATGCGCACACAATTATCATAAGTACGTCTCGCGACGTAGGGTAAGTCAAGCTGCGAAGCCCTGCGGAGCCCGTGCGAGCTTGTCGAAAATCAGGTCATTGAGGCTCGCTTTAGCTAAACTATTCAAGATTGCGTCGTTTAAAGAACGAGGGTAAGCACGACGTAAAAAAAAAAAGAGGTGCAACACGAGGACTTCCTTGGAGGTAACCCATCCTAGTACTCCTCTCATCCAAGCACGCTTAACTGCGGAGTTCTGATGGGATCCAGTGCATTAGTGCTGGTATGATAGCACCTATTAAAGTATGCGCACACAATTATCATAAGCATGTCTCGCGACGTAGGGTAAGTTGAGCTGCGAAACCCTGCGGGGCCCGTGCAAACTTGCCGAAAATCAGGTCATTAAGGCTTGCTTTAGCTAAATAATTCAAGATAGCGTGTTTAAAGAACGAGGGTAAGCTCGACGTAAAAAAAAAAGAAAAAAAAGAAAAAAGAGGTGCAACAGGAGGACTTTCCAGGAGGTCACCCATCCTAGTACTACTCTCGCCAAAGCACGCTTAACTGCGGAGTTCTGATGGGATCCGGTGCATTAGTGCTGGTATGATCGCACCTATTAAAGTATGCGCACACAATTATCATAATCATATCTTGCGACGTAGGGTAAGTTGAGCTGCGAAATCCTGTGGGGCCCGTGCGAGCTTGTCGAAAATCAGGTCATTGAGGCTCGCTTTAGCTAAACAATTCAAGATAGCATCGTTTAAAGAACGAGGGTAAGCAGGACCTAAAAAAAAAAAGAGGTGCAACACGAGGACTTCCCAGGAGGACACCCATCCTTGTACTACTCTCGCCCAAGCACGCTTAACTGCGGAGTTCTGATGGGATCAGGTGCATTAGTGCTGGTATGATCGCATCTATTAAAGTATGCGCACACAATTATGATAAGCATGCCCCGCGACGTAGGGTATGTCGCGCTGCGAAGCCCTGCGTGGCCCGTACGAGCTTGTCAAACTATTCATGATAGCGTCGTTTAAAGAACGAGGGTAAGCATGACGTAAAAAAAAATAACGTTGCATCACGAGGACTTCCCAGGAGGTCACCCATCCTAGTACTACTCTCGCTCAAGCACGCTTAAATGCGGAGTTCTAATGGGATCCGGTGCATGAGTGCTGGTATGATAATAGCTATTAAAGTATGCGCACACAATTATCATAAGCATGTCTTGCAACGTAGGGTAAGTCGAGCTGCGAAGCCCTGCGGGGCACGTGCGAGCTTGTCGAAAATAAGGTCATTTAGGCTCACCTTAGCTAAACTATTCAAGATAGCGTCGTTTAAAGAACGAGGGTAAGAACGACGTAAAAAAGAAAAGAGGTGCAACCCGAGGACATCCCAAGAGGTCACCCATCCTAGTACAACTCTCGCTCAAGCACGCTTAACTGCAGAGTTCTGTTGGGATTCGGTGCAATAGTGCTGGTATGATCGCACCGATTAAAGTATGCGCACACAATTATCATAAGCATATCTCGCGACGTAGGGTAAGTCGAGCTGCGAAGCCCTGCGGGGCCCGTGCGAGCTTGCCGAAAATCAGGTCATGAAGGCTCGCTTTAGCTAAACAATTTAAGATAGCGTCGTTTAAAGAATCAGGGTAAGCACGACGTAAAAAAAATAAAAAAAAGAAAAAAGAGGTGCAACACGAGGACTTCCCAGGAGGTCACCCATCCTAGTACTACTCTTGCCCAAGCACGCTTAACTGCAGAGTTCTGATGGGATCCGGTGCATTAGTGCTGGTATGATCGCACCTATTAATGTATAAGCACACAATTATCATAATCATGTCTTGTGACGTAGTGTAAGTTGAGCTGCGAAACCCTGCGGGCCCCGTGCGAGATTGTCGAAAATCAGGTCATTGAGGCACGCTTTAGCTAAACAATTCAAGATAGCGTTGTTTAAAGAACGAGGGTAAGCACGACGTAAAAAAAAAAAAGAGGTGCAACATGAGGACTTCCCAGGAGGACACCCATCCTAGTACTACGCTCGCCCAAGGACGCTTAACTGCGGAGTTTTGATGGGATCTGGTGCATTACTGCTGGTATGATCGCACCTATTAAAGTATACACACACAATTATCATAAGCATGTCTCGCGACGTAGGGTAAGTCTAGCTGCGAAGCCCTGCGGGGCCCGTACGAGCTTGTCAAAAATCAGGTCATTGAAGCTCACTTTAGCTAAACTATTCAAGATAGCGTCGTTTAAAGAAAGAGGGTAAGCACGACGTAAAAAAAAAAAAACGTTACATCACGAGGACTTCCCTGGAGGTCACCCATCCTAGTAATACTCTCGCTTGAGCACGCTTAACTGCGGAGTTCTAATGGGATTCGGTGCACGAGTGCTGGTATGATCACACCTATTAAAGTATACGCACACAATTATCATAAGCATGTCTCGCGACGTAGGGTAAGTCGAGCTGCGAAGCCCTGCGGGGCACGTGCGAGCTTTTTGAAAATCAGGTCATTGAGGCTCACTTTAGCTAAACTATTCAAGATAGCGTCGTTTAAAGAACGAGGGTAAGAATGACGTAAAAAAGAAAAGAGGTGTAACCCGAGGACTTCCCAGGGGTCACCCATCCTAGTACAACTCTCGCCCAAGCACGCTTAACTACAGAGTTCTGTTGGGATCCGGTGCAACAGTGCTGGTATGATCACACCTATTAAAGTATGCGCACACAATTATCATAAGCATGTCTCGCGACGTAGGGTAAGTCGAGCTGCGAAGTCCTGCGGTGCCTGTGCGAGCTTGCCGAAAATCAGGTCATTAAAGCTCACTTTAGCTAAACAATTCAAGATAGCGTCGTTTAAAGAACGAGGGTAAGCACGATGTAAAAAAAAAGAAAAAAAAAGAAAAAAGAGGTGCAACACGAGGACTTCACAGGAGGTCACCCATCATAGTACTACTCTCGCCTAAGCACGCTTAACGGCGGAGTTTTGATGGGATCCGGTGCATTAGTGCTGGTATGATCGCACCTATTAAAGTATGCGCACACAATTATCATAAGCATGTGTCGCGACATAGGGTAAGCGAGCTGCGAAGCCCTACGGGCCCGTGGGAGCTTAATGGAAATCAGGTCATTAAGGCTCGCTTTAGCCAAACCATTCAAGATAGCGTCGTTTAAAGAACGAGGGTAAGAACGACGTAAAAAAAAAAAACAGGTGCAACACGAGGACTTCCCAGGAAGTCACCCATTTTAGTACTACTCTCGCCCAAGCACGCTTAACTGCGGAGTTCTGTTGGGATCCTGTGCAATAGTGCTGGTATGATCGCACCTATTAAAGTATGTGCACACAATTATCATAAGCTTGTGTCGCGACGTAGGGTAGGTCGAGCTGCGATGCCCTGTGGGCCCGTGGAAGCTTGCCGGAAATCATGTTATTAAGGCTCGCTTTAGCTAAAGTATTCAAGATAGCGTCGTTTAAAGAATGATGGTAAGCACGATGTAAAAAAAAAAAGAAAAGAAAAAGAGGTGCAACACAAGGACTTCCCAGGAGGTCACCCATCCTAGTACTACTCCCGCCCAAGCACGCTTAACTGCGGAGTTCTGATGGGGTCCGATGCATTAGTGATGGTATGATCGTATCTATTTAAGTATGCGCACACTTGATGTGAATATTTGTGGAAAAACGAATTTTCAAAATACCCAAATCAACCGGCAAGTGCACCGGGTCGCATCAAGTAATAAAACTCACGTGAGTGAGGTCGATCCCACGAGGATTGATGGATCAAGCAACTTTAGTGGGTGATTAGTTTAGTCAAGCTAACATTTAAGCGAGATTGGGTGAAACTTAAAGCAACAGAATGTAAATGACAAGGAATTATAAAGTGCAGAAAGTAAATTGCATTGAAACTTAAAGAGCAAGAAATGTAAATTGCAAGAATCTTAAATTGCAAGAAATGTAAATTGCATAAAATTAAAAGGGAGTGGGTGCTGGAAATTAAAAGAAAGCAGTAGATCAAGTAACTGGAAAGTTAAATTGCAAGAAGAATAAAGGAAATTAGGTACTGGGATTCATGAAATCAAACACGGAAGTGTAAATAACAATCAAACAGAGAAGTAAAAGATGCAGCAGGTTCAACAGATTTGGAAAATCACTTTAAAATCAAAACAGAGAGCAGCTTGGCTCAATTTCAAAATCTCAATGAGAAATTGAAGATCTCAGGGGCTCAATGAGACTAGAAAACAAGTCTAGATCTCAAGTCCTTCCTTGATCCAATAAAGAACAATTTGCAAAAGAAATGAAGATGAAAGCAGTAAACAGAGTGTTGATTCAAATCCTTAATTCACTGAACTTTTGTAGAAGAAGAACAAGAGAAATCTCAAAGTGAAAATGAAACAGAATTCCTTCAATTCTCAACCCAAGATTCAAAACAAAGAGAAAAACTAAAGAGAGAGAGCTCTCTAATGCTAATGCTCCCTCGAGGAGCCAACCTTCAATGCTCTCTAATGGAGCTAACCTTCTATTCTCTCTATTCCGGCCCCCTTTCTAAAATGAAAATGATGCCTTTTTATAGGATTTTACAAACATGACAAATGAAAATGAAATTGAAAAGCAAATTACAAAGAAAATGAAATTCCTAATCAAATTGTTTCTTGTGCCTTTGAGTGATGATAATGGGCTTTGCGTGCTTTGGATTTGGGTTGAAGATGGCCTCTGTTGATTGCACTTGGATTTGGAGAGAAACCCATTGTGAATTGGGACATAAAGCACAAAAGCTTGAGTCAAAGTTTGAGGCAAACTTTTGCTCAAGCTTTTTATATCAGCCACCCCCTTTTGCTGATATCCACGTTTGAGCTAAAGTTTGAGGTCAAACTTTTAGCCAAACGTGGATCCCCTTGTGTGCATGTGTGGGGTGCTACTTTGTCCTCTTGTCAACATTGCCAATTTCAAGCCAACTATAGACTATTATATATGGTTGGAAAGCTCTGAATGTCAGCTTTCTAACCCAATTAGAATCACCTCAATTGGACATCTACAACTCAAGTTATGCTCATTTGAAGAGGACAGGATCGCTGGCTTTGGTGTGCAGCGTTTGAGGAAAAGTTTGCCTCAAACGTGGTCGAAAACGCCAGTTCTGATGCCTCAAACGCATTGTCCACCCCATACTATTATATATTGTTGGAAAGCCCTAAATTTCTACTTTCCAATGCCGTTGGAAGCACATCATTTGGAGCTCTACAGCTCGAGTTATACTCCGTCGAAAGTGCAGAGGTCAGTTGGCCTCACTGCAGGTTGCTATCATGTTCGTTTATGCACATTGCGGGGCAGTTTTCTCCCTTAATTTTAGTGTTCATCATGCAGTGCCATATATGCTTGGAAAGCTCTCGATTCCTACTTTCCATTGCTTTTTGAATCACCTCATTTGGAGCTCTGTAGCTCAAGTTATTCTTGTTGGAAGTATACCCCTTTAGGCTGTTGTGGTGTGTGGCGCCAACGTTTGCCAAAAAGCTTGAGGCAAACGTTGGCGCAAGCTTTTCTCCTCCAGGGTGTCGTTTTTGTGATGCCAACGTTTGCCAAAAAGTTTGAGGCAAACGTTGGCTCAATCTTTTTCCTCCAGGGTGTTTTCAATTCTTCCAAAAGTTTGAGCTAAAGTTTGAGGCAAACTTTGGCTCAAACTTTTTTCCTCTCTTGCTCCTAGCCATTCCTTCTTCCTTCAACCTTCTTCAAAACTCTTTTCACCTATCATCAATCAACCAAACACATCAAAGCTATGCTCAAAATCATGAGTTTTTTATTCTTTCATAATATATGACAATTATAGCATAAAATCTCATGAAATTGCATTAATTCATCCATGGTTGATTGAATCAAAGGAAATATGAAATTCTGCCCAATTGGCTTAGTTAAGGCTCAAGAAAGTGCATAAAACCTATTGAAAACAAAGGAAAAAAGCATAGAAAAATATGACATGGTGACATGTCATCAACACTATTATCATAAGCATGTGTCACGACGTAGGGTAAGTCGAGCTTCGAAGCCCTGCGGGCCCATGGGAGCCTGCCGGAAATCAGGTCATTAAGGCTCGCTTTAGCTAAATTATTCAAGATAGCGTTGTTTAAAGAACGAGGGAAAAAAAAAAAAAAAGAGGTGCAGCACGAGGACTTCCCAGAAGGTCACCCATCCTAGCACTACTCTCGCCCAAGCACGCTTAATTGCGAAATTCTGATGGGATCTGGTGCATTAGTGATGGTATGATCGCACCTATTAAAGTATGCACACACAATTATCATAAGCATGTCTCGCGACGTAGGGTAAGTCGAGCTGCGAAGCCCTGCGGGGCCCGTGCGAACTTGTCGAAAATCAGGTCATTGAGGCTCGTTTTAGCTAAACTATCCAAGATAGCGTGATTTAAAGAACGAGGGTGTTCATACCCTGGATCGAGCTGTCCGACCCGGGATGATAGCGACAAAGCGACCGACCTCCGCGGGTCAGATTATCCGACCTCTTTTTAAAGAGCTCGGTCAATTCGACAGGAAAGCCCAGTAAAGGGCCCAAACAGAGGAACACGATCCAAATCCAAAGGCAACCCAAGCCTACAGAGATAAAGGCGGTTCCCTTGAAGATAAGATGACCTCACTCAAAAATAAGATAAGATAAGATAACTAACTTATCTTATCTAAAAAGGTCACTCTACACCATTATAAATACACTGGAGCACCCAGTTATAACTCATACTCTGATTCTACTAAAAAAACCTGTTTAATACCCATGCTAACTTAAGCATCGGAGTCTCTTGCAGATACCCCCCACCCTCCGGTGACTAAGGATCAGCAGTGCAGCCAGTCCAACAAGTCGGACACGACAGCTCCGGCCACCACCCATCAGCCGGACACGTCATCGCCGACCAGTATAGAAGATCTCGTCCAAGATCGACTTACAGTTTCAGGTAAACCTCGGAACATTGGCACCGTTGCCGGGGAACTTGGAAGTCATCCCATCACCATGGCAGATGATCACGACAACGACCATGATTCAGATCTAGAGGATAGAACACCGCATAAAAACGCGGACACTACGCTAAAAGATACTCCGGAATCCAACAGGGACAAAAATTCATCAAATCCGGGAGTTATAGAAGCACTTCACGATCGTTTAAAGCAACTTGAAAAAGAAACCCATCATCAACGGGAAGCCGGGAAGGATCTACAGAGAGAAGTAAGGCGACGTCGAGAATTAGAAGATAAACTTCTAAAACTCGAAGCCGATCTCAAAGCCAAAGCTACTCGATCCACCCCTGAGGATAGCCCACGCAAAGATCAAGATCCATTCACTAGGGAAATTATGAAGACCAAAATTCCTAAGAACTTCAAACTTCCAAACATGACCTTGTACGATGGCACTACAGACCCCAACCATCACCTCAGCAATTTCAGAAGTAGAATGTACCTCACCGACACCTTAGATGCAGTCCGTTGCAAAGCTTTTCCAACAACTCTCACAAAGATAGCAATCAGATGGTTCGACAGCCTACCTCCAAAGTCCATCTCAAGCTTTGATGATCCAGCCAAAAAGTTCCTGGCCAGATTCTCCATCCAAAAAGACAAAGCTAAGTACGCCCCCAGTCTACCAGGAATCAAGCAAGGAGATCGGGAAAGTCTTCGCAACTACATGGAGAGATTCAACAAAACATGCCTAGACATACAAAGTTTACCAACAGAGGCCGCCATCATGGGCCTCATCAATGGTCTACGAGAGGGACCTTTCAGTCAATCTATATCAAAGAAATACCCCACATCCCTAGACGAAGTGCAAGAACGGGCGGAGAAGTATATCAACATGGAAGAAAATTCTCGACTAGGAGAAACCTCAAAATCCGGATTCTCCTACTGAGATAAAGATAAAGAGCCCAAAAAGAAGGAAGATCGACATGGGGAAAAAATTAAAAAATATCATAATTACACCCCCCTTTGGGTGTCTCTTGTGGACGTGTACAAAGAAGTCTGCCACACAGAAAAAATACCCCTAGCTCGACCACTCAAAGGCAAAAGAGGAGGAGGAAACCGAAATGAATATTGCGAATACCATCGTGTCTGTGGACATTCCACCAACTAATGCTTCGATCTAAAGAACGTCATAGAAAAGTTAGTAAGAGAAGGAAAACTAGATCGGTATTTGGCCACCCGAGATGATAAGCAAAGAAAAAGGAGGAGGGATGAAGAGGCCGGGCAAACCGAGCGATCACCTCGTACACCAGAAAGACATGTTCATATGATACACGGAGGATTTGCAGGAGGAGGAATCTCCAAATCATCCCGCAAAAGATATCTTAAAGAAGTATATCATGTTGAAGGAAAGGAGGAAGCGCCCGACATCCCTGCAATTTCGTTCACCAAGGAAGATGCATCCGGTATCATCTCGAGACACGACGATCCCATGGTCATCACCATCATACTGGCAAACGCCAATCTCCACCGCACCTTAATAGACCAAGGGAGCTCCGTCGACATCTTATTCAAAACTGCCTTCGACAAGCTCGGCTTAGAAGAAAAAGAGCTTAAAGCATACCCGAACAGCCTGTTCGGACTGGGAGATACCCCGGTACAACCATTGGGATACGTGCCACTACACACAACCTTTGGAAAAGGAAACCAATCTAGAACACTCAAAATAGACTACATCGTGGTCGACGTGAGTTCAGCCTACAATGCCTTAATAGGACGGACAACCTTAAATCAACTCGGCGCAATAGTCTCAACTCCGCATCTATGCATGAAATTTTCAACTGCAGAAGGGATAGCTACAATAAAAGCAGATCAAAAGATGGCACACCACTATTATAACAAAAGTCTAAACCTCAGAGGCAGAGGAGAAGAATTCCATACAATTGAGCTTGGTGGAGTTCAGAGACGTGAAGAACTTCGTCCACAGCCCGAAGGTGAAGTAGAGAAAGTCCAGATCGGAGACACTTCAGACAAAATAACTAATATTGGCATGATCCTACAAGGAGGCGCAAAAGAATCACTAGTACAGTTCTTACGAGATAATGTCGATCTCTTCGCATGGAAAGCTGCAGACATGCCAGGCATAGACCCCAAACAAATGTGCCACAAGTTGGCGGTCTATCCAAGATCTCGGCCGGTATAGCAGAAACGAAGAAAACTTGGGCCAGAACGATCCCAAGCTGTGGAAGAACAGGTACAAGCATTACTGGAGGCAGATTCATAAGAGAAGTCAAGTACCCACTATGGCTAGCCAACGTCGTCTTGGTGAAAAAATCTAATGGGAAGTGGCGAAATGTGCACCGACTACACCGATCTCAACAAAGCCTGCCCAAAAGATCCTTATCCACTCCCAAGTATCGACGCTCTGGTGGATGCCTCATCCGGATATAAATACCTCTCGTTTATGGATGCATATTTTGGATACAACCAAATCCCAATGTATCCACCTGATCAGGAAAAAACCTCGTTTCTAACACCAAAAGTAAACTATTGCTACATCGTAATGCCTTTTGGTCTTAAAAACGCAGGAGC
Source organism: Arachis ipaensis (assembly GCF_000816755.2). Lineage (NCBI taxonomy): Eukaryota > Viridiplantae > Streptophyta > Magnoliopsida > Fabales > Fabaceae > Arachis > Arachis ipaensis. The sequence goes on along the minus strand of NC_029790.2, from coordinate 61,057,463 downwards.
AACTTATCAAAGGCTAATGAACAAAGTCTTTTCAGACCATATCGGAAAAATCATGGAAGTCTATGTGGACGACATGTTGATAAAGACACAAAGTGAAGAGACATTATTGTCCGACTTGGTCCAAGTGTTCGACACTATAAGGAAGCATGGCATGCGACTCAATCCTGCAAAATGCACCTTTGCAGTAGAAGCTGACAAGTTCTTGGGTTTTATGCTAACACAAAGAAGAATCAAGGAAAATCCGGATAAATGCCAGGCTATACTCAACATGAAGAGCCCAACTTGTGTCAAAGAGGTACAACAACTCAACGGGAGGTTGGCGGCCTTATCCAGATTTCTAGCGGGATCAGCAATAAGGTCTCTCCCCTTTTACGCCACTCTAATAAAAGGAAAAAAGTTCGAATGGACAACAGAGTGTGAGTAAGCCTTCCAGGATTTCAAAAGTTTCCTGGGACAACCACCTATCCTAACTCGGCCACGAGAAGAAGAACCACTCGTATTATACCTCGCGGTAGGAAGTCGGGCAGTAGCCTCAGCACTGGTTCGAGAGGATGACAAAGGGCAACAACCTGTATACTTCATTAGTAAAGCGCTACAAGGATCCGAGTTGAACTACCAAAAAATAGAAAAATTTGCCTATGCGCTCATACTAACATCTCGACGTCTCCGCCCGTACTTCCAAGCTCACACCATTAAAGTTCGGACCAACCAGCCTATAAAAGGGATGTTGCAGAAAACAGATCTAGTAGGCAGAATCCTACAATGGGCTGTTGAGTTGTCCAAATTCGACCTCCAATACGAAGCTCGGACAGCCATTAAATCATAATACTTAGCCGACTTCATTGCAGAATTTACAGACACCCTAGAGACCCCCATAGAATGGAATATTTACGTGGACGGCTCCTCAAATAAGACTGGAAGCGGCACAGGTGTGATAATTAAAAGCAACCAAGGAACCCAAATTGAGCTTTCCCTCAAATTCGGGTTCCCGGCCTCAAACAACCAGGTGGAATATGAAGCACTACTAACTGGTTTGAAGCTGGCTAAGGAGGTTAGAGATAAAAAACTCAACATCTTCAGCGACTCACAAGTAGTCACATCACAAATAACAGGGAGCTACCAGGCCAAAGATCCCACCATGAAAAAGTATTTGGATAAAACCAGGGAACAGCTCGAACAACTCGGGGAATATAAGATCCGCCACATACCCACGAACAAAACGCCCGAGCTGACGTACTCTCAAAACTAGCCAGCACCAAACCAGGGGGCAACAATAGAAGCCTCATCCAGAAAATGCTACAGAACCCGTCAATCTCGGAAGAGGAAAAAGTCCTAGCCATAACAAGTCAGGATCAAGGACGGATGACCCCCATAATTAACTACCTCAAAATAGAAGCACTCCCCATAGATGAAAAGGAGGCAAAGAGGTTAAAACGGAAGGCACAATACTACACTATCATAAACAACACCCTATACAAAAGAGGGATTTCAATACCATTATTAAAATGTGTGCCGACCTCCAACACAAGGGAAGTCTTAGAGGAAGTACACAGTGACATTTGCGGCAATCATCTCGGAGCACAAGCTCTTATAAAAAAGTACTCCGGGCGGGATTTTATTGGCCAACTCTACAAAAGGAAGCTACAGAGTTTGTAAAGACATGTCCACCATGCTAGAAACATGCCAACTTTCACATCGCCCCGCCAGAAGAGCTCATCAGCGTAACCTCACCTTGGCCATTTGCAAAATGAGGACTCGATCTTCTCGGACCCTTTCCCCAGGGATCGGGACAAGTTAAATTCCTCATAGTAGGGGTAGACCATTTCACAAAGTGGATCGAGGCAGAGCCCCTAGCTAACGCCACTGCTCAAAGAAGCCAGAAATTCCTATATAGGAACATTGTCACAAGGTTCGGGGTTCCATACTCCATCACCACAAACAATGGCACTCAATTCACAGATGCAGGCTTCAAAAAATTAGTAGCCGACTTGAACATAAAGCACCAGTTACCTCTGTCGAATATCCCCAAACCAATGGACAAGCCGAAGCTGCTAACAAAGTCATATTGGCCGGGTTAAAATGGAGGTTACAAGACGCAAAGGGAGCTTGGGCCGAAGAACTTCCACAAGTCCTATGGGCGTATCGAACGACGCCGCATTCAACCACAAAGGAATCACCCTTCCGATTAGCATACAGAATGGAAGCAATGATCCCAGTAGAGATCGAGGAAGGGTCGCCTAGAGTGGTCCATTACAATGAAGAAGCCAACTTCCAACTTCAAAGGGAAGAGCTCGACCTACTTCCTGAAATCCAAGAAAGAGCTCGGATCAGGGAAGAAGCACTAAAACGTCGAATGGCTTCCAGATATAATCAAAAGGTAGTGCCAAGAGGTTATGCTAAGAACGATCTCATCCTAATCCAAAATGATATTAGAACAACTCGACCCGGAGAAGGAAAGCTGGCAGCAAACTGGAAAGGACCCTACCGAGTCATAAAAGTACTTGGGAAGGGCTACTACAAACTAGCCGAACTCGACGAACGAGAACTTCCTAGGTCGTGGCACGCCTGCAACCTAAGAAGGTACTATAGTTAGAGAAGGTAAAAGATCTCATCATAGGATGCACTCTTTTTTCTGAAAAGGTTTTTTAATGAGGCACCAAGTTGAGATCCAGAAATTATCCGACTCAAAAGGATAAAAACCCTATATGTACATATTTTCATTTTACATTTTAAATAAAATATATTAAATGTTCTACAAGTCTTCAAGACGCATTAATCTGAAACATTCATCGTCCGATTATAAAGCGACAGATTGGCAGAAAGTGAAACAAATTCACTACACAATCACGATAAAGACCAACAGAGATGAAAACCAAATTCATCTAAAGGTCAATTAAACGAGGATTTAATCCACCTTCCACAAATCGGCAAAGATGAAAATAGAATAATGCAAGAAGTTATCGAAAGTGATTCGGAGAAAGGACCTGACGAGGTCCTAATGGATTGCTAAATAATAACTTAAAAGACTGGCCGACGTTAAGAAGTCGGACCAAGTCAAACCAAGTTATAAGTAAACCCTGGAAAGAGGTCTGGCCAACCCTATAAAAGAGGATTACTTTAACTTAGAAGGGCACGACATGACGAAGTCAGCCCAAAATTTAAAAGTTATAGAAGTAATCCCTGAAAGAGACCTGAATAAGGTCCAAGAAAGAGGATTACAAAAATAACTTAGGAGGGCACGACATGACGAAGTCGGCCCAAAATTTAAAAGTTATAGAAGTAATCCCTGAAAGAGACCTGAACAAGGTCCAAGAAAGAGGATTGCAAAAATAACTTAGAAGGGTACGACATGACGAAGTCGGCCCAAAAACACGAAAGTTATAAAAGTAATCCCTGAAAGAGACCTGAACAAGGTCCAAAAATGAGGATTACAAAAATAACTTAGAAGGGCACGACATGACGAAGTCGGCCCAAAACATAAAGTTATAGAAGTAATCCCTGAAAGAGACCTGAACAAGGTCCAACAAAGAGGATTACAAAATAACTCAAAAGGGCCCGACACGAAGAAGTCGGCCCAAAACATAAAGTTATAGAAGTAATCCCTGAAAGAGACTTGAACAAAAGTCCAAGAAAGAGGATTACAAAATAACTCAAAAGGGCCTGACACGAAGATGTCGGCCTAAAACATAAAGTTATAGAAGTAATCCCTGAAAGTAACTTGAACAAAAGTCCAAAAAAGAGGATTACAAAATAACTGGATACGACATAACGATGTCGAGAAGGACCCGACATGATGAAGTCGACCCACATAAAAGTGCGAAAGCTACACTTGGTAGAGACCTCACAAAAGGTCCACACAAAACAGGATTTTTAGCCTTAAAGGAATCAAAGTTACAAGCGCAAAGGAGGTCGAACAGCAAGGCTCCAACATTCTCAAAACCCAGAAAGATGCCAAGTCCAGCGCAAATAAGCATGATATAAAAATGCGAAGTTATAACAAGCTTCAGAGGCCACCAAAATCTGTCCCAAAAGCTTGGAAGCTACTTTTGTTTTTCAAAATAAAGTTGCTAAACAAGTAACTAAGAAGTGTCAACAGCTAGCAAAACATTAATAAAGAGTTTAAAAGCCCACAAGCCGGGCAATATACACAAACAGATACGAAATTCAGTCAAACATCAGAAGGCTTCTCGGTAGCTTCAGTATAGGGAGAAGGAGGGCGAGCCTGGAGAGGCACTGCATCCATTGTACCATCGTCCCTATTCAGAATTTGGCAATTAGGATCTAATTCTGGATGAACGACCCCAGACGGAGGAACTGTGGAAGTTGACACTTTGGCATCAGGCACAGAGGGAGGTCCGACATCATCATCATCCGGGTCATCGGGGACAATCTTACCATCCCTCACAATATTGTCTAAGCTGAAGAGAGTAAGGTCAACCTCAGGAGCAAGAACTTGAACCTGCTCCTTCAGGTTCTCATAAGCAGCATTTACGCTGCCGACAAGGTGACCTTGGAGCTCAGAGTAATCAACCCGGGTAGACTCCAACTCCTTCCTCAGACGCATCACCTCCCGATAGGATGTAACATAACTATCTTTATGCCTCAATACAGTGTCCTCGGCCAACCTCACAGAAGCCGCCAGGGCAAGAGAGCTAGCCTTCTCGTTTTTCAGCTCCTTCTCGAGTTTGGCTACTTTTACTTCAAGCTCCTCCTTCAGGCTCTTCATCCGATCGAACTCCTGTTTAGCCTCCTCCATGAAGGCTTTGGTAGTGTGAAGGGGAAGATGTTGGGCAGTCCGATACAGGGCAGCTCCCATATATGCCATCTTAATGCTACTCCGAGTTATAAAATCTAAATAGCGAAGGAGTGATACATCATCCATGGGGAGGGCACCATAAGGACCGATTTGTTGATCAACAAACTCCACCGCATCGAAGTCAGGAGCGTCAAGGTTGAAAGGCTCAATTATTTTTTGTTTCTTGTTGGGAGGAGCACCAGAAGTAGCGGCAGAAGTCTGTAGAGGGTTGGCCAGACGAACCCGAGGAGTGGGGATCACCTTCTTCAGCCCAGGAGAACTCGGCACGGGCAGCTTCACCGGAACCTAAGACGATCCCTCTCCTGTCATCTTGGCCGAGATATTTTGAGCAGCAGCAGCCTTCCGTGCCTTTTTGAAAGCCTTCATGGAATCATTATTCTTAGACATCTCTGAAAATACAGAATCAACCACAGTAAGGGGTTACAATCACAAAAAGAGGAAGCAAAACTAAGAAACAAGTACAGAAATAAGTCAGACAGTACCCAAAGCAATTCGAACCAGGGACGGGTCACTGGTGCACGAAATTGTGATCATCAACAATGGCGCCAAAGGACTTGGAGCTCTTAAACATGAATCACACTTTGTCACAATTCCGCACAACTAACCAGCAAGTGCACTGGGTCGTCCAAGTAATAAACCTTACGTGAGTAAGGGTCGATCCCACGGAGACTGTCGGCTTGAAGCAAGCTATGGTCACCTTGTAAATCTCAGTCAGGCGAATTCAGATGGTGATGGAGAATTGATAATTAAAAGATAAATAAAACATAAAATAAAGATAGAGATACTTATGTAATTCTTTGGTTGGATTTTCAGATAAGCGTATGAAGATGCTTTGTTCCTCCTGAACCTCTGCTTTCCTATTGCCTTCTTCCAATCATTCATACTCCTTTCCATGGCAAGCTTTATGTTGGGCATCACCGTTGTCAATGGCTACTTCCTGTCTTCTCAGTGAAAATGTTCTACGCATGCTTTCACCGCACGGCTAATCATCTGTCGGTTCTCGATCATGTTGGAATAGGATCCATTGATCCTTTTGCGTCTGTCACACGCCCAACAATCGCGAGTTTGAAGCTCGTCACAGTCATCCCTTCCCAGATCCTACTCGAAATACCACAGACAAGGTTTAGACTTTCCGGATCTCAAGAATGACCGCCAATAATTCTAGCCTATACCACGAAGGTTCTAATCTTAGATTAGAAACTTAAGAGATACACATTCAAGCTTGTTTGCATGTAGAACAGAAGTGGTTGTCAGTCACGTGTTCATAGGTGAGAATGGTGATGAGTATCACATTCATCATGTTCTTGGGTGCGAATGAATATCTTGGAGAAGAAATAGACTTGAGTTGAATAGAAAAACAATATTACTTTGTATTAATTCATGAAGAACAGCAGAGCTCCACACCTTAATCTATAGTGTGTAGAAACTCCACCGTTGAAAATACAAAAGTGATAATAGTGTAAGCATGGCCGAATGGCCAGCCTCCAAGGTCTAGGGACTAAACGTCCAAAGATGAAAATACAATATCAAAAGGTCCTATTTATAGAGAACTAGTAGCCTAGGATTACAGAAATGAGTAATTAATGCATAAATCTTCTTCCGGGCCTACTTGGTATGTGCTTGGGTTGAGCATTGAAGCTTCCATGTGTAGAGACTTTTTTGGAGTTAAACGCCAGCTTTTTTGCCAGTTTCGGCGTTTAACTCCAGCTTTTGTGCCAGTTTTGGAGTTAAACGCCAGAATTCTTGAGCTGACTTGGAACGCCTATTTGGGCAATCAAATCTCAGGCAAAGTATGGACTATTATATATTGCTGGAAAGCCCAGGATGTCTACTTTCCAACTCAATTGAGACCGCGCCAATAGGGTTTCTGTAACTCCAGAAAATCCACTTTGAGTGCAAGGAGGTCAGGATCCAACAGCATCTGCAGTCCTTTTTCAGCCTCTGAATCAGATTTTTGCTCAGGTCCCTCAATTTCAGCTAGAAAAAACCTGAAATCACAGAAAAACACACAAACTCATAGTAAAATCCAGAAGAGTGATTTTTATTTAAAAACTAATAAAAACATAATAAAAACTAACTAAAATATACTAAAAACATACTAAAAATAATGCCAAAAAGCGTATAAATTATCCGGTCATCACAACACCAAACTTAATTTGTTGCTTGTCCCCAAGCAACTAAAAATCAAATAGGATAAAAAGAAGAGAATATACAATAAATTCCAAAAACATCTATGAAGATCAGTATTAATTAGATGAGCGGGGCTATTAGCTTTTTGCTTCTGAACAGTTTTGGCATCTCACTTTATCCTTTGAAGTTCAGAATGATTGGCTTCTATAGGAACTCAGAATCTAGATAGTGTTATTGATTCTCCTAGTTAAGTATGTTGATTCTTGAACACAGCTACTTTATGAGTATTGGCCGTGACCCTAAGCATTTTATTTTCCAGTATTACCACCGGATACATAAATGCCACAGACACATAACTGGGTGAACCTTTTCAGATTGTGACTAAGCTTTGCTAGAGTCCCCAATTAGAGGTGTACAGAGCTCTTAAGCACACTCTCTTTGCTTTTGGACCACGACTTTAACCGCTCAGTCTCAAGTTTTTACTTGACACCTTCACGCCACAAGCACATGGTTAGGGACAGCTTGGTTTAGCCGCTTAGGCCAGGATTTTATTCCTGTGGGCCCTCCTATCCACTGATGCTCAAAGCCTTGGATCCCTTTTTATCACCCTTGCCTTTTGGTTTAAAGGGGTATTGGCTTTTTCTGCTTGCTTTTCCTTTTTTCTTTCTTCTTTTTTTTTGCATATATCCTTTTTTTTGCAAGCTTTTCACTGCTTTTTCTTGCTTCAAGAATCAATTTTATGATTTTTCAGATCATCAGATAGCATTTTTCCTTTTCCCTCATTCTTTCAAGAGCCAACAATTTTAACACTCATAAACAATCAAATTCAAAAATATGCACTGTTCAAGCATTCATTCAGAAAAATAATAGTATTGCCACCACATCAAAATAATTAAACTGTTTTAAAATTTGAAATTCATGCACTTCTTTTTCTTTTTCAATTAAAAACATTTTTCATTTTAAGAGAGGTGATGGATTCATTTTCATAGCTTTAAGGCATAGACACTTAGACACTAATGATCATGTGATAAAGACACAAACATAAATAAACATAAAGCACAATTTTTGAAAAACAGAAAATAAAGAACAAGGAAATTAAAGAACGGGTCCACCTTAGTGATGGCGGCTTGTTCTTCCTCTTGAAGATCTTATGGAGTGCTTGAGCTCCTCAATGTCTCTTCCTTGCCTTTGTTACTCCTCTCTCATGGTCCTTTGGTCTTCTCTAATTTCATGGAGGAGGATGGAATGCTCTTGGTGCTCCACCCTTAGTTGTCCCATGTTGGAACTTAATTCTCCTAGGGAGGTGTTGATTTGCTCCCAATAGTTTTGTGGAGGAAAATGCATCCCTTGAGGCATCTCAGGGATTTCATGATGAGGAGTTTCCTCATGCTCTTGTCCATGAGTGGGATCTCTTGTTTGCTCCATCCTTTTCTTAGTGATGGGCTTGTCCTCATCAATGAGGATGTCATCCTCTATATGGGTGTTCATAAAAAAACCAAAATGTGGTTAACCGGTTAAAAAACCATAACCACATTTTGGTTAACCAGTTTAATGAAACAATTTAAAAACCATATCCAAATTTTTTAGAATTGGTTAACCAAAACCAAATTAAAAAAAACCGGTTTTTAACCGGTTAACCAAAACCAAAACCAAATTAAAATCAAAACTTAATTTTAAAACCAAATTACATACTCTTTCTCTCTCTCTCTCTCACTCACTCTCTCTCTCTCTCTATCTCCCACTTCCTCTCCCTTTCTCTCTCCCTCCCTCTCCCCCTTACTCTCTCTTTCTCTCTCTCTCTCTCTCCCTTCTTTTTCTCTCTCTCTTTCTCTCTCTCCCTCCTCTCTCTCTCTCTCTTTCTCATTTTTCTCTTTCTCCTCCTCTCCTTTTCTCTCTCCCTATCCTCTCTCTCTCTCTCTCTATTCTCTATCCCCTTTTCTCTCTCTTCTTTTCCCCCTATTTCTCTCCCTTTTCCCTCTCTCTCCTTTCTTTCCCCCCTCTCTCTCCCTTCTCTCTCTAACTCATTTTTCTCTTTATCTCCTCTCTCCTTTCTTTCTCTCTCCGTTTCTCTCTCTCTCTCTCTCTCCTTTTTCTCTCTTCCCTTTTTCTCTCCCCCTCTCTCTCCCTATATCTCTCTCTCTCTCTCTCTCTCTCTCTCTCTCTCTTTCTCTGTCTCCACCTCATCCTCTCGTCTTTCTCCCTTGTCTCTCTATCCTTCTCTCCCTCTCTCTCCCCTTCCCTCTTTCTCTCTCTCCCTCTCTATTTCTCTCCTTTTCTCCTTTTCT
>NC_029790.2:61036247-61047232 GCF_000816755.2 Arachis ipaensis | reverse complement strand
CCTCTCTCTCCCCTTCCCTCTTTCTCTCTCTCCCTCTCTCTTTCTCTCCTTCTCTCTCTATCTCTCTCTCCTTCTCTCCGCTCTATCACTTCCTCTCTCTCTCTCTCTCTCTCTCTCTCTCTCTTTCCTTGCCCTCTTTCTCCCCCTTCGTTCTCTCTTCTTCTCTCTCCTCCCCTTTCTCTCTCTAATCATCTCTCCCCTTTTTCTATCTTTCCCCTCCTCTCTCTCTCTCTCCTCTCCTCTCTTTCTCTCTCTCCCATATCTCTCTACTTTCTCCTCTCTTTTCCATTCTCTCTCTTTCTCTTTCTCTTTCTCTCTTTCTCCCCTCTCCTTCCTCTCTCTCTCTCTCTCCTTTACCTCCCCTCTCTTTCTCTCTCTCTCTCTCTTTTCTTTTCTCTCTTTCTCTCTCTCGCTCATCTCTCTTTCTTTTTCTTCTTTCTCTCTCTCTCTCCTCCTCTTCCTCTCTTCATTTTCTCTCCTTCTCTTCTTTCTTTTCTTACTCTCTCTTTTCTCTTTCTCTCTCAACCTTCTCTCCATCTCTATCCCTCTTCTATCTCTTTTCTCCTCTTCTCTCTAAAGCGAGAGAGAAGAGAGAGAGGAGGCGAAGATAGAGGAGGAGAAAGAAAAAAAAGAAGAGAGATAAGAAGAGAGAAGAAGGATAAGAGAGAGAAGCAGAGAGAGAAAGAGGACAAAGAGAGAGAAAGAGAGAGGAGAGAGAGAGGATGGGGAGAGAGAAGGAGAGAGAGACAGAAAAAAAGAAGGAGAGAGAGAAAAGAGAAGAGGAGAGAGAGAAGGAGAGAGGGAGATGAGGGGAGAGAGAAAGAGGGAGGGGGAGAGAGAGAGCATGGGGAGAGAGAGGGAGAGAAGGATAGAGAGAACGAAAGGGGAGGGGAAGAAAGAGGGGGAAGGGGAAGGGGAGAGAGAGAGAGAGATAGATAGAGAGGAGGGGGAGAGAGAGAAGAGAAAGAGAGGAGGAGAGAGAAAAATGGGAGAGAGAGAGAGAGAGAGAGAGAGAAAAGAAAGAGAAGAGGAGAGAGAGAGAGAAAGAGAAAAAATTATTTATAGAAAATATTGAAAAGAGATAAGAAAGAAAATGGAACGAAAGCAATGGAAGGGACTTCATTATTTACAAATGTTACTCGTATCATTTAGAAAGAAAAAAATTAGATTAAAAAAATTCAATTAAAAAAGATTTAAAATTTAGGGGTTTTGTATGTAAAAATATTAATTTTTGTGTAAAAATCTATTTTTACATGTAAAAACCAATTTTATGGTATAAAAACCAATTTTTTAGTATAAAAATCGGTTTTTGGGACAAAAACCGGTTTTTTGTGTAAAAATTTGGGTTTTATATGTAAAAATATTAATTTTTGTGTAAAAATATATTTTTACATGTAAAAACCAATTTTATGGTATAAAAACCAATTTTTTAGTACAAAAACCGGTTTTTAGTACAAAAACTGGTTTTTTGGTACAAAAACCGGTTTTTGGTATAAAAACCGGTTTTTATTTTAATAACCGGTTAAAAACCGGTTTTAAAATTCACTAACCGGTTAATAACCGGTTTCATCATGTAAAACCAATTTGGTTAATTAACCAATACTATATTTTTGGTTAACCAAAAAACTGGTTTGGTTTTTGGATTAACCAAACCATGAACACCCCTAAATTCCTCTATGTCAATTCCAACTGAGTTACAGAGATGACAAATGAGGTGAGGAAAGGCTAACCTTGCCACAGTAGAGGACTTGTCCGCCACCTTGTAGAGTTCTTGGGATATAACCTCATGAACTTCTACTTCCTCTCTAATCATGATGCTATGAATCATGATAGCCCGGTCTATAGTAACTTCAGATCGGTTGCTAGTAGGAATGATTGAGCGTTGGATGAACTCCAACCATCCCCTAGTCACGGGCTTGAGGTCATGCCTTCTTAGTTGAACCGGCTTCCCTCTTGAATCTCTCTTCCATTGAGTGCCCTCTTCACAGATGTCCATGAGGACTTGGTCCAACCTTTGATCAAAGTTGACCCTTCTAGTGTATGGGTGTGCATCTCCTTGCATTATAGGCAAATTGAATGCCAACCTTACATTTTCCGGACTAAAGTCTAAGTCTTTCCCCCGGACCATTGTAAGCCAATTCTTGGGGTCCGGGTTCACATTTTGATCATGGTTCTTGGTGATCCATGCATTGGCATAGAACTCTTGAACCATTAAGATTCCGACTTGTTGAATGGGGTTGGTGAGAACTTCCCAACCTCTTCTTCGGATCTCATGTCGAATCTTCGGATATTCACCCTTTTTGAGCTTAAAAGGGACATCGGGGATCACCTTCTTCTTGGCCACAACTTCATAGAAGTGGTCTTGATGCACCCTTGAGAGGAATCTCTCCATTTCCCATGACTCGGAGGTGGAAGCTTTTGCCTTCCCTTTCCTCTTTCTAGAGGTTTCTCCGTCCTTTGGTGCCATTAATGGTTATGGAAAAATAAAAAAGGTTTAGCTTTTACCAAACCAAACTTAGAAGGTTGCTCGTCCTCGAGCAAAAGAAGAAAGAAGAGAGTAGAAGAAGAAGAAATAGAGGAGATGGAGGGGGCTTAGTGTTTCGGCCAAGGGGATAGGTAGTGTGTATGTTGTGTGAAAATGAAGGAGTGAAGATGTGTTTATATAGGAGTGGAGAGGGGGGTATGGTTCGGCCATTATGGGTGGGTTTGGGTGGAAAAGTGGTTTGAATTTGAATGGTGAGGTAGGTGGGGTTTTATGAATGATGGATGTGAGTGGTGAAGAGAATGGTGGGATTTGATAGGTGAGGGGTTTTGGGGAAGAGGTATTGAGGTGATTAGTGAATGGATGAAGAAGAGAGAGAGAGGTGGGGTAGGTGGGGATCCTATGGGGTCCACAGATCTTGAGGTATCAAGGATTTCTCATCCCTGCACCATGTGGCATGCAAAACGCCCCTTGCTGCCAATCCTGGCGTTAAACGCCAGGCTGCTTCCCCCTTCTGGCGTTTAACGCCAGCTTCTTGCCCATTCCTGGCGTTAAACGCCAGGCTGGTGCCCATTTCTGGCGTTTAAACGCCAGTAAGTTTCTCCTCCAAGGTGTTCTATTTTTCATTCTGTTTTTGCTCTTTCAATTGTTTTGTGACTTCACATGATCATCAAACTACAGAAAACATAAAATAGCAAAAGAAAATAAAAATTTAACATAGATAAGTAAAAATTGGGTTGCCTCCCAACAAGCGCTTCTTTAATGTCAATAGCTTGACAGTGGGCTCTCATGGAGCCTCACAGATGTTCAGAGCAATGTTGGAACCTCCCAACACCAAACTTAGAGTTTAAGCGTGGGGGTTCAACACCAAACTTAAAGTTTGGTTGTGGCCTCTCAACACCAAACTTAGAATTTGACTGTGGGGGCTCTGCTTGTCTCTGTACTGAGAGAAGCTCTTCATGCTTCCTCTCTATGGTTACAGAGGGGTATCCTTGAGCTTTAAACACAAGGGAGTCTTCATTCACTTGAATGATCAATTCTCCTCTGTCAACATCAATCACAGCTTTTGCTGTGGCTAGGAAGTGTCTGCCAAGGATGATGGATTCATCCACACACTTCCCAGTCTCTAGGATTATGAAATCAGCAGGGATGTAGTGGTCTTCAACCTTTACCAAGACATCTTCTACAAGTCCATAAGCTTGTTTCTTTGAATTGTCTGCCATCTCCAGTGAGATTCTTGCAGCTTGTACCTCAACGATCCCTAGTTTCTCCATTACAGAGAGAGGCATGAGGTTTATGCTTGACCCTAGGTCACACAGAGCCTTCTCAAAGGTCATGGTGCCTATGGTACAAGGTATTGAGAACTTTCCAGGATCTTGTCTCTTCAGAGGTAATCTCTGCCTAGTCAAGTCATCCAGTTTTTTGATGAGCAATGCCTGTTGCTGAGAAGATGGTGGAAAAGGTTTGCCATTGCTAAACCTATTTCTTCCACCATTACTATTGTTGAAACCTTGTTGAGGTCTCTGTTGATCCATCCATGAGAGATTTGGATGATTTCTCCATGAAGGATTATAGGTGTTTCCATAGGGTTCTCCCATGTAATTCACCTCTTGCTGGGTTCTCAAGATCATAAGCTTCTTCTTCAGAGGAAGCTTCCTTAGTACTGCCTGTTGCTACTTGCATTCCAGACAGACTCTGAGAAATCATATTGACTTGCTGAGTCAATATTTTATTCTGAGCTAGTATGGCATTCAGAGTATCAATCTCAAGAACTCCTTTCTTCTGAGTCGTCCCACTATTCATAGGATTCCTTTCAGAAGTGTACATGAATTGGTTATTTGCAACCATTTCAATGAGTTCCTGAGCTTTTGCAGGCGTCTTCTTCAGATGAAGAGATCCTGCAGGAGAGCTATCCAATGACATCTTGGATAGTTTAGACAGACCATCATAGAAGATACCTATGATGCTCCATTCAGAAAGCATGTCAGAAGGACACCTTCTGATCAATTGCTTGTATCTTTTCCAAGCTTCATAGAGGGATTCACCTTCATCTTTTCTGAAGGTTTGGACTTTCACTCTAAGCTTGCTCAATTTTTAAGGTGAAAAGAACTTTGCCAAGAAGGCATTGACTAGTTTTTCCCAAGAGTTCATGCTTTCTTTAGGTTGTGAATCCAACCATGTCCTAGCTCTGTCTCTTACAGCAAAAGGAAAGAGCATAATTCTGTAGACTTTAGGGTCAACCCTATTGGTCTTGACAGTGTCACAGATTTGCAAGAATTCAGCTAAGAACTGATGAGGATCTTCCAATGGAAGTCCATAAAACTTGCAATTTTGTTGCATTAGAGAAACTAATTGAGGCTTAAGCTCAAAGTTGTTTGCTCCAATGGCAGGGATTGAGATGCTTCTCCCATAGAAGTCGGGAGTAGGTGCCGTAAAGTCACCAAGCACCTTCCTTGCATTGTTGGCATTGTTGTTTTCAGCTGCCATGGCTTCTTCTTCCTTGAAAAGCTCTGTTAGGCCCTCTAGAGAGAATTGTGCTTTAGCTTCTCTTAGCTTTCTCTTCAAGGTCCTTTCAGGTTCAGGATCAGCTTGAACAAGTATGCCTTTGTCCTTGCTCCTGCTCATCTGAAAAGAGAGGAGAAGAAAATATGGAATCCTCTATGTTAGAGTATAGAGATTCCTTGAGGTGTCAGAGGAAAAGAAGAATAGAAGGAGGAGGTAGAGAAGAGAGAATTCGAACTTATCAAGGGAGATAGAGTTCGAATTGCACCTTGAGGAGGAGTGTTAGTCCCTTAAATAGAAGGATGTGAGAAGAGGGGAAGAATTTTTGAAAATTAATTAAAAAGATTTTGAAATAATAAAAAAAATTGAAAATTTGATTGAGATTTTTGAAAATTAAGATTAGGAAAGAAATTAAGTGATTTTTGAAAAAGATTTTGAAATTAGAAATCAAAAAGATATGATTGAGAGTTAATTTTAAAAAAGATGTGATTGAAAAGATATGATTGAGAAGATATGATTGAAAATCAATTTTAAAAGGAAAGTTTTTAAAATTAAAGTTGATTACTTGACTAACAAGAAATTAAAAGATATGATTCTTAAAATTTAAAATTTGATCATTTCTTAATAGGCAAGTAACAACTTGAAAATTTTGAAGTAAATCATTAATAGTAGCAAGGATTTTCAAAAATTATAATAATAAAAAAAGGAAAGAAATTGATTTTGAAAGGATATGATTGAAAAGATATGATTTGAAAAAGATTTGATTTTGAAAAATTATGAAATTTGAAAAAGATTTGAATTAAAAACAAAATCTTCTCTCTAGTGTCCTTCTGGCGTTAAACGCCCAGAATGCTATCCATTCTGGCGTTTAACGCCCAAAATGCTACCCTTTTGGGCGTTAACCCTGGTTGGCGTTTAAACACCAGTTTTCCTTCTTCATTGGGCATTTTGAACGCCCAGCTTTTTCTGTTTGATTCCTCTGCTGAATGTTCTGAATCTTCAATTCTCTGTATTATTGACTTGAAAAGACATAGTTTTGAAAATATTTTTGAATTTTTAATGAGGAGAAACAATCAAAATACAACTAATCTTAGGAAACTCAAATCAAACAAACAATGCATGCAGGACACCAAACTTAAAAATTTTCATATAAGAGACACTAACAAATTGAGAATGCATATGAGAAACAACAACACACACAAAACAAGAGAATTTAAAGATCAGAGCAATGAAATCATCAAGAACAACTTGAAGATTAATGAAGAACATAATGCATGTATTCAAAAAATGCAAGAAGAATAAAGACATGCAATTGACACCAAACTTAAAAATTGATACTAGACTCAAACAAGAAACATAAAATATTTTTGGTTTTTATGGTTTTATAAATTTTTTTTTTGTGATTTTTCGAAAATTGAGTGGAAAAGAAAATAAAGTGATTCAAAACTTTAATAAGAATTCCAGGAATCATGCAATGTTAGTCTAAAGCTTTAGTCTAAAAAGATTAGACATGGCTAGCCAAGCTTCAACAACAATGGTGCCAAAGGACTTGGAGCTCTTAAACATGAATCACACTTTGTCACAATTCCGCACAACTAACCAGCAAGTGCACTGGGTCGTACAAGTAATAAACCTTACGTGAGTAAGGGTCGATCCCACGAAGACTGTCGGCTTGAAGCAAGCTATGGTCACCTTGTAAATCTCAGTCAGGCAAAATAAAAGATAAATAAAACATAAAATAAAGATAGAGATACTTATGTAATTCTTTGGTTGGAATTTCAGATAAGCGTATGAAGATGCTTTGTTCCTCTTGAACCTCTGCTTTCCTATTGCCTTCTTCCAATCATTCATACTCCTTTCCATGGCAAGCTTTATATTGGGCATCACTGTTGTCAATGGCTACTTCCCGTCCTCTTAGTGAAAATGTTCTACGCACGCTGTCACCGCACGGCTAATCATCTGTCGGTTCTCGATCATGTTGGAATAGGATCCATTGATCCTTTTGCATCTGTCACACGCCCAACAATCGCGAGTTTGAAGCTCGTCACAGTCATCCCTTCCCAGATCCTACTCGGAATACCACAGACAAGGTTTAGACTTTCCAGATCTCAAGAATGACCGCCAATAATTCTAGCCTATACCACGAAGGTTCTAATCTTAGATTAGAAACCCAAGAGATACACATTCAAGCTTGTTTGCATGTAGAACGGAAGTGGTTGTCAGTCACGTGTTCATAGGTGAGAATGGTGATGAGTGTCACATAATCATCACATTCATCAATGTTCTTGGGTGCGAATGAATATCTTGGAGAAGAAATAGACTTGAGTTGAATAGAAAAATAATAGTACTTTGTATTAATTCATGAAGAACAGCAGAGCTCCACACCTTAATCTATGGTGTGTAGAAACTCCACCGTTGAAAATACAAAAGTGATAATGGTGTAAGCATGGCCGAATGGCCAGCCTCCAAGGTCTAGGGACTAAACGTCCAAAGATGAAAATACAATATCAAAAGGTCCTATTTATAGAGAACTAGTAGCCTAGGGTTACAGAAATGAGTAATTAATGCATAAATCTTCTTCCGGGCCCACTTGGTGTGTGCTTGGGCTGCGCATTGAAGCTTCCATGTGTAGAGACTTTTTTTGGAGTTAAACGCCAGCTTTTGTGCAAGTTTTAGAGTTAAATGCCAGAATTCTTGAGCTGACTTGAAACGCCTATTTGGGTCATCAAATTTCAGGCAAAGTATAGATTATTATATATTGCTGGAAAGCCTAGGATGTCTACTTTCCAACGTAATTAAGAGCACGCCAATTGGGCTTCTGTAGCTCCAGAAAATCCACTTTGAGTGCAGGGAGGTCAGAATCCAACAGCATCTGCAGTCCTTTTTTAGCCTCTGAATTAGATTTTTGCTCAGGTCCCTCAATTTCAGCCAGAAAATACCTGAAATCACAGAAAAACACACAAACTCATAGTAAAGTCCAGAAGAGTGATTTTTATTTAAAAACTAATAAAAACATAATAAACTAACTAAAATATACTAAAAACATACTAAAAACAATGCCAAAAATTGTATAAATTATCCGCTCATCAGTCTCTCAAAAACTTTTTTGTATCAAGATGGGGTGGTTCCCCCCATAAATCTTCAAGAACAATTACAAAAGCCTGCTCAACCTCATCAAGCATCTCCCATGTATAACGAGACACTCTAACATCCTTTTGCCATTCTAGAGGGAAAGCAGGCTCGTCATTCTCATCAAGAAAAAAGGGGCGGACCCCCTCAACAGCGCGGACTCTAAAGAAATAATTCTTAAAATCCTTAAAAGACTCATCGTACATGGCGAAAACATTATGCCCCTGGGCAGACCTAAAAGAAACCCAGGAAGCCTTCTTTTTGGAAGAAGCTCCAGGCTTGTCAGAAACAAAAAGATAGAGGAAAAGAGTCTGAGAAGGCATTACGCCTAACTCTTGGCAAAGCAGCTGAAAGATCTTGATAAAACCCCAGGAATTCGGATAAAGCTGGGATGGGGCAATGTTACACGACCACAACAAGTCGGTCTCGAAAGCAGTAAAAGGAAAAGTAATGTCTAACTGGCTAAAGAAATATTCATAGGCATAGAAGAAGGGACGCACCCCCTCGACCGAAGTTGGAAAACAAACTCTCTCGTCAGAGTCGGGCGCTACAAGCTCATAATCCCTCTCCCGGGCACCGCCACCACAAACTCTGTGATGTTTCCTCAGCTCTACACAAAATCCAACATCCACCACAGAGACACACATTAAGACAAGGGAATCCAGCCAATCGGACATCCCTTCGGGAACTTTAGAAGACATCTCTACAATATTATTGCGAGAAGACATGGCCAAACTAGTCCTACAAACAAGAAAAGAAGATTGGATTACTAAAAAACATCCTGGACGAAATAAGAATAACTCGGCCAACATAATCCAGTACAGAACAAGCAACAAAAGGAAACCCCAGGACCTGTACCAAAAAGATCCAGGGGCATCCTTTGGAGGCAGATAACAGGACAAGGATTCAGGAAAACAGGCATACGTCTCGACACAAGAAAACAACAAAACCCTTTCTGTTCTACAACCAAAACGACACCTCGAAGGCCACAAGCCACAAATCAAACACGGCCATCCAAACGAGCTACCTCCCAGACTCACCGTCTCAGTTCAAAATAAAAAACGAAGGCAGATAGCAACAAAATGTTCAGAAGAAGTAGTCATCAAAGATGCACCCCAAACAAACAAAGAAAATCCTAACAAGCGATGAGGAAGGCTAATCAACAGGGCAAAAGTCAAGCTATCATTTTGAAAACTACTGTTATTTAAGCAAGATACAGTCTTTTCAAAAAACAGCCAGAAGCGACAGTAGAACATGCAAAACCTTAGGAAGCATCAACAGAAACACAAGGGGTATGCGCAAAAACGAAAAAGGAAAAACCAGAAAAAATACGCCACAGTAACAAGCAAGCACAAGGCTACAAAAAAGGATCAAGCTTTTCCAAACATACATTCAGTTAGAATCAAGGCATTATCAGAAAAAAGGACGAGAACGATGAAAAGAAGAACCAACCTGAACAAAGGAAGAAGTTTTCATAGAAGATCGAAGACGTAGAACAGAATCGCCTCTCGAGCAAAGAAAAACACCAAGAAAGCACCAAAGGACGTCGCAGGGAAGAAATGTGAAAACCGCAAACTTCAGGAAACAGAAAGGGAGAAGGAAAAGGGAAGTTACAAGTAAAAACGGAGAAGAGAAACTGTTTTTGTGTGTAAAGTTTAAAATAAAAAGCCAAGGGGAATGGGGCATTAACAGCTAATTAATGAGGGTATTAAACCCTTGCGCCTTCCCAAGAACAGAGCGCTAATACAAAAGCGCGCGCTTTAAATAAAGAAAACGTTCCACATTCAAAAAGAAGACTCTACAAAGAAGAAGTCGACAGATGCCCGAGCTCGGCCTCGCCAGAAAAGGATCGAAGTCATAAATTTAAGACTCGACCTCCCAAAGAAAGACCGAGCTCGAGCAGGGGCACTGTTCATACCCTGGGTCGAGCTGTCCGACCCGGGATGATAGCGACAAAGTGACCGACCTCCGCAGGTCAGATTATCCGACCTCTTTCTAAAGAGCTCGGTCAATTCGATAGGAAAGCCCAGTAAAGGGCCCAAACAGAGGAACACGACCCAAATCCAATGGCAGCCCAAGCCTACAGAGATAAAGGCGGTTCCCTTGAAGATAAGATGACCTCACTCAAAAATAAGATAAGATAACATAACTAACTTATCATATCTAAAAAGGTCACTCTACACCATTATAAATACACTGGAGCACCCAAGTATAACTCATACTCTGATTCTACTAAAAAAACCTGTTTAATACCCATGCTAACTTAAGGATCGGAGTCTCTTGCAGGTACCCCCACCCTCCGGTAACTAAGGATCAGCAGTGCAGCCAGTCCAACAAGTCGAACACGACAGCTCCGGCCGCCACCCATCAGCCGGACACGTCATCTCCGACCAGTATAGAAGATCTCGTCCGAGATCGACTTACAGTTTTAGGTAAACCTCAGAGTTCTGATGGGAGGACTGATGCGCATAAACGTGTTATGCTACGATTTAGGAAATTGCACGATCGGCAAAATTCCTTCCGGCAAGTGCACCGGTTATCGTCGTCAAGTAAAAACATTTTTACTTTTTGATTGCCTTTTTCCGTGGCTTTTTCTTTTCCTTTTTCTTTCTTTTTCATGGCCAAAGACATTTATTCATCAAGATCCANGTTTAAGCTTCAGTTTAACCTTAAACTGAAGCTTAAACGTGGAAATGGAAGAATGGTAGCCCTGGAGAGTAATGTAGTCGAACACGTTTAACCTCCAGTTTAAGGATAAACTGGAGGTTAAACGTGGAAGAGGAATGAGGCATCCTGGAGGTCGAACACGTTTAACCTCCAGTTTGAGGTCAAACTGGAGGTTAAACGTGGAAAAGGGTGGAGGCATACTGGA
>NC_029790.2:61027781-61035038 GCF_000816755.2 Arachis ipaensis | reverse complement strand
CACACGAAAAAAAAAAAAAAAAAAAAAAAATAGGTGCAACACGAGGACTTCCCAGGAGGTCACCCATCCAAGTACTACTCTTGCCCAAGCACGCTTAACTGCGGAGTTCTGATAGGATCCGGTGCATTAGTGCTGGTATGATCGCACCTATTAAAGTTTGCGCACATAATTATCATAAGCATCTCTCGCGACGTAGGCTAAGTCGAGCTGCGAATCCCTGTGGGGCCTATGCGAGCTTGACGAAAATCAGATCATTGAGGCTCGCTTTAGCTAAACTATTCAAGATAGCGTCGTTTAAAGAACGAGGGTAAGCACGACGTAAAAAAAAATGTGCAACACGAGGACTTCCCAGGAGGTCACCCATCCTAGTACTACTCTTGCCCAAGCACGCTTAACTGCGGAGTTCTGATAGGATCCGGTCCATTAGTGCTGGTATGATCGCACCTATTAAAGTATGCACACACAATTATCATAAGCATGTCTCACGACGTAGGGTAAGTCGAGCTGCGAAGCCCTGCAGAGCCCGTGCGAGCTTATCGAAAATCAGGTCATTGAGGTTCTCTTTAACTAAACAATTCAAGATAGCGTCGTTTAAAGAACGAGGATAAGCACGACGTAAAAAAAAAAGAAAAAAAGAAAAAAAAGGTGCAACACGAGGACTTCTCAGGAGGTGACCCATCCTAGTACTACTCTCGCCCAAGCACGGTTAACTGCGGAGTTCTGATGGGATCCGGTGCATTTGTGCTGGTATGATCGCACCTATTAAAGTATGCGCACACAATTATCATAAGCATGTCTTGCGACGTAGGGTAAGTCGAGCTGCGAAACCCTGCTGGGCCCATACGAGCTTGTCGAAAATCACGTCATTGAGGCTCGCTTTAGCTAAAAAATTCAAGACAGCGTCGTTTAAAGAACGAGGGTAAGCACGACGTAAAAAAAAAAGAGGTGCAACACGAGGAATTCCCAGTAGGTCACCCATCCTAGTACTACTCTCGCCCAAGCACGCTTAACTACGGAGTTCTGATGGGATCTGGTGCATTAGTGCTGGTATGATCGCACCTATTAAAGTATGCGCACACAATTATCATAAGCATGTCTTGCGACGTAGGGTAAATCGAGCTGTGAAGACCTGTGGGGCCCGTGCGAGCTTGCCGAAAATCAGGTCATTGAAGCTCGGTTTAGCTAAACAATTCAAGATGGCGTCGTTTAAAGAACGAGGGTAAGCACGACGTAAAAAAAAAAAAGAGGTGCAACACAAGGACTTCTGAGGAGGTCACCCTTCCTAGTACTACTCTCGCCCAAGCACGCTTAACTGCGGAGTTTTGATGGGATCCGGTGCATTAGTGCTGGTATGATCGCACCTATTAAAGTTTGCGCACACAATTATCATAAGCATGTCTCGCGACGTAGGGTAAGTCGAGCTGCGAAGCCCTGCAGGGCCCGTGCGAGCTTGTCGAAAATCAGGTCATTGAGGCTCGCTTTAGCTAAACTATTGAAGATAGCATCTTTAATGAACGAGGGAAAGCACGACGTAAAAAAAAAGAGGGGCAACACGAGGACTTCCCAGTAGGTCACCCATCCTAGTACAACTCTCACCGAAGCACGCTTAACTGCGGAGTTTTGTTGGGATCCGGTGCAATAGTGCTAGTATGATTGCACCTACTAAGGTGTGCGCACACAATTATCATAAGCATTTGTCGCGACGTAGGGTAAGTCGAGGTGCGAAACCCTGCGGGCCCGTGGGAGCTTGCCAGAAATAAGGTCATTAAGGCTCGCTTTAGCTAAACTATTCAAGATAGCATCGTTTAAAGAACGAGGGTAAGAACGACGTAAAAAAAAAGAGGTGCAACACGAGGACTTCCCAGGAAGTCACCCATCCTAGTACCACTCTAGCCCAAGCACGCTTAACGGCGGAGTTCTGATGGGATCCGGTGCATTAGTGCTGGTATGATCGCACCTATTAAAATATGCGCACACAATTATCATAAGCATGTGTCGCGACATAGGTTAAGTCGAGCTGCGAAGCCTTACGGGCCCGTGGGAGCTTGCTGGAAATCAGGTCATTAAGGCTCGATTTAGCTAAACTATTCAAGATAGTGTCGTTTAAAGAACGAGGGTAAGAACGACATAAAAAAAAAACACAGGTGCAACACGAGGACTTCCCAGGAGGTCACCCATCCTAGTACTACTCTCGCCCAAGCACGCTTAACTGCGGAGTTCAGTAGGAATTCGGTGCAATAGTGCTGGTATGATCACACCTACTAAAGTATGTGCACACAATTATCATAAGCATGTGTCGCGACGTAGGGTAAGTCGAGCTGCGAAGCCCTGCGGGCCCGTGGGAGCTTGCCAGAAATAAGGTCATTAAAACTCGCTTTAGCTAAACTATTCAAGATAGCGTCGTTTAAAGAACGAAGGTAGGAACAACGTAAAAAAAAAGAGGTGCAACACGAGGACTTCCCAGGAGGTCACCCATCCTTGTACTACTCTTGCTCAAGCACGCTTAACGGCAGAGTTCTGATGGGATCCGGTGCATTAGTTCTGGTATGATCGCACCTATTAAAGTATGCGCACACAACTATCATAAGCATGTGTCACGACATAGGTTAAGTCGAGCTGCGAAGCCCTGCGGTCCCGTGCTTAGCTTGACGGAAATCAGGTCATTAAGGCTCGCTTTTGCTAAACTATTCAAGATAGCGTCGTTTAAAGAACGAGGGTAAGAACGACGTAAAAAAAAAACACAGGTGCAACACGAGGACTACCCAGGAGGTAACCCATCCTAGTACTACTCTCGCCCAAGCACGCTTAACTGCGGAGTTCTGATGGTATCCGGTGCATTAGTGCTGGTATGATCGCACCTATTAAAGTATGCGCACACAATTATCATAAGCATGTCTCGCGACGTAGGGTAAGTCGAGCTGCGAAGCCCTGCGGGGCCCATGGAAGCTTGTCGAAAATCAGGTCATTGAGGCTCACTTTAGCTAAACTATTCAAGATAGCGTCGTTTAAAGAACGAGGGTAAGCACGACGTAAAAAAAAAGAGGTGCAACACGAGGACTTCCTAGGAGGTCTGATAAACCCATATTTTATGATATATATTGTGCTCAATTTAAGTGATTTATTCAACCCTTCACCCACTTATTCATGTAAATTGCATGGTTTTACTTTCCCTTCCTTATTATGTGAAATATATGAATAACATGTTTCCTATTATTTAAAAATAATTATTTTAATTACCCTTTATTACCATTTGATGCCGTGATTTATGTGTTGAGTAATCTAAGGTAGGAATAACTTAAAGGATGAAAAAGGAAACATACAAAAATGGAAGGAAAGCACAAAATGGAGTTTTTGAAGAAATTGGCAGCGACGCGAACGCATGGACGACGTGGTCGCATGCCTAGCGCAAAAAAGTAGCGACGCGAATGCGTGACTGACGCGGACGCGCCCCATGAGCAGAACACAGATGACACGGACGCATGACCGAAGCGAACGCGTGATAAGGAAAACTCCAGATGACGCGACCGCGTGACCCACGTGGACTCGTGACAGACGCCACACACCATAAATTACAGAAAACGCTCCTAGCAATTTCTGAAACCCTTTTTGGCCCAGATCCAAGTCCAGAAGGCACAGATTAGAGGTCATAAAGTGGGGGAATGCATCCATTCATTAGGAGGTCTTCAATTTTTCACTTTTCATAGTTTAGATGTAGTTTTTAGAGAGAGAGGTTCTCTCCTCTCTCTTAGGTTTTTAGGATTAGAATTCCTCTTAAAGGATTTAGAATTTCAACTCTTCATCAAGTTCAACATTCCTTTTACTTTATATTTCTCTTTTACTTTCAGTTATTTTAATGTTATCCTTTAATTACTTTTATTACCAATTTGGCTTATGAACCATTCATGTTTAGATTTAATTTTCTATTTAATATAATTTGAGGTATTCTGGAATTATGACTGCTTTCCTTTATTTATATTAATAATTTAGATTTTCCCCTTTTGGTTTTGGTTGATTAATTGGTAACTCTTGAGTTGTCTAACTCATCGTGATTGATAACTGATATCCTTGCACATCTGATTTAAATCCCTATAACTCTAGTCTTTCCTTAGGAATTAACTAAGACTTTAGGAGTTAAATTGATTTACCCACTCAACTTACCTTAATAGTTAGAGGTTGACTTAGTGGAGAGCAAAATATAATTCTCATCACCATTGATAAGGACAACTAGGATAGGACTTCCGAATTTTCATACCTTGCCAAGAGTTTATTTTACAGTTGTTTATTTATTTTATTTGTCATTTAAATTATTTGTTTCTTACTTTCAAAACCACAATTTACAAAACTCATAACCAATAATAAGAACATACCTCCCTGCAGTTCCTTGAGAAGACGACCCGAGGTTTAAATACTTCGGTTATTAATTTTAAAGGGGTTTGTTACTTGTGACAACCAAAACGTTTGTAAGAAATGAATTCTTGTCGGTCTAGAAGCTATACTTACAACGGGAATTTATTTGTGGAAATTCTAGATCGCGCAAGAGTTTCGTTCTTCAAAATGGCGCCGTTGCCGGGGAACTGCAAACGTGTGCCTTATTATTGGTTATTGTAAATATTTTTCTTTTACTTGTTTATTTGTTTTTGTTTTTCCCTTTTTATTTTTATTAGCTACTATGAATTCTCACCCCTCTCACTTTGAGTTTGGTTCTAATATTGTTGAAGGGAACGAAAGTTATAGCAGGAACATTCATCAAGGTCAGAGCAATCAAAGATGGATGGAGCCAAGAGGATCTGATCAACCCTTTAGGCAACAACACCCTCCAAGATATCATGGACGAGGACCACTTTACAATGCATACCAAGCTAATAGATATGGTGGACAACCTTGTAACTACCAACAAGCCCCACCTTGTGCTTATAGACCATCCTCTCAACGTAGATTTGAACCACCACGCTCACAAGTCCCTTTTCACCATTCACCACCGTATGACCCTTATCATCCACAATCCCAATCCAATTACTCCCGAGAACCACCACATTCTTGTTCTGAACCCCCCTCCCCAACCAATGAACCCTTATACCCACCCCAACCTCCTATGGACAATAGACTTCGTGTTCTTCTTCACGGGCAAGCAAAGATAGAAAAGGGCGTACTGGAACTCACTATTACCGTAACTGAGGTAGTAAATTTAATAGCTTCCCGACATCTGAGAACTCAAAGTACTCCCATGGCTGCATGTAGGGAATCAAAAGAAGAGCGTAGCATGAAGGAAATACTAGAAACTCCGGTGGACAATGAGGAGCATGGCTTTGTACTGGAACGAGTAGAGGAAGCCATTATAGTTGTAAAGGAGGAAGTGGTTGAAGATTTAGGAGATGCTGAACCTCTATGGGAATCAAGAACTGTACAGGATTCCGCTGAGAAGTCCGAATTAGATGCCAAGGAGGATAGTGCATAACCTCCAAAGCATATACCTTGTGAAAAATTGGACGGAACAGACCAAGAAGTTGATTCCATGGGCAGCGATGATCACGAATCAAGCTCTCCTATTCACGAACTCACATTCGCAGCTGAGTTCCTTGAACCTGAAGAACCTTATCCAAGTGAATACGAAGATGACGTCGAGGTAGATTTCTCTCAACCACCGGCTTATGACCTGAGTGATGAGGAAGACATAGAAGACTTTGATCAGGACGCAGTTGCAGCTAAAGAATTTTGCAAAGAAGTGGAGGAATTCACAGAAGATTACAAGAGAGTAGAACTTACAGAACCATTGGAAACACCTATCCCAAGGCCATTACCACCTAATACAAGCTTCAAGTGGGTACAATCCTTAACCTTTATCTTTACTTTTCCACTTGAATATGGTTTGCTTGAAACAGATGGCCAGCTTAGAGCTCTCTGCGGCTTTAAGAGTAAGAGGGAAATGGCTCGTACTCAGAGCTGGTGTGCAAGGTTCGATAAAATTCCACGCTTCAATTCGAAGTGCACGGATTGGTATCAAGTTCAATTGAATGAGTCACGGAAGACGTTTGGTCATCTTAGCGAGAATACAATTTATAAACCGCCCGGATGGAAGCATATAGATCAAGACAAAGGCGGACCTAAAAGCAAAGTTTGGGATCCTGGAATCTATTCTGACATTCGTCACTCCGGGAGCCTGAGAACCTGTTTGAAGCTACTCAATGGCTTCACATGCCTAATTTGGGACCCCGGAGGCTGTTGCCATTCCAAACGTTGGTGGAGATTTCTGGATGAATTTAAGCATAAGCCACCATAACAGGAAGCCCATCCAATGTCCAACTTAAGGACTTTAACTAAAAGTGCTAGGTGGGAGACAACCCACCATGGTATGGTCGTTTCTTTTTTCAATTTTTATTTCGTATTGTTTGATTTTATGTTATATTTTTTTATTGAACCTGGATGTTATTCATAGCATTTGCATTAGCATTGCATACCTGCATATATATAAAAAAAAGAGGCGTGCGACGCGACCACACTGCTAACACGTTCGCGTCAGTTGCAAAAACCACCTCCCACGCGTCCCCGTCAATCACGCGAACGCGTGATCTGGAAATAGGCGTAAAAATCCAACGCCCAGAAATCTGGGCTGGAATCGTGCGGCTGTTGTGCGTTTAGCACAAAACGGCTCACGCGTTCGCGTCCGTCACGCGAACGCGTCACTTGCACAAAAACTTATCCCACGCGAAAGCGTGAGCGACGCGTTCGCGTCATGTGGATATTATGGCACCCCAATGGAGACAGAGAGTTGTGTTGAAACGACGCTGGAATTGTGCGTTTAGCACAATTTCCAGCGACGCGGTCGCATGCCTCACGCGACCGCGTCATTCATCCTTTCACCCATTCTATGCGATCGCGACACTCACGCGATTGCGTCAACCCCATTCCACCCTAGCCACGCAACCGCGTGCCGCACGTGTTCGCGTGGATTCAAATTCACTAACCCCAGTGACGCGAAACCCTACCCCCATCGCGCCCCACTCTCCTTCCCCAACCCCTTCTGTTCTCTCTCCCTCCTTCCTCTGCACCCACCACCAGCCACCCCTGACCACCGCACCAGCGCCGACCACCCAGCCACGACTGCGACGCTTTCACCCATTCGCGACACTCACGCGATTGCGTCAACCCCATTCCACCCTAGCCACGCAACCGCGTGCCGCACGTGTTCGCGTGGATTCAAATTCACTAACCCCAGTGACGCGAAACCCTACCCCCATCGCGCCCCACTCGCCCCACTCT
>NC_029790.2:61019013-61025050 GCF_000816755.2 Arachis ipaensis | reverse complement strand
CCCCCTCCCCTTCCCCAACCCCTCTGTTCTCTCTCCCCCCTTCCTCTGCACCCATCGCCGCCGCCAACCACCCCTGACCACCGCACCAGCGCCGACCACCCAGCCACAACTGCGACGCCCACCCCCTCCTTTTTCCTTCCCTCCCTTTCTTCTCTTTCTCTTCTCTTCTTCCCTCCACCACCGTTGCCCCCACCGCGGCCAACCACCACCACCACCACGCCATCACCGCCGCGCCTCGCACCACCACCACCCCCATCCGCGACGCCCACCCCCTCCTTTTTCCTTCCCTCCCTTTCTTCTCTTTCTCTTCTCTTCTTCCCTCCACCACCGTTGCCCCCACCGCGGCCAACCACCACCACCACCACGCCATCACCGCCGCGCCTCGCACCACCACCACCCCCATCCCCATTTTCTTAAATCACCCCCTCCATCGTTAACCCTACTGATGAGCGGATAATTTATACGCTTTCTGGCATTGTTTTTAGTATGATTTTAGTAGGATCTAGTTACTTTTAGGGATGTTTTTATTATTTTTTATGTTAAATTTACATTTCTGGACTTTACTATGAGTTTTTGTGTTTTTCTATGATTTCAGGTATTTTCTGGCTGAAATTGAGGGACTTGAGCAAAAATCAGATTCAGAGGTAGAAGAAGGACTGCTGATGCTGTTGGATTCTGACCTCCCTGCACTCAAAGTGGATTTTCTGGAGCTACAGAACTCAAAATGGCGCGCTTCCAATTGCTTTGAAAAGTAGACATCCAGGGCTTTCCAGAAATATATAATAGTCTATACTTTGGCCGAGTTTAGACGACGCAAAAGGGCGTTGAACGCCAGTTCTACGCTGCAGTCTAGAGTTAAACGCCAGAAACATGTCACGAACCAGAGTTGAACGCCAAAAACACGTTACAACTTGGCGTTCAACTCCAAAAGAAGCCTCTGCACGTGTAAACTTCAAGCTCAGCCCAAGCACACACCAAGTGGGCCCCGGAAGTGGATTTATGCATCAATTACTTACTTTTGTAAACCCTAGTAGCTAGTTTAGTATAAATAGGACTTTTTACTATTGTATTTAGATCTTATGATTTTTAGTTGAACTTTGGATCATATTGATCACGTATGGGGGCTGGCCATTCGGCCATGCCTGGACCTTCATCACTTATGTATTTTCAATGGTAGAGTTTATACACACCATAGATTAAGGTGTGGAGCTCTGCTGTTCCTCATGAATTAATACAATGTACTACTGTTTTTCTATTCAATTCAACTTATTCCGCTTCTAAGATATCCATTTGCACTTCAACATGAATGTGGTAATTGTGACAGTCATCATCATTTCCTATGAACACGTGCCTGACAACCACTTCCGTTCTACCTTAGATTGAATGAGTATCTTTTGGATTCCTTAATCAGAATCTTTGTGGTATAAGTTAGAACCCATGGATGGCCATTCCTGAGATCTGGAAAGTCTAAACCTTGTCTGTGGTATTTCGAGTAGGATCTGGGAAGGGATGGCTGTGACGAGCTTCAAACTCGCTAGTGCTGGGCGTAGTGACAGACGCAAAAGGATCAATGGATCCTATTCCAGTATGATCGAGAACCGACAGATGATTAGCCATGTAGTGACAGCGCATTGGACCATTTTCACTGAGAGGACAGGATGTAGCCATTGACAACGGTGATGCCTGACATATAGCTTGCCATGGAAAGGAGTAGGATTGGTTGGATGAAGACAGCAGGAAAGCAGAGGTTCAGAGGAACGAAAGCATCTCTATACGCTTATCTGAAATTCTCACCAATTTATTACATAAGTATCTCTATCCTATTTTACGTTTTATTTATCTTTTAATTATGAAAACTCTACAACCATTTGAATCCGTCTGACTGAGATTTACAAGGTGACCATAGCTTGCTTCAAGCCGACAATCTCCGTGGGATCGACCCTTACTCACGTAAGGTTTTATTACTTGGACGACCCAGTGCACTTGCTGGTTAGTTGTATCGAAGTTGTGACAAATTATGAATTAAGATTAGAGCACCAAGTTTTTGGAGCCATTACCAGGGATCACAATTTCGTGCACCAAGTTTTTGGCGCCGTTGCCGGGGATTGTTCGAGTTTTTGGCTAGTTTTGGTCCGGTAACATCAGTGCCAAGTTGGTCCGGCAACAACACCAAGTTTTTGGCGTCGTTGCCGGGGATTGTTCGAGTTTGGACAACTGACGGTCCATCTTGTTGCTCAGATTAGGTGATTTTCTGTTTGTTTTATTTTCAAAAAAATTTTCAAAAATCTTTCAAAAATTTCTCATCTGTTTTCGAAAATTATTCTAAGTTTTTTAGAATGAATTCTAGTGTTTCATGAAGCATGTTGAAGCCTGGCTGGCTGTAAAGCCATGTCTAATTCTTTTGGACTGTGGCTTCCAACCATCAGCATAGAGGCAAGTTAATTGGAATATCAGCTGTTGCATGCCTGATTTATATCCTAAAGCTGGCTGGCTATTAAGCCATGCCCAACCCTTGGATTGGAGCTTTAGGCCAACATTGAAAGATTCCTGGGATTCTTATTAAAAATTTTTGAATTTCTTATTTTCTTTTTCTTATATGTTTTTCGAAAAAAATATACAAAAATCCAAAAAAATTAATAAAATCATAAAATCAAAAATATTTTTTGTTTCTTGTTTGAGTCTAGAGTCAATTTCTAAGTTTGGTGTCAATTGCATTTTTTCTAAAAATTTATGCATTTTTCGAAAAATTCATGCATTCATAGTGTTCTTCATGATATTCAAGTTGTTCTTGGTAAGTCTTCTTGTTTGATCTTGATGTTTTCTTATTTTGTGTCTTTTGTTGTTTTTCATATGCATTCTTGAATTCTTAGTGTCTAAAAATTAAAAATCTTTAAGTTTGGTGTCTTGCATGTTTTCTTTTCTTGAATTTTTTTTTTAAAAATAAGTTATTGGTGTTCATCTTGACATTCAAAGTGTTCTTGGTGTTCATCTTGACATTCATAGTGTTCTTGCATTTATCACATGTTTTGATCCAAAATTTTCATGCATTGAGTCAATTTTGTGTTTTTCTCTTTCATCATTAAAAATTCAAAAATCAAAAAAATATCTTTCCCTTTTTCACTCATAAATTTTCGAAAATTTGAGTTGACTTTTTCAAAACTTTTTAAAAATTTAGTTGTTTCTTATGAGTCAAATCAAATTTTCAATTTAAAAATCTTATCTTTTTCAAAATCTTTTTCAAAAATCATATCTTTTTCATTTTTTTATTTATTTTCGAAAATTATAAAAATATTTTTCAAAAATCTTTTTTAATTTTATCTCATAATTTTCGAAAATATTATCAACAATTAATGTTTTGATTCAAAAATTTCAAGTTTGTTATTCCCTTGTTAAGAAAGATTCAAACTTTAAGTTCTAGAATCATATCTTGTGATTAGTTGTGAGTCAAGTCATTAATTTTGATTTTAAAATTCAAATCTTTTTTCAAAACTAATTTTAATAATATCTTTCTATCATATTTTTTTAAATCATATCTTTTTCAAAAATTTGATTTTAAAATATCTTTTCTAACTTCTTATCTGCTTATCTTTTCAAAATTGATTTTCAAATCTTTTTCAACTAACTAATTGACTTTTTGTTTGTTTCATATCTTTTTCAAAACTACCTAACTAATTCCCTCTCTACTTTTCGAAAATACATCCCTCTTTTTCAAAAATTCTTTTTAATTAATTAATTGTTTCAATTTTTAATTTTAATTTTAATTTTATCTTAATTTTCGAAAATCATTAACTCTTTTTCAAAATTAATTTTCGAAATTCTCTCTCCCTCATCTCCTTCTATTTATTTATTCATTTACTAACACTTCTCTTCATCTCAAATCACTGCTCCTATCCTCACCCTTGTGTTTGGATTATCCATTCTTATTCACTCTTATTCCCTTTCTTCTTCTACTAACAATAAGGGAACCTCTATACTGTGGTAAAAAGGATCCCTATTATTATTTTCTATTCCCTTTTTTGTCATATGAGCAGGACCAAGAACAAGAACATTCTTGTTGAAGCAAATCCTGAACCTGAAAGGACTCTAAAAAGGAAACTAAGAGAAGCTAAAATACAACAGTCCAGAGACAACCTTACAGAAATTTTTGAAAAGGAAGAGGAGATGGCAGCCGAAAATAATAATAATGCAAGGAAGATGCTTGGTGACTTTACTGCACTAAATTCCAGTTTACATGGAAGAAGCATCTCCATCCCTACCATTGGAGCAAACAATTTTGAGCTTAAGCCTCAACTAGTTTCTCTGATGCAACAAAACTGCAAGTTTCATGGACTTCCATCTGAAGATCCTTTTCAGTTCTTAAC
This sequence comes from Arachis ipaensis, assembly GCF_000816755.2. Classification (NCBI taxonomy): domain Eukaryota; kingdom Viridiplantae; phylum Streptophyta; class Magnoliopsida; order Fabales; family Fabaceae; genus Arachis; species Arachis ipaensis. Next base: position 61,020,689 of record NC_029790.2, on the reverse strand, counting down.
TGAATTCTTGCAAATATGTGATACTGTTAAGACTAATGGAGTAGATCCTGAAGTCTACAGGCTCATGCTTTTCCCATTTGCTGTAAGAGACAGAGCTAGAGTGTGGTTGGACTCTCAACCCAAGGATAGCCTGAACTCTTGGGATAAGCTGGTCACGGCTTTCTTTAGTTCATGTACACTTCTGAGAGGAATCCTATGAGTAATGGGACGCCTCAGAAGAAGGGAGTTCTTGAAATTGATACTTTGAATGCCATATTGGCTCAGAATAAAATATTGACTCAGCAAGTCAATATGATTTCTCAGAGTCTGAATGGAATGCAAGCTGCATCCAACGGTACTCAAGAGGCATCTTTTGAGGAAGAAGCTTTTGATCCTGAGAACCCTGCAATAGCAGAGGTGAATTACATGGGTGAACCCTATGGGAACACCTATAACCCATCATGGAGAAATCACCCAAATTTCTCATGGAAGGATCAACAAAAGCCTCAACAAGGCTTTACTAATGGTGGAAGAAACAGGTTTAACAATAGTAAACCTTTTCCATCATCCACTCAGCAACAGACAGAGAATTTTGAGCAGAATCCATCTAGCTTAGAAAATTTAGTCTCTAATCTATCTAAGGCCACTCTAAGTTTCATGAATAAAACAAGGTCCTCCATTAGAAATTTGGAGGCACAAGTGGGCCAGCTGAGTAAGAAGATCACTGAAACCCCTCCTAGCACTCTCCCAAGCAATAGATAAAAGAATCCAAAGAGAGATTGCAAGGCCATTGATATAACCATCATGGCCGAATCCAAGGAGGAAGGGGAGGACGTGAATCCCAAGGAGGAAGACCTCCTGGGACGTCCAAAGATCAACAAGGAGTTTTCCTTTGAGGAACCAAAGGATTCTGAGGCTCATTTAGAGACCATAGAGATTCCATTGAACCTCCTTATGCCCTTCATGAGCTCTGATGAGTATTCTTCTTCTGAAGAGAATGAGGATGTCACTGAAGAGCAAGTTGCCAAGTACCTTGGTTCAATCATCAGGCTGAATGCCAAACTATTTGGTAATGAGACTTGGGGAGATGAACCTCCCCTGTTCACCAATGAACTAAATGCATTGGATCAACTGAGATTGTCTCAGAAGAAACATGATCCTGGAAAGTTCCTGATACCTTGTACCATAGGCACCATGACCTTTGAGAAGGCTCTATGTGACCTTGGGTCAGGAATAAACCTCATGTCACTCTCTGTAATGGAGAAACTGGGAATCTTTGAGGTGCAAGCTGCTAGAATCTCATTAGAGATGGTAGACAATTCCAGAAAGTAGGCTTATGGACAAGTAGAGGACATGTTAGTAAAGGTTGAAGGCCTTTACATCCCTGCTGATTTCATAATCCTAGACACTGGAAAGGATGAGGATGAATCCATCATCCTTGGAAGACTCTTCCTAGCCACAACAAGAGCTGTGATTGATGTGGACAGAGGAGAATTGATCCTTCAACTAAATAAGGACAACCTTGTGTTTAAAACTCAAGGATCTCTCTCTGTAACCATGGAGAGGAAGCATGAAAAGCTTCTTTCACTACAGAGTCAACCAGAGCCCCCACAGTCAAACTCTAAGTTTGGTGTTGAACTCCCATATCCAAACTCTAAGTTTGGTGTTGGGAGTCTATAAAATTGACCTGATCACCT
>NC_029790.2:61018702-61018804 GCF_000816755.2 Arachis ipaensis | reverse complement strand
GGACTTACTGGACGCCAGTAAGGAGCATCTGGCTGGTGTTCAACGCCAGAACAGAGCATGGAGCTGGCGCTGAACGCCAGAAACAAGCATGAAGCATGAAGC
>NC_029790.2:60988140-61002522 GCF_000816755.2 Arachis ipaensis | reverse complement strand
GGCTCCATGAGAGCCCACTGTCAAGCTATTGACATTAAAGAAGCGCTTGTTGGGAGGCAACCCAATTTTTATTTATCTAATTTTATTTTTATTTTTATTGTTCTTTCATGTTTTATTAGGTTCATGATCATGTGGAGTCACAAAATAAATCCAAAAATTAAAAACAGAATCAGAAACAGCAGAAGAAAAATCACACCCTGGAGGAAGGACTTACTGGCGTTTAAACGCCAGTAAGGAGCATCTGGCTGGTGTTCAACGCCAGAACAGAGCATGGAGCTGGCGCTGAACGCCAGAAACAAGCATGAAGCTAGCGTTCAACGCCACAAATATGCTGCATATGGGCGTTGAACGCCCAGAACAGGCATCACTTCGGCGTCTAAATGCCAGAAATGCATGCAAAGGTATTTTACATGCCTAATTGATGCAGGGATGTAAATCCTTGACACTTCAGGATCTGTGGACCCCACAGGATCACCTCAGGATCTGTGGATCCCACAGGATCCCCATATACCTCCACTCACCTTCCCTCCTCATAATCCTATATCACCCTCTCTCTCTCTCAATTCACAGTCATCCCTTCTGTTTTCCATTCACCACTCACATCCATACACCCCACCTACCTTCAAAATTCAAAATCTCTTTCCCACCCAAGCCCACCCATATAGCCGAATACACACATCCCTCCATCTTCTCCATATCTTCTTCTTCTTCTACTATTCTTTCTTCTTTTGCTCGAGGGCGAGCAACATTCTAAGTTTGGTGTGATAAAAGCATAATCTTTTTTTTTCCATAACCATTGATGGCACCTAAGGCCAGAGAAACCTCTAGAAAGAGGAAAGGGAAGACAAAAGCTTCCACCTCCGAGTCATAGGAGATGGAGAGATTCATCTCAAGGGTCTATAGCTCAGTGGTAGAACATTTGACTGCAAATCAAGAAATCCCTGAGATGCCTCAAGGGATGCACTTTCCTCCACAGAACTTTTGGGAGAAAATCAACACCTCCCTAGGAGAACTGAGTTCCAAGATGGGACAACTAAGGGTGGAACATCAAGAGCACTCAATCATCCCCCATGAAATTAGAAAAGATCAAAGAGCTATGAGGGAGGAGCAACAAAGACAAGGAAGAGACATAGAAGAGCTCAAGGACATCATTGGTTCCTCAAGAAGAAAATGCCACCATCACTAACGTGGACTCATTCCTTGTTCTCAAATTTTCTGTTTTTCGTTTTCTTTATGTTAATGGCTTATCTATGTTAGTGTCTTATTACATGATCATTAATATTTAGCAACTTTTTCTTAAAGTTATGAATGTCCTATGAATCCATCACCTCTCTTAAATGAAAAATGTTTTTAATTCAAAAGAACAAGAAGTACATGAGTTTCGAATTTATCCTTGAACTTAGTTTAATTATATTGATGTAGAGATAATACTTTTTGTTTTTTGAATGAATGCTTGAACAGTGCATATGTCTTTTTAAAATTGGTGTTTTAGAATGTTAAATATGTTGGCTCTTAAAAGAATGATGACAAGGAGACATGTTATTTGATAATCTGAAAAATCATCAAAATGATTCTTGAAGCAAGAAAAAGCAGTGAATACAAAAGCTTGCAGAAAAAAAAATGGCAAAAAAAAAATAGAAAAAGAAAAAGCAAGCAGAAAAAGCCAAAAGCTCTTAAAACCAAAAGGCAAGAGCAAAAAGCCAATAACCCTTAAAACCAAAAGGCAAGGATAAATAAAAAGGATCAAAGGCTTTGAGCATCAGTGGATAGGAGGGCCTAAAGGAATAAAATCCTGGCCTAAGCGGCTAAACCAAGCTTTCCCTAACCATGTGCTTGTGGCATGAAGGTGTTAAGTAAAAACTTGAGACTGAGCGGTTAAAGTCAAGGTCCAAAGAAAAAGAAGAGTGTGCTTAAGAACCCTGGACACCTTTAATTGGGGACTTTAGCAAAGCTGAGTCACAATCTGAAAAGGTTCACCCAATTATGTGTCTGTGGCATTTATGTATCCGGTGGTAATACTGGAAAACAAAGTGCTTAGGGCCACGACCAAGACTCATAAAGTAGCTTTGTTCAAGAATCAACATACTAAACTAAGAGAATCAATAACACTATTTGAACTCTGAGTTCCTATAGATGCCAATCATTCTGAACTTCAATGGATAAAGTGAGATGTCAAAACTATTCAAGAGGCAAAAAGCTACAAGTCCCGCTCATCTGATTGGAGCTATGTTTCATTGATATTTTGGAATTTATAGTATATTCTCTTCTTTTTATCCTATTTGATTTTCAGTTGCTTGGGGACAAGCAACAATTTAAGTTTGGTATTGTGATGAGCGGATAATTTATACGCTTTTTGGCATTATTTTTAGTATGATTTTAGTAGGATCTAGTTAATTTTAGGGATGTTTTTATTAGTTTTTATGTTAAATTCACATTTCTGGACTTTACTATAAGTTTGTGTATTTTTCTGTGATTTCAGGTATTTTCTGGCTGAAATTGAGGGACTTGAGCAAAAATCAGATTCAGAGGTAGAAGAAGGACAGGTGATGCTGTTGGATTCTGACCTCTCTGCACTCAAAGTAAATTTTTTGGAGCTACAGAACTCAAAATGGCGTGCTTCCAGTTGCGTTAGAAAGTAGACATCCAGGGCTTTCCAGCAATATATAATAGTCCATACTTTAGCCGAGTTTAGATGACACAAAAGGGCGTTGAACGCCAGTTCTACGCTGCAATCTGGAGTTAAACGCCAGAAACACGTCACGAACCAGAGTTGAACGCCAAAAACACGTTACAACTTGGCGTTCAACTCCAAAAGAAGCCTCTGCACGTGTAAACTTCAAGCTCAGTCCAAGCACACACCAAGTGGGCCCCGAAATTGGATTTATGCATCAATTACTTACTTTTGTAAACCCTAGTAGCTAGTTTAGTATAAATAGGACTTTTTACTATTGTATTTAGATCTTATGATTTTTAGTTGAGCTTTGGATCATATTGATCACGTATGGGGGCTGGCCATTCGGCCATGCCTGGACCTTCATCACTTATGTATTTTCAACGGTAGAGTTTCTACACACCATAGATTAAGGTGTGGAGCTCTGCTGTTCCTCATGAATTAATACAAAGTACTACTGTTTTTCTATCCAATTCAACTTATTCCGCTTCTAAGATATCCATTTGCACTTCAACATGAATGTGGTGATCGTGACAGTCATCATCATTCCCTATGAACACGTGCCTGACAACCACTTCCGTTCTACCTTAGATTGAATGAGTATCTCTTGGATTCCTTAGCTAGAATCTTCGTGGTATAAGTTAGAACCCATGGATGGCCATTCCTGAGATCCGGAAAGTCTAAACCTTGTCTGTGGTATTCCGAGTAGGATCTGGGAAGGGATGGCTGTGACGAGCTTCAAACTCGCAAGTGTTGGGCGTAGTGACAGACGCAAAAGGATCAATGGATCCTATTCCAGTATGATCGAGAACCGACAGATGATTAGCCATGCAGTGACAGCACATTGGACCATTTTCACTGAGAGGACAGGATGTAGCCATTGACAACGATGATGCCTGACATACAGCTTGCCATGGAAAGGAGTAGGATTGGTTGGATGAAGACAGCAGGAAAGCAGAGGTTCAGAGGAACGAAAGCATCTCTATACGCTTATCTGAAATTCTCACCAATGAATTACATAAGTATCTCTATCCTATTTTATGTTTTATTTATCTTTTAATTATGAAAACTCTACAACCATTTGAATCCGCCTGACTGAGATTTACAAGGTGACCATAGCTTGCTTCAAGCCGACAATCTCCGTGGGATCGACCCTTACTCACGTAAGGTTTTATTACTTGGACGACCCAGTGCACTTGCTGGTTAGTTGTATCGAAATTGTGACAAATTATGAATTAAGATTAGAGTACCAAGTTTTTGGAGGCATTACCAGGGATCACAATTTCGTGCACCACCTACCCCCTGCCACCACGAACAGCCACCCACCACCGTGCCAACCACTCTGTTCCGCCACTACACCACTGTGCCCCCTCCCAGTGCCACACCACACCCCCGCCATCTCTCTGTTCCCTAGCTTCATTCATACACCTACCAGGTTCCGCCGAATGCCATTTTTCTTTCATTCGTAGTTAGTTGCATATTTTTCCAATTATGTTCAAATTATGCTAGTTAGAGATGCATGTTTGTAGTGGATTCTAGGTGGTTTGGTAGCTAGGATGTGGTTAGTGGATTTAGGCCTGATTAATTACGCTGTTCTTGCTACTTGTTTTATAATTTTCGTAATTCTGCTGTTGCTGTGATGTTAGTACTATTCATATGCTGTTCTTTACTGTTTCATGCTGCTTTTTACACTGTTTTTTCATGTTCATATTCCGTATATGTAATTGCAGCTTTATTTTAATTTATATGACCTATTTTGCTTGCTGTTTATTACCCGGGAACATCCAATTTTTGTCGGAATGCTGCCCAATTTTCTGTAAATTATTTTTATTTTCATTCATATTTTGGTTTTGGCAATTTGAATTTGACATTACTTAGCTTTTCCAAAACCACTTCATGAATGCACGGGAAAGCATTCATATTCCTTTCGATTTTCTGGTTAATAAATTGCACTTTTGATGATTCGGTTTTAATTTTTTGATATTTTTATATCTTTATGAATCATCATCACTAAGCTGATATTTTTGAATATGAGTTGACCAGTCTTTAAATTTATGAATTTCTTGTTAACTTAAGAAACAATTATCAATGGCACTTACTTTGATTTTTTTCTCCTAACTCACTGCTTTCCACTTTTTCACTTTTCACCACTTTTGACTTTCTAACTTCTCCATTTGCTTTTTAACTAACTCCTTCAACTTTTTACTTCATGGCATGATTATTATTTTTCCTAATTAACAGGAATTCTACTTATAACATATTTTGATTTGTAATTTCTCATCTCAGCTTTTTAACTCTGAAACAATCCAAAATGCACAATTATTCAACTCACTTCATAATTCTACTACTCCTTTGCCACTATGCGCTTATCTTGTTATTTGCCTACTTGTTTTCCTGTTTTTATTATATCCTAGATTTCTATTTTTCAGGATGTCTAACCCTCAAAGAAAAGGAAAAGGCAAGGCTACCACTGGTAAAAGGAATAGAGGTGAATCCTCTATGTCCATCCTGGACATTATGCATGATGACTCCTTGCGGGAAAAGCACTTTACCCTGCAGGAGAAGGCTGACCAGCTCCTCCCTGCCAATGATCCCATTAAATTTGCAAACAGATATTGTGAGCTCAAGTATCCGGTGTTTGCCACCTCTAGAAATCTGTACCTGGAGAGGACTCTGAAAATTCCAGAAGAACTACAGCAGTACACCTCCGATCAGATCAAACAAAGGGGCTGGTTCTTCTTGGAGAGAAATTTGACAGAGGTCAATGATTCCTGGCCGCAGATGCAGAGATTCCTATCCCGTCAGAGCCTCCACTACAGCAGATAGATCCTCCTACCCTCATCCAGTCTGCAGATCCTCAGGCCACCACCGAGACTCCAGTAGCCCATCCTTCCAGTGATGACACTCCTTCACACCCAGCTTGAGTGAGCATCGAGGACGATGCTTTAGTTTAAGTGTGGGGAGGTCGCCATCTCTGGCATATCTTTTTGGTGAATCACTACAGACTCTTTTATTTTATTTTGGTTATTTTTCTGTATTTTTATCTTTATTTTTATTTTTATCTTTCAGTACTTGTACACTATTCTTTTGCTGTATTTTTACTCTATTTTCGCATTTTGCACTTTAGTTTATACCTTAGCCAATTAGTTTAGTTTGCAATTCTAAACTTATTAGTTATAGAATATGTGGATTAATTAGTATAGTTTACCCTTTTAGCATATGATAATTTGGTTTAATTGAAAAAAAAAGGAGTAAACTAGAGACTTTAGTAATCAAAAACAATCCACACACCTTGTATATATAGCATTATATGTTAGTTAGTTAACAACATTTCATCAAGGAGGAACACTAAAACTTTAAAGCCACCCAAGAAATTTTACATTAAGAATAATGGGAACTCTTAATTTCTACTTACATGACATGTATAACTGATATATGATTTTTGAGCTAGAAAACACACAGCCTGTGAGTTTTGAGCTTAATTGTATGGTTACATTCAAACCATAAATTTCATTCCTGTGTGTTTTGTCCTTCTTTTTATTCTGATGTTCTTTGCTTTGTTTTAATCTATATGTCCAATATAGAATATAGATACATACTAAGAGATGATTGAGGCCATTGCTTGAAATATTTGCTCACTTATCCCAAATTAGCCTACCTTTTACATCACCCTTGTTAGCCCCCTTGAGCTTTTTAATCCCCTCATGTTCTATAAACCACATTACTAGCCTTAAGCAGAAAAACAAAATAAAAATTCCAAGTTGAATCCTTGGTTAGCTTAAGATAGAAATTGGGTATTGTTTAAGTGTAAGGAACTTTATGGGAACATGGATGATAGAAACAAAGGTGGAAAGTTAAAAAGAATAAAGATATTTCAAAATAAAAATTTGGGAAGCATGCTCATGTGAAATCAAAACAATTGAATTACCATGTGCATTAAAAAAAATTTATTATTTACATTTTCGGTATTTAATTAAGGGGATGCAAAAATTCCCCAATTGCAAAAATAAAAGAATCAATGCACTTGGGATAAAATTAAAGTTAATGCATGAGCTTGCAAAACAAAGTGAGAAAGTTTGGGAAAATAGGTTAAGAAACTTGGAATTACAAAATATCTATGTTAGGTGAGATCTTAGACTAATCAAGGATTCACTTATTAGCTCACTTAGCCTTATACATATACCCTTACCTTTACCTTGACCCCATTACAACCTTGAAAAAGACCTCATGATTTTTGTATGCCTATGTTCTATAATTGTTGATTGGTTAGATGAAGAATAAAGTTATAGAAAGTAAGGATAAAAAGAAGAATAGAGTGATTAACCCAATAAACACTGAGTGACTAGAGAGTAAACACAAAATCCAGTGAGGGTTCAATAGCTCATCACCATATATCTCTGCTTAAATTGTTAATTGTCTTGCAAGTTTGTAAAATATTTTTTACCCATCTCAATTGTAAAAGTGCTTTAACATTATCTAGGGTTTGGCTATGGATATATGATGCCGTAAGAATGTGAATTAATTTAACTACATGTAAGTTTTATATACAAGTGAATAACAATTAGAATTGCATGATTCATTTAGGTAGTTTGCATTTAGAATAGATTGCATTGCATGAGATTCCACCTCTTTAACCTTACCTTACCCTTTATCTTGGACTTAGCATGAAGACATGCTATTGTTTAAGTGTGGGGAGGTTGATAAACCCATATTTTATGATATATATTGTACTTAATTTAAGTGATTTATTCAACCCTTCACCCACTTATTCATGTAAATTGCATGTTTTACTTTCCCTTCCTTATTATGTAAAATATATGAATAACATGTTTCCTATGCTTTAAAAATAATTATTTTAATTACCCTTTATTACCATTCGATGCCGTGATTTGTGTGTTGAGTAGTTTTAGATCTTCTAAGACAGAAATAACTTAAAGGATGAAAAAGGAAACATACAAAAATGGAAGGAAAGCACAAAATGGAGTTTTTGAAGAAATTGGCAGCGACGCGAACGCGTGACTGACGCGGACACGCACCATGAGCAGAACACAGATGATGCGGACGCATGACCGAAGCGAATGCGTGATAAGGAAAACTCCAGATGACGCGACCGCGTGACCCGCGCGGACGCGTGACAGACGCCACGCACCATAAATTACAGAAAACGCTTCCAGCGATTTTTGAAACCTTTTTTGGCCCAGATCTAAGTCCAGAAGGCACAGATTAGAGGATTAGAATTCCTCTTAAAGGATTAGAATTCCTTTTACTTTATATTTCTCTTTTACTTTCAGTTATTTTAATGTTATCCTTTAATTACTTTTATTGCCAATTTGGCTTATGAACCATTCATGTTTAGATTTAATTTTCTATTTAATATAATTTGAGGTATTCCAGAATTATGACTGCTTTCCTTTATTTACATTAATAATTTAGATTTTTTCCTTTTGGCTTTGGTTGATTAATTGGTAACTCTTGAGTTGTCAAACTCATCGTGATTGATAACTGATATCCTTGCACATCTAATTTAAATCCCTATAACTCTAGTCTTTTCTTAGGAATTAACTAGGACTTTAGGCGTTAAATTGATTTACCCACTCAACTTACCTTAATAGTTAGAGGTTGACTTAGTGGAGAGCAAAATATAATTCTTATCACCATTGATAAGAACAACTAGGATAGGACTTCCGAATTTTCATACCTTGCCAAGAGTTTATTTTACAGTTGTTTATTTATTTTATTTGTCATTTAAATTATTTGTTCCTTACTTTCAAAACCCCAATTTACAAAACTCATAACCAATAATATGAACATACCTCCCTGCAGTTCCTTGAGAAGACGACCCGAGGTTTAAATACTTCGGTTATTAATTTTAAAGGGGTTTGTTACTTGTGACAACCAAAACGTTTGTAAGAAAGGAATTCTTGTCGGTCTAGAAGCTATACCTACAATGGAAATTTATTTGTGAAAATTCTAGATCGCAAGAGTGTTTCGTTCTTCAAGGTCACCCATCCTAGTACTACTCTCACCCAAGCACGCTTAACTGCGGAGTTCTGATGGATCCGGTGCATTAATGTTGGTATGATCGCACCTATTAAAGTATGCGCACATAATTATCATAAGCATGTGTCGAGACGTAAGGTAAGTCGAGCTGCAAAGCCCTGCGGGCCCGTGGGAGCTTGCTGAAAATCAGGTCATTAAGGCTCGCTTTAGCTAAACTATTTAAGATAGCGTCGTTTAAAGAACGAGGGTAAGCACAACGTAAAAAAAAAGAGGTGCAACACGAGGACTTCCCAAGAGGTCACCCATTCTATTACCACTCTCGCACAAGCACGCTTAACGGCGGAGTTCTGATGGGATCCAGTGCATTAGTGCTGGTATGATCGCACCTATTAAAGTATGCGCACACAATTATCATAAGCATGTGTCGCGACATAGGTTAAGTCGAGCTGTGAAGCCCTGCGGGACCGTGAGAGCTTGCCGGAAATAAGGTCATTAGGGCTCGCTTTAGCTAAATAATTCAAGATAGCGTCGTTTAAAGAACGAGGGTAAGAACGACGTAAAAAAAAAAGAGGTGCAACACGAGGTCTTCCCAGAAGGTCACCCATCCTAGTACTACTATTGCCCAAGCACGCTAAACGCCAGAGTTTTGATGGGATCCGGTAAATTAGTGCTGGTATGATCGCACCTATTAAAGTATGCGCACACAATTATCATGAGAATGTGTAGCGACATAGGGTAAGTCGAGCTGCGAAGCCCTGCGGGCCCGTGGGAGCTTGCTGGAAATCAGGTCATTAAGGCTCGCTTTAGCTAAACTATTCAAGATAGCGTCGTTTAAAGAAAGAGGGTAAGAACGACATAAAAAAAACAGGTGCAACATGAGGACTTCCCAGGAGGTCAACCATCATAGTACTTCTCTCGCCCAAGCATGCTTAACTGCGGAGTTTTGATGGGATCCGGTGCATTAGTGCTGGTATGATCGCACCTATTAAAGTATGCGCACACAATTATCATAAGAATGTGTCGCGACGTAGGGTAAGTCGAGCTGCGAAGCCATGCGGTCCCGTGGGAGCCTGCCGGAAATCAGGTCATTAAGGCTCGCTTTAGCTAAACTATTCAAGATAGCATCGTTTAAAAAAAGAGGGTAAGAACGACGTAAAAAAAAAAGAGGTGAAACATGAGGACTTCCCAGGAGGTCACCCATCCTAGTATTACTCTTGCCCAAGCACGCTTTATGGTGGAGTTCTGATGGGATCCGGTGCAATAGTGCTGGTATGATCGCACCTATTAAAGTATGCACACACAATTATCATAAGCATGTGTCGCGATATAGGGTAAGTCGAGCTGCGAAGCCCTGCGCGCCTGTGGGAGCTTGCCGAAAATCAAGTCAATAAGGCTCGATTTAGCTAAACTATTCAAGATAGCATCGTTTAAAAAATGAGGGTAAGAACGACGTAAAAAAAAACAGGTGCAACACGAGGACTTCCATGGATGTCACCTATCCTTGTACTACTCTCGCCCTAGCACGCTTAACTGCGGAGTTCTATTGGGATCCGGTGCAATAGTGCTTGTATGAACGCACCTATTAAAGTATGTGCACACAATTAGCATAAGCATGTGTCGCGACGTAGGGTAAGTTCAGCTGCGACGCCTTAGGAGCCCGTGGGAGCTTGCCGGAAATCAGGTCATTAAGGCTCGCTTTAGCTAAACTGTTCAAGATAGCATTATTTAAAGAACGAGGGTAAGCACGACGTAAAAAAAGAAAAAGAAAAAGAGGTGCAACACGAGGACTTCCCAGGAGGTCACCTATCCTAGTACTACTCTCGCCCAAGCACGCTTAACTACGTAGTTCTGATGGGATCCTGTGCATTAGTGCTGGTATGATCGCACCTATTAAAGTATGCGCACAAAATCATCATAAGCATGTGTCGCGACGTAGGGTAAGTCGAGCTGCGAAACCCTGCGGGCCCGTGGTAGTTGCCGGAAATCAAAATATTAAGGCTCGCTTTAGCTAAAGTATCCAAGATAGCGTCGTTTAAAGAACGAGGGTAAGCACGACGTAAAAAAAAAGAGGTGCAACACGAGGACTTCCCAGGAGGTCACCCATCCTACTACTGCTCTCGCCCATGCACGCTTAATTGCTGAGTTCTAATGGGATCCGGTGCATTAGTGCTGGTATGAACGCACCTATTAAAGTATGCGCACACAATTATCATAAGCATGTGTCGCGATATAAGGTAAGTCGAGCTGCGAAGCCCTGCGCGCCCGTGGGAGCTTGCCGGAAATCAAGTCATTAAGGCTCGATTTAGCTAAACTATTCAAGATAGCGTCGTTTAAAAAATGAGGGTAAGAACGACGTAAAAAAAAAACAGGTGCAACACGAGGACTTCCATGGATGTCACCTATCCTAGTACTACTCTCGCCCTAGCACGCTTAACTGCGGAGTTCTATTGGGATCCGGTGCAATAGTGCTGGTATGAACGCACCTATTAAAGTATGCGCACGCAATTAGCATAAGCATGTGTCGCGACGTAGGGTAAGTTTAGCTGCGAAGCCTTGGGGGCCCGTGGGAGCTTGCCGGAAATCAGGTCATTAAGGCTCGCTTTAGCTAAACTGTTCAAGATAGCGTTATTTAAAGAACGAGGGTAAGCACGACGTAAAAAAAGAAAAAGAAAAAGAGGTGCAACACGAGGACTTCCCAGGAGGTCACCCATCCTAGTACTACTCTCGCCCAAGCACGCTTAACTGCGTAGTTCTGATGGGATCCTGTGCATTAGTGCTGGTATGATCGCACCTATTAAAGTATGCGCACAAAATTATCATAAGCATGTGTCGCGACGTAGGGTAAGTCAAGCTGCGAAACCCTGCGGGCCCGTGGTAGTTGCCGGAAATCAAAATATTAAGGCTCGCTTTAGCTAAAGTATCCAAGATAGCGTCGTTTAAAGAACGAGGGTAAGCACGACGTAAAAAGAAAGAAAATGAGGTGCAACACGAGGACTTCCCAGGAGGTCACCCATCCTAGTACTACTCTGCCCAAGCACGCTTAACTGCGGACTTCTGATAGGATCCGGTTCATTAGCGCTGGTATGATCGCACCTAATAAATTATGCGCACACAATTATCATAAGCATGTCTCGCGACGTAGGGTAAGTCAAGCTGCGAAGCCCTGCGGCCTCGTGGGAGCCTGCTGGAAATCAGGTCATCAAGGCTTGCTTTAGCTAATCTTTTCAAGATATCCTCGTTTAAGGAACCAAGGTAAGCACGACGTAAAAAAAAAAAAAAAAAGAAAAAGAGGTGCAACACGAGGAGTTTCCAGGAGGTCACCCATCATAGTACTACTCTCGCCCAAGCACGTTTAACTGCAGAGTTCTGATGGAATCCAGTGCATTAGCGTTGATATGATCGCACCTGTTAAAGTTTGCGCACAAAATTATCATAAGCATGTGACACGACGTAGGGTAAGTTCAGCTGTGAAGCCCTGCGGGCCCGTGGGGGCCTACCGGAAATCAGGGCATTAAGACCTGCTTTAAGTAAACTATTCATGATAGCGTAGTTTAAAGAACGAGGGTAAGCACGATGTAAAAAAAAAGAGGTGCAACACGAGGACTTCCCAGGAGGTCACCCATCCTACTACTGCTCTCGCCTATGCACGCTTAATTGCTGAGTTCCAATGGGATCCGGTGCATTAGTGCTGGTATGAACGCACCTATTAAAGTATGCGCACACAATTATCATAAGCATGTGTCGCGATATAAGGTAAGTCGAGCTGCGAAGCCCTGCGCGCCCGTGGGAGCTTGCCGGAAATCAAGTCATTAAGGCTCGATTTAGCTAAACTATTCAAGATAGCGTCGTTTAAAAAATGAGGGTAAGAACGACGTAAAAAAAAACAGATGCAACACGAGGACTTCCAAGGATATCATCTATCCTAGTACTTCTCTCGCCCAAGCATGCTTAACTGCGGAGTTCTATTGAGATCCGGTGCAATAGTGCTGGTATGAACGCTCCTATTAAAGTATGCGCACACAATTAGCATAAGCATGTGTCGCGACGTAGGGTAAGTTCAGCTGCGAAGCCTTGCGGGCCCGTGGGAGCTTGCCGGAAATCAGGTCATTAAGGCTCGCTTTAGATAAACTATTCAAGATAGCGTTATTTATAGAACGAGGGTAAGCACGACGTAAAAAAAGAAAAAGAAAAAGAGGTGCAACACGAGGATTTCCCAGGAGGTCACCCATCCTAGTCCTACTCTCGCCCAAGCACGCTTAACTGCGTAGTTCTGATAGGATCCTGTGCATTAGTGCTGGTATGATCGCACCTATTAAAGTATGCGCACAAAATTATCATAAGCATGTGTCGCGACATAGGGTAAGTCGAGCTGCGAAACCCTGCGGGCCCGTGGTAGTTGCCGGAAATTAAATCATTAAGGCTCGCTTTAGCTAAAGTATCCAAGATAGCGTCGTTTAAAGAACGAGGGTAAGCACGGTGTAAAAAAAAAAAAAGAAAATGAGGTGCAACACGAGAACTTCCCAGGAGGTCACCCATCCTAGTACTACTCTCGCCCAAGCACGCTTAACTGCGGACTTCTGATAGGATCCGGTTCATTAGCGCTAGTATGATAGCACCTAATAAAGTATTCGCACACAATTATCGTAAGCATGTGTCGCGACGTAGGGTAAGTCGAGCTGCGAAGCCCTGCGGGCCCGTGGGAGCCTGCCGGAAATCAGGTCATCAAGGCTTGCTTTAGCTAATCTATTCAAGATATCCTCGTTTAAGGAACCAAGGTAAGCACGACGTAAAAAAAAAAAAAGAAAAAGAGGTGCAACATGAGGACTTTCCAGGAGGTCACCCATCCTAGTACTACTCTAGCCCAAGCACACTTAACTGCAGAGTTCTAATGGAATCCAGTGCATTAGCGTTGATATGATCGCACCTGTTAAAGTATGCGCACACAATTATCATAAGCATGTGTCACGACGTAGGGTAAGTTAAGCTGTGAAGCCTTGCGGGCCCGTGGGGGCCTACTGGAAATCAGGGCATTAAGACTCACTTTAAGTAAACTATTCAGGATAGCGTAGTTTAAAGAACGAGGGTAAGCACGATGTAAAAAAAAAGAGGTGCAACACGAGGACTTTCCAGGAGGTCACCCATCCTACTACTGCTCTCGCCTATGCACCCTTAATTGCTGAGTTCTAATGGGATCCGGTGCATTAGTGCTGGTATGAACGCACCTATTAAAGTATGCCCACATAATTATCATAAGCATGTTTCGTGACATAAGGTAAGTCGAGCTGCGAAGCTCTGCGGTCCCGTTGGAGCTTGTCAGAAATCAGCTCATTAAGGCTCGCTTTAGCTAAACTATTCAAGATACCGTCGTTTAAAGAACGAGGGTAAGAACGACATAAAAAAAAAGAGGTGCAACACGAGGACTTCCCAGGAGGTCACCCATCCTAGTACAATTCTCGCCCAAGCACGCTTAATTGCGGAGTTCTGTTGGGATCCGGTGCAATAGTGCTGGTATGATCGCACCTACTAAAGTATGCGCACACAATTATCATAAGCATGTGTCGCGACGTAGGGTAAGTCGAGCTGCGAAGCCCTGCGGGCCCGTGGGAGCTTGCCGGAAATAAGGTCATTAAGGCTCGCTTTAGGTAAAGTATTCAAGATAGCGTTGTTTAAAGAACGAGGGTAAGTACGACGTAAAAAAAATAAAAAAGAAT
>NC_029790.2:60975290-60986594 GCF_000816755.2 Arachis ipaensis | reverse complement strand
GTCACCCATCCTAGTACTACTCTCGCCCAAGCACGCTTAACTGCGGAGTTCTAATGGGATCCGGTGCATTAGTGCTGGTATGAACGCACCTATTAAAGTATGCGCACACAATTATCATAAGCATGTGTCGCGATATAAGGTAAGTCGAGCTGCGAAGCCCTGCGCGCCCGTGGGAGCTTGCCGGAAATCAAGTCATTAAGGCTCGATTTAGCTAAACTATTCAAGATAGCGTCGTTTAAAAAATGAGGGTAAGAACGACGTAAAAAAAAACAGATGCAACACGAGGACTTCCAAGGATATCATCTATCCTAGTACTTCTCTCGCCCAAGCATGCTTAACTGCGGAGTTCTATTGAGATCCGGTGCAATAGTGCTGGTATGAACGCTCCTATTAAAGTATGCGCACACAATTAGCATAAGCATGTGTCGCGACGTAGGGTAAGTTCAGCTGCGAAGCCTTGCGGGCCCGTGGGAGCTTGCCGGAAATCAGGTCATTAAGGCTCGCTTTAGATAAACTATTCAAGATAGCGTTATTTATAGAACGAGGGTAAGCACGACGTAAAAAAAGAAAAAGAAAAAGAGGTGCAACACGAGGATTTCCCAGGAGGTCACCCATCCTAGTCCTACTCTCGCCCAAGCACGCTTAACTGCGTAGTTCTGATAGGATCCTGTGCATTAGTGCTGGTATGATCGCACCTATTAAAGTATGCGCACAAAATTATCATAAGCATGTGTCGCGACATAGGGTAAGTCGAGCTGCGAAACCCTGCGGGCCCGTGGTAGTTGCCGGAAATTAAATCATTAAGGCTCGCTTTAGCTAAAGTATCCAAGATAGCGTCGTTTAAAGAACGAGGGTAAGCACGGTGTAAAAAAAAAAAAAGAAAATGAGGTGCAACACGAGAACTTCCCAGGAGGTCACCCATCCTAGTACTACTCTCGCCCAAGCACGCTTAACTGCGGACTTCTGATAGGATCCGGTTCATTAGCGCTAGTATGATAGCACCTAATAAAGTATTCGCACACAATTATCGTAAGCATGTGTCGCGACGTAGGGTAAGTCGAGCTGCGAAGCCCTGCGGGCCCGTGGGAGCCTGCCGGAAATCAGGTCATCAAGGCTTGCTTTAGCTAATCTATTCAAGATATCCTCGTTTAAGGAACCAAGGTAAGCACGACGTAAAAAAAAAAAAAGAAAAAGAGGTGCAACATGAGGACTTTCCAGGAGGTCACCCATCCTAGTACTACTCTAGCCCAAGCACACTTAACTGCAGAGTTCTAATGGAATCCAGTGCATTAGCGTTGATATGATCGCACCTGTTAAAGTATGCGCACACAATTATCATAAGCATGTGTCACGACGTAGGGTAAGTTAAGCTGTGAAGCCTTGCGGGCCCGTGGGGGCCTACTGGAAATCAGGGCATTAAGACTCACTTTAAGTAAACTATTCAGGATAGCGTAGTTTAAAGAACGAGGGTAAGCACGATGTAAAAAAAAAGAGGTGCAACACGAGGACTTTCCAGGAGGTCACCCATCCTACTACTGCTCTCGCCTATGCACCCTTAATTGCTGAGTTCTAATGGGATCCGGTGCATTAGTGCTGGTATGAACGCACCTATTAAAGTATGCCCACATAATTATCATAAGCATGTTTCGTGACATAAGGTAAGTCGAGCTGCGAAGCTCTGCGGTCCCGTTGGAGCTTGTCAGAAATCAGCTCATTAAGGCTCGCTTTAGCTAAACTATTCAAGATACCGTCGTTTAAAGAACGAGGGTAAGAACGACATAAAAAAAAAGAGGTGCAACACGAGGACTTCCCAGGAGGTCACCCATCCTAGTACAATTCTCGCCCAAGCACGCTTAATTGCGGAGTTCTGTTGGGATCCGGTGCAATAGTGCTGGTATGATCGCACCTACTAAAGTATGCGCACACAATTATCATAAGCATGTCTCGCGACGTAGGGTAAGTCAAGCTGCGAAGCCCTGCGGCCTCGTGGGAGCCTGCTGGAAATCAGGTCATCAAGGCTTGCTTTAGCTAATCTATTCAAGATATCCTCGTTTAAGGAACCAAGGTAAGCACGAAGAAAAAAAAAAAAAAGAAAAAGAGGTGCAACATGAGGACTTTCCAGGAGGGGAGGTCACCCATCCTAGTACTACTCTCGCCCATGCACACTTAACTGCAGAGTTCTGATGGGATCCGGTGCATTAGTGCTGGTTTGATCGTATCTATTAAAGTATGCACACACAGTTATCATAAGCATGTGTCGCGATGTAGGGTAAGTCGAGCTGCGAAGCCTGCCAAAAATCAGGTCATTACGGCTCGCTTTAGCTAAATTACTCAAGATAGCGTTGTTTAAAGAACGAGGGTAAGCATGACGTAAAAAAAATTAAAGAGGTTCAACATGAGGACTTCCTAGGAGGTCACCCATCGAAGTAGTACTCTCGCCTAAGCACACTTAACTGCGGAGTTCTGACCGGATCCGGTGCATTAGTGCTGGTATGATCGCACCTATTAAAGCATGCGCACACAATTATCATAAGCATGTGTCGCGACGTAGGGTAAGTAGAGTTGTGAAGCCCTACGGGGCCCGTGGGAACTTGCCGAAAATCAGTTCATTAAGGCTCGATTTAGCTAAAATATTCGAGATAGTGTCGTTTAAAGAACGCGGGTAAGCACGACGTAAAAAAATAAAAGAGGTGCAACACGAGGACTTCCCAGGAGGTCACCCATCCTAGTACTACTCTCTCCCAAACACGCTTAACTGCGGAGTTCTGATGAGATCCGGTGTATTAGTGCTAGTATGATCGTATCTATTAAAGTATGCGCACACAATTATCATAAGAATGTGTCGCGACGTAGGGTAAGTCGAGCTGCGAAGCCCTTCGGGCCCGTGGGAGCCTGCCGGAAATCTGGTCATTGCGGCTCGCTTTAACTAAACTATTCAAGATAGCGTTGTTTAAAGAACGAGGGTAAGCATGACGTTAAAAAAAAAATTAAAGAGGTGCAACACAAGGACTTCCCAGGAGGTCACCTATCCTAGTACTACTTTCGTCCAAGCACGCTTAACTGTGGAGTTCTGATGGGATCCGGTGCATTAGTGCTGGTATGATCACACCTATTAAAGTATGCACACACAATTATCATAAGCATGTGTCGCGACGTAGGGTAAGTCGAGCTGCGAAGCCCTGCGGGGCCCGTGGGGCCTGCCAGAATTTAGATCATTAAGGCTCGCTTTAGCTAAACTATTCAAGATAGCCTCGTTTAAAGAGCGAGGGTTAGCAGGATGTAAAAAAAAAAGAGGTGCAACACGAGGACTTCCCAGGAGGTCAACCATCCTAGTACTACTGTCACCCAAGCACGCCTAACTACGGAGTTCTGATGGGATCCGGTGCATTAGTGCTGGTATGATCGCACCTACTAAAGTATGCGCACACAATTATCATAAGAATGTGTCACGACTTAGGGTAAGTCGAGCTGCGAAGCCCTGTGGGGCCTGTGGGAACTTGCCAAAAATCAGTTCCTTAAGGCTTGCTTTAGCTAAACTATTCGAGATAGCATCGTTTAAAGAACGACGGTAAGAACGACGTAAAAAAAAAAGGTGCAACACGAGGACTTCGCAGTAGGTCACCCATCCTAGTAATACTCTCGCCCAAGCACGCTTAACTACGGAGTACTGATGGGATCCGTTGCATTAGTGCCGGTATGATCGCACCTATTAAAGTATGCACACACAATTATCGTAAGCATGTGTCGCAACGTAGGGTAAGTCGAGCTACGAAGCCCTACGGGGCCCGTGGGAGCCTGCCAAAAATCAGGTCGTTAAGGCTCGCTTTAGCTAAACTATTCAAGATAGCATCGTTTAAACAACGGGGGTAACCACGACGTAAAAAAAAGGGTGCAACACATCACCCAACCTAGTACTACTCTCGCCTAAGCACGCTTAACTGCGGAGTTATGATGGGATCTGGTGCATTAGTGCTGGTATGATTGCACCTATTAAAGTATGCGCACACAATTATCATAAGCATGTGTCGCGACGTAGGGTAAGTCGAGCTGCGAAGCCCTGTGGGGTGCATCGGAACTTGCCGAAAATCAGTTCATAAGGCTCGCTTTAGCTAAACTATTCGAGATAGCGTCGTTTAAAAAATGCGGGAAGGCACGGCGTAAAAAAAAGGGGTGCAACACGAGGACTTCGCAGGAGGTCACCCATCCTTGTACTACTCTCGCCCAAGCACGCTTAACTGCGGAGTTCTGATGGGATCCGGTGCATTAGTGCTGGTATAATCGCATCTATTAAAGTATACGCACACAATTATCATAAGCATGTCTCACGATGTAGGGTAAGTCGAGCTGCGAAGCCCTGCGGGCTCGTGGGAGCCTGCCGAAAATTAGTTCATTACGGCTCGCTTTAGCTAAACTATTCAAGATAGCGTTGTTTAAAGAACGAGGGTAAGCATGACGTAAAAAAAAATTAAAGAGGTGCAACACAAGGACTTCCCAGGAGGTCACCCATCCTAGTACTACTTTCGTCCAGACATGCTTAACTGTGGAGTTCTGATGGGATCCGGTGCATTAGTGCTAGTATGATCACACCTATTAAAGTATGCACACACAATTATCATAGGCATGTGTCGCGACGTAGGGTAAGTCGAGCTGCGAAGCCCTGTGGGGCCCGTGGGGGCCTGCCGGAAATTAGGTCATTAAGGCTCGCTTTAGCTAAACTATTCAAGATAGCGTCGTTTTATTCAACGAGGGTTAGCACGACGTAAAAAAAAAAAGAGGTGTAACACGAGGACTTCCAAGAGGTCACCATTGAAGTAGTACTCTCGCCTAAGCACGCCTAACTGTGGAGTTCTGATGGGATCCGGTGCATTAGTGCTGGTATGATCGTACCTATTAAAGTATGCACACACAATTATCATAAGCATGTGTCGCAACGTAAGGTAAGTCGAGCTGCGAAGCCCTGTTGGGCCTTTGGGGGCCTGTCGGAAATTAGGTCATTAAGGCTCGCTTTAGCTAAACTATTCAAGATAGCGTCGTTTAAACAACGAGGGTTAGCACGACGTAAAAAAAAAGAGGTGCAACACGAGGGCTTCTGGTGCACGAAATCGTGATTGTTCATTCCTTGGTAATGGCGCCAAAAACTTAATACGCACGTTCATAATCTGAGTTCTTTTCACAACTTCGCACAACTAACCAGCAAGTGCACTGGGTCGTCCAAGTAATAAACCTTACATGAGTAAGGGTCGATCCCACGGAGATTGTTGGCTTGAAGCAAGCTATGGTCACTTTGTAAATCTCAGTCAGGCGGATTCAAATGGTTATAGAGTTTTAATAATTAAAAGATAAACAAAACATAAAATAAAGATAGAGATACTTATGTAATTCATTGGTGAGAATTTCAGATAAGCGTATGGAGATGCTTTGTTCCTTCTGAATCTCTGCTTTCCTACTGCCTTCATCCAATCCTTCATACTCCTTTCCATGGCAAGCTGTATGTTGGGCATCACCGTTGTCAATGGCTACATCCCGTCCTCTCAGTGAAAATGGTCTAAATGCGCTGTCACCGCACGGCTAATCATCTGTCGGTTCTCGATCATGCTAGAATAGGATTCCGTAATCCTTTTCTGTCTGTCACTACGCCCAGCACTCGCGAGTTTGAAGCTCGTCACAGCCATCCCTTCCCAGATCCATCTCGGAATACCACAGACAAGGTTTAGACTTTCCGGATCTCAAGAATGGCCGCCAATAATTCTAGCCTATACCACGAAGACTCTGATCGTAGATCAGGAGGCTAAGAGATATGCATTCAAGCTTGTTTTCATGTAGAACAGAAGTGTTTGTCAGGCACGCGTTCATAGGTGAGAATGGTGATGACCGTCACATAATCATCACATTCATCATGTTCTTGTGTGCGAATGAATATCTTAGAGAAGAAATAGGCTTGAGTTGAATAGAAAAACAATAGTACTTTGCATTAATTCATGAGGAACAGCAGAGCTCCACACCTTAATCTATGGTGTGTAGAAACTCCACCGTTGAAAATACATAAGTGATAATAGTGTTCATTGGCTTCGGCCCCAGAGAGGGAACCAGAATAACCAAGACCCTAAAGGTGGTCAAAAGACTCTTAATACAATAGTAAAAAGTCTTATTTATACTAAACTAGTTACTAGAGTTTACAGAAATGAGTAAATGATGTAGAAATCCACTTCTGGACCCACTTGGTGTGTGCTTGGGCTGAGCATTGAAGCATTTACGTGTAGAAGTCTACCTTGGAGTTGAACGCCAGTTTATAACTTGTTTCTGGTGTTTAACTCTGCTTTGCAACTTGTTTCTGGCGTTTAACGCCAGAATAGGGCAGAAAGCTGGCGTTAAACGCCAGTTTGTGTCAACTAAACTTGGGCAAAATATAAACTATTATATTTTGCTGGAAAGCCCTGGATGTCTACTTTCCAACGCAATTGAGATGGCACCATTTGGGTTTCTGTAGGTCTAGAAAATCCACTTTGAGTGCAGGGAGGTCAGAATCCAATAGCATCTGCAGTCCTTCTTCAGCCTCTGAATCAGATTTTTGCTCAAGTCCTTCAATTTCAATCAGAAAATACCTGAAATCACAGAAAAATACACAAACTCCTAGTAAAGTACAGAAATGTGATTTTTAATTAAAAACTAATAAAAATATACTAAAAACTAATCAAATCATACTAAAAACTATGTAAAAATAATTCCAAAAAGCGTATAAATTATCCGCTCATCACAACACCAAACTTAAATTGTTGGTTGTCCCCAAGCAACTGAAAGTCAAATAGGATAAAAAGAAGAGAATATACTATAAATTCCAATATATCAATGAAACTTAGCTTTTTGCCTCTGAACAGTTTTGGCATCTCACTTTATCCCTTGAAGTTCAGAATGATTGGCATCTATAGGAACTCAGAATTTAGATAGTGTTATTGATTCTCCTAGTTCAGTATGTTGATTCTTGAACACAGCTACTTTATGAGTCTCGGCCGTGGCTCTAAGCACTTTTTTTTCCAGTATTACCACCGAATACATAAATGCCACAGACACATAATTGGGTAAACCTTTTCAGATTGTGACTCAGCTTTGCTAAAGTCCCCAATTAGAGGTGTCCAGGGTTCTTAAGCACACTCTGTTTTTGCTTTGGACCTCGACTTTAACCGCTCAGTCTCAAGCTTTTGACTTGACACCTTCACACCACAAGCATATGGTTAGGGTCAGCTTGGTTTAGCCGCTTAGGCCAGGATTTTATTCCTTTGGGCCTTCCTATCCACTGATGCTCAAAGCCTTGGATCCCCTTTACCCTTGCCTTTTGGTTTTAAGGGCTATTGGCTTTTTCTGCTTGCTTTTTTTTTCTTTTTTTTTCGCAAGCTTTTCTCTATTTACTGCTTTTTCTTGCTTCAAGAATCATTTTTATGATTTTTCAGATCATCAAATAATATTTCTCCTTTTTCATCATTCTTTCAAGATCCAACAATTTTAACATTCATAAACATCAAATTCAAAAGACATATGCACTGTTCAAGCATTCATTCAGAAAACAAAAAGTATTGTCACCACATCAAAATAATTGAACTAGTTTCAAGGATGAATTCGAAATCATGTACTTCTTGTTCTTTTGTGATTAAAAGCATTTTTCATTTAAGAAAGGTGATGGATTCATAGGACATTCATAGCTTTAAGACATAGACACTTAAACACTAATGATCATATAGTAAAGACACAAACATAAATAAAATATAAGGCTCAAGAACCGAAAAACAGGAAAATAAGAACAAGGAGATTAAGGAACGGTTCCACCTTAGTGAGGGTGGCGTCTTCCTCTTCTTGAAGAACCAATGGTGCTCTTGAGCTCCTCTATGTCTCTTCCTTGTCTTTGTTGCTCCTCCCTCATAGCTCTTTGATCTTCTCTAATCTCATTGAGAATGATGGAGTGCTCTTGGTGTTCCATCCTTAGTTATCCCATCTTGGAACTTAATTCTCCTAGGGAGGTGTTGATTTGCTCCCAATAGTTTTGTGGAGGAAAGTGCATCCCTTGAGGCATCTCAGGGATTTCATGGTGAGGAATTTCCTCATGCTCTTGTTGAGGTCCATGATCTCTTGTTTGCTCCATCCTTTTCTTAGTGATAGGCTTGTCCTCATCAATGAGGATATCTCCCTCTATGTCAATTCCAGCCGAATTGCAGAGGTGGCAAATAAGGTGAGGAAAGGCTAACCTTGCCAAAGTGGAGGACTTGTCAGCCACCTTATAGAGTTCTTGAGGTATAATCTCATAAACATCCACTTCCTCCCCAATCATGATACTATGGATCATGATGGCCCGGTCTACAGTAACTTCAGACCGGTTGCTAGTAAGAATAATTGAGCGTTGGATGAACTCCAACCATCCTCTAGCTACAGGCTTATGGTCCGGTCTTCTCAATTGAACCGGCTTGCCTCTTGAGTCAACTTTCCATTGAGCTCCCTCCACACATATGTCCATGAGGACTTGGTCCAACCTTTGATCAAAGTTGACCCTTCTAGTGTAGGGGCATGCGTTTTCTTGGATCATTGGCAAGTTGAACGCCAACCTTACAATTTTCGGACTGAAATCTAAGTATTTCTCCCAAACCATTGTAAGCCAGTTCTTTGGGTTTGGGTTTATACTTTGATCATGGTTCCTAGTGATCCATGCGTTTGCATAGAACTCTTGAACTATTAAGATTCCGACTTATTGAATACGATTAGAGAGAATTTCCCATCCTCTTCTTCTAATCTCTTGTCGGATATCCGGATACTCGCTCTTTTTTAGCTTAAAAGGGACCTCAGGGATCACCTTCTTCTTGGCCACAACTTCATAGAAGTGGTCTTGATAGACCTTTGAGATGAATCTCTCCATCTACCATGACTCAGAGGTGGAAGCAATTGCCATCCCTTTCCTCTTTCTTGAGGTTTCTCTGGCCTTAGGTGCCATTGATGGTTATGGAAAAACAAAAAGCAATGCTTTTACCACACCAAAATTAAAAGGTTTGCTCGTCCTCAAGTAAAAGAAGAAAGAAAGTAGTAGAAGAAGAAGAAAATGAAGGAGATGGAGGGAGAGAGTGTATTCGGCCAAGGGGGAGAAGTGGTGGTTGTAATGTGTGAAAATGGAGTAGTGTTGAGGGATTTATATAGGGGTGGGGGAAGGGTAGGTTTCGGCCATTAGGGTTGGGTTTAGGAGGGAAAAGAATTTGAATTTTGGAGGTAGGTGGGGTTTATGGGGAAGAGTGGATGGATGTGAGTGGTTAAGGGTATTTGGGGAAGAGGTATGGAGGTGATTTGTGAAGGTATTTGGGGAAGAAAGTTATGAAAAGGTGTGAAAAGGAGAGAAGAAGAGGTGGGGTAGGTAGGGATCCTGTGGGGTCCACAGATCCAGAGGGGTCAAGGACTTAGCATCCCTCCATTTAGGCGTACAAACGCCCTTAGAATGCATGTCTGGCATTAAACGCCAGCTTGCTACTTGTTTCTGGCGTTAAATGCCAACTCCATGCTCTGTTCTGGCGTTAAACGCCAGTTTGATGCTCCTTACTGGCATTTAAACGCCAGTAAGCTCTTCCTCCAGGGTGAGCTATTTTCAATACTGTTTTTCATTTTATTTTTGATTTTTCAGTTGTTTTTGTGACTTCACATGATCATCAACCTAAAGAAAACACAAAATAATAATGGAAAATAAATAGATATAATTAAATAACATTGGGTTACCTCCTAACAAGCGCTTCTTTAATGTCAATAGCTTGACAGTGAGCTCTCATGGAGCCTCACAGATGTTCAGAGCATTGTTGGGACCTCCCAACACCAAACTTAGAGTTTGAATGTGGGGGTTCAACACCAAACTTAGAGTTTAGTTGTGGCCTCCCAACACCAAACTTAGAGTTTGACTGTGTGGGCTTTGGTTGACTCTGCAGTGAGAGAAGCTTTTCATGCTTTCTCTCTATGGTTATAGAAGGAGAACCTTGAGTCTTAAATACAAGGTAGTCCTCATTTAGTTGAAGGACCGACTCTCCTCTGTCCACATCAATCACAGTTTTTGCTGTGGTGAGGAAGGGTCTTCCAAGGATGATGGATTCATCCCCATCATTCCCAGTGTCTAGGATTATGAAATCAGCAGGGATGTAAAGGCCTTTAACCTTTACTAACAAGTCCTCTACTAATTCATAAGCCCGTTTCATTGATTTATCTGCCATCTCTAGTGAGATTCTTGCAGCTTGTACCTCATAGATTCCCAGTTTCTCTATTACAGAGAGTGGCATGAGGTTTATCCCTGACCCAAGATCACACAGAGCCTTCTCAAAGGTCATGGTGCCTATGGTATAAGGTATGAAGAACTTTCTGGGATCCGGTTTCTTCTGAGGCAATGTCTTCCTTATCAATGCACTTAGTTCATTGGTGAACAAGGGGGGTTCATCCTCCCAAGTTTTAATACCAAATAAACTGGCATTCAACTTAAATACACTGGAGCACATAGGTATAACTCATACTCTGATTCTACATAACACCTGTTTAATACCCATGCTAACTTAAGCATCGGAGTCTCTTGCAGGTACCCCCACCCTTCGGTGACAGAGGATCAGCAGCACGTCCAAGTCCAAACAAGTCGGGCGTACCAGCTCCGGCCTCGATTCACCAGCCGGACACATCGGTTTCGACCACCACTGAGGATCTCGTCCGAGATCAACCTATAGCTTCAGGTAACCCTCGGAACATTGGCGCCGTTGCCGGGGACCTGGATGTCATCTGATGCACAGAAAACTTGTCTCATAACAAATCTCCCTTTGGCAAGTGTACCGAATTTGTCGTCAAGTAAAAACTCACAATAGAGTGAGGTTGAATCCCACAGGGATTGATTGATCAAGCAACTTTAATTAGAAGAATGTTCTAGTTATGCGAATCCAGAATTTTGGTTGAGAGTTGCAGAAAATAAAATGGCGAGAATGTAAATAACAGAAAAGTAAATGCTAGGATTAAAGGATTGGAAGTAAATGACTGAAAATAAATTGCAGAATTGTAAATGGGAATGGGGGATTTGCTCATAAAAATAAATGGCAGAAATTAAAGAGAATGGGTAAGATCAGAGATGGGGAGTTCATTGGGCTTAGGAGATGTTGCAATTCTTCGGATAATTAGAAGATTATGCGAATCCAGAATTTTGGTTGAGAGTTGCAGAAAATAAAATGGCGAGAATGTAAATAACAGAAAAGTAAATGCTAGGATTAAAGGATTGGAAGTAAATGACTGAAAATAAATTGCAGAATTGTAAAAATTGTAAAT
>NC_029790.2:60970703-60972184 GCF_000816755.2 Arachis ipaensis | reverse complement strand
TTGGGCTCAGGAGATGTTGCATTCTCCGGATCAATTTTATTTTCATCTTTTCCTCAATCAATGCACTCATTGATCTTCTTGGCAATCTTAATTGATTGAATTACAATTTCTTGCAATTTAATCTCTCAAATCTTGATCAATAGCCAATTCCTTGGTCAATTGCTCATGAGAAGAGATGAAGTATGGTCACTGATTATACCACATGCATTTCCCAAATCAAGTATTGAGAGGGTTATAGTCACATACCCATCCAAACCCAATTTGGTCCAGCATGAGAAAGCATTTCTAGCTTGATCTCTTCATTCCTCTTTCAAGGTTCAAAAGAGATCCAAGTTTGAATAGCTTCTCTTCCAAGATAACTACTCAATTGGATGAAGATCGAAAGCTTTCAAGTAAAATCAAGAGAAAAGATAGAAGAAGAATAATGAAAATTAGTATTGATCCATCAAATTACAACAGAGCTCCCTAACCCAATGAAAGGGGTTTAGTTGTTCATAACTCTAGAAAATGAAAACAAAGATGGAGAATACATCATAAAACTAGAAAATGCAGAGAAAGTAAAATACAGAGAGTAGTTCTCCTCTTCCAGCCTCCTCAAACTCTGTTTTACAATTCAAAGCTACTCCTATATATACTACTCTTCTCAGCTTCTAGTTTGCTCTTCGAGTCTTGGGCCTTTGGATCTTGAGTTTAAAGCAGTTCTTTTCTTCATTTGGGCTTGGCTTTACTTGCAGAGAGAAAGTGTTAAGTGGGCAGAGACTTTAGCTCAGGGCGTAAGGGGTGTTAATCATTTAGTGAAAGTATAAGTTCGGGAACGTTAGTGACACTTAACATTTTCACTAACGTTCCAATGTACCCCCTTGCCTCACGTTAGATCCCACGTTAACTAGGTTAACGTGGCTTCTAACGTGGCCTTGCCAACCTTTGAGAAAGTTAGTGACACTCAACATTGTCACTAACGTTCTAGTGTGCCCCTTTTTGCTTCACGTTAAAGCCCACGTTAACTAGGTTAACGTGGCTTCTAACGTGGCCATTCTTAGCCATCCAACGTTAGTGACAATGTTGAGTGTCACTAACGTTGGCTCATCATTCATTCCTCATCGTTAGCTTCCACGTTAACTAAGTTAACGTGGAAGTTAACGTGGCTCCTTGGGGGGTTGTGTGGTTGCTTCCAACGTTAGTGACAATGTTGAGTGTCACTAACGTTGGCTCATCATTCATTCCTCATCGTTAGCTTCCACATTAACTAAGTTAACGTGGAAGTTAACGTGGCTCCTTGGGGGGTTGTGTGGTTGCTTCCAACGTTAGTGACAATGTTGAGTGTCACTAACGTTGTCGACAACTCTCACTTCTTACGTTAGCTCCCACGTTAACCAAGTTAATGTGGGAGTTAACGTGGTGTGTTGCATCCTTAGGCCAACGTTAGTGACAATGTTGAATGTCACTAACGTTGGCTTCTCTTCCCCCTTTAACGTTAGAGG
>NC_029790.2:60965119-60967717 GCF_000816755.2 Arachis ipaensis | reverse complement strand
TTCTTTCACTCATCAACGTTAGCTTCCACGTTAACTAAGTTAACGTGGAAGTTAACGTGGCTCCTTGGGGGGTTGTGTGGTTGCTTCCAACGTTAGTGACAATGTTGAGTGTCACTAACGTTGTCGACAACTCTTCATCCCTTATGTTAGTTCCCACGTTAACCAAGTTAATGTGGGAGTTAACGTGGTACTTTGCACCATAGGCCAACGTTAGTGACAATGTTGAATGTCACTAACGTTGGCTTCTCTTCCCCCTTTAACGTTAGAGGTCACGTTAACTAGGTTAACGTGGGCTCTAACGTGGCCACTCATGAGTGTTTGCCAATGTTAGTGACAATGTTAAGAGTCACTAACGTTGGCTCAACTTCCCCTCTCCACGTTAGAGTTCTCGTTAACTTAGTTAACGTGACTCTTAACGTGGGCAATGATGGCTTTGAGAGTGTTATTGGCAATCACTTTTCTCATTAACCTTGCAAGTTACCTCCCCTTTTCTTGCTTCCTTTTGGTCCTGAAATCAAGCAATAAAGTGCATCAAAGCTCTAGTCCAAGTCATGAGTAATGCAACATAATAATTGTCACTAAACTTATGCAAAATCCTCATGAAATAATGTGAAATGCACAATGTATGCTTGAATCAAGGTGTAAGTGAATATCTATCCAAAACTAGCTTATTTCCTAAGGAAATGCATGAAACTAACCTAAAAATAGTAAAGAAAAGGTCAGTAAAACTGGCCAAGATGCCCTGGCATCACAACACCAAACTTAAAGCTTACTTGTCCCTAAGCAAGTACTGGAACAAGAGAATGATGAATGGAATATCTAGAGGAATGAGTCATTCTTGTGGAAGTCATGTTACTGATTTTATGGTGGTTTCATGCATAACAACTTAGGTTCATTCTATTACTGGCTTTCAGACCTTTATCATGTCCCTAAACACTTACTTTGTCTATATCCCATGAGACTTTTATTCATTGATCCTTTTATTGTTATTTCAAGGGTTATTTGTGTTATTTAGGCTAAGTGCTCTGTAAGGGGGCAACTCTTTAAGATAAGCTTTCAGCCAACACTCCTAAACCAGTTGGTTCAAGGTGCTAGGTGTTGAAGCACCCCTAAGGACTTACTCCCTCAAGTCTCTCCCCGATACATACACACCACAAGCATATAGTTCCTTTATTTTCTTTTCTTGAGACCTTGGTGTCCAGCACCTCTTTGGGTTACTAAATGCTCTATGGTGAGGTTACTCTTGATAGTGGATTTTCAGCTGATAATCCTGGGTTAGTTAACCCAAGTTACCAAGTGATAAAGCACCCCTGAGAGCTTATTCATCCAAGTAGATCCCTCACACAGGAGCACCACAGACACTTGTCTCAAGGTCCAAACCATTGGTGCCTAGCCTTATTGCTTACTCTTTTTCTTTTGTTTTTCACTTCCATTATTCTTTCCCTTTTCTCTTATTAGGATCTTGTCATCTACGTAGTCTCATGGGTATATCCAAAGTCAAGTATTCAGGATAGATAGTTGTCCTCCTAACCTTGCAGTTGAACCAACTTAGCTAACTTATGACTGCCCCAAAGATTCATGAATGCACTTCCACAATATGAACTCCACTCTGGTCTTTTAAAAACATAAACATTCTCTTCTTCATTTGATTTAAAAGGAACAAGCATACAAGTAAGTTAAGTAAGGATGCAGTGACATAAAGACTAGCACACATAGACCTATTCAATACCACAAACTTAAAAGACATGATTGAAAAAGGTTTAAACATAACATGGAAGCAAGTTCTATTTCACACAAGATCTTCCTTATTTAAGACATAGAGAAAGATGGAACAAAGAAGGAGCTCCACTACCTTTTACTGTTGTGGATGTCCATGCTCTTTTCCTTGCTTGTCCTCCTTGTTTCCTCTTGCATTTCCTTGCATCCGTGCCAATCTTGCTCGCTTCCAATCCTCAAGTGCCTTCCTCACTGACTCATGACTCTCTTCCACCCTTTGTCTTTCCTTTCATGCTAATTCATCCTTCATTTCGTCATATTTGACTATTTCTGGATGCAATACTGGCAGCTATCCCACTAAGTAGCCAAGCCTGGCTTGAGTGTTTATATGATGTCCTGTTTCGCTCATGTAAACTCCTTCTGCGAATGCCCTTTGCTCGTCCAATAGTTCTGCCTGTTCTATTTGTCTTCGATGCATCTCATGTATGTGTACCCCTTGATGTGCTTGGATGTTGATTAGCCTCTGGGTGGATTCTTGTTGCTCGTTTTGCCTTTGTTCCATCCTGTTAAATGCTTCTCCCCATTGTTGTCCTTGGCTTAGTTGCTGTTCCATCATTTGCCTTTGCCACTCACCTTGCTGAGTCATCCATCTTGAAAGTGTTTCCTTTTGCTGCCCCATCATCTGTAGTTGAAGCTCTTTCTGTGCTCCTTAGCTTTCCAAATATTGTCTAGACAAGCCATCAATGGCCTCCTGCAATTGGTGCATGTCCAAGGTCTGTTGTGCTTGACCCTCTAAGACTTGTCCTTCCACTACTTGAGGGGATGTCCTCTTCCTTTGCTTCCGCTGAGGCAAAGGGGATGCTGCAGCATTCATCCTTCGTA
>NC_029790.2:60964990-60965093 GCF_000816755.2 Arachis ipaensis | reverse complement strand
CTTGAGTCGCTGCCATCTTTCTAATGCCTTGAGCTATGATCTCATGAACTTTGATTTCTCCTCCCTTGAGTATACAATGCACCATTGTTGATTGTTGCTCATT
>NC_029790.2:60961834-60964131 GCF_000816755.2 Arachis ipaensis | reverse complement strand
ATTCGGTAAATAGTGCTGGGGTAACCTAATGTTCCTCTTGAGTCACTTTTCTCTGCCATCTTTCTAATGCCTTGAGCTATGATCTCATGAACTTTGATTTCTCCTCCCTTGAGTATACAATGCACCATTGTTGCTCTCTCGAGATTCACCTCCGAGTTGTTTGCAGCTGGGAGAATAGACCTCCTTACTAGCTCGAACCACCCCTTAGCTTCAGGAGTGAGGTCTGTTCTCTTAATGAACTTTGGTTTATTTCCTGCACCCTTTTCCCAGTCAGCTCCTGGTACACAAAGGTCTCGTAAAAGCTGGTCATAATTGGGGTTGTTGTCCAATCTTGAGTGATAACTTTCTTCTTCAAACGGTATAGACCGTAGCTTCAATGCCCTCATTGCACTCATGGGACCAAAATCCACCATTGTTCCTCTCACCAAGCTTGTATATGACTCATCTTTCTTATCATATTTGACTGCATTTGCATAAAATTTTCTTATGAGATTTGCATTCACCTTAGTGACCGGGTCAGTGAGGAGCTCCCATCTTCTCCTTTCTACCTTCTCTGTGATTTCGAGTCATTCAGTCTTCTTAACTTGAAATCCCAACTCATAAATGATTTCCTTATCAACCATCCACCCGTATTGCAATGCATGATGCAAGCTTCTAAATCTCTTCTCATCATATGGGTGTTCTTCCATGGGTTCCTTTCCCTCCCTTCTCTTAGAACTTGAAGTTGCCATGAATGATGATTAATATGTGAAGGTGGCAAGGTTGTGGAGACTTTTGGTTGTTTAGGGTTTTATGGCAATGAAGAGAGTGAGGGGAGGAATGTTTATAATCGGATAAGGGGTGTATTATACCGAAATGAAGAGTGGTGATGGGTGTGTGATGACAAGGGTCATTTATATAAAGAAGTTGTGAGAGAATGGAGGGTGTAGATTGATGAAGTGGTCACTTGATGGACGGTTAGGGTTATGCATGGCTAGAAGACAAGGATCATCACTTTATGATGGGGATTGCTCGGTCTTCTAGGGGTCACATTTTTTCAATGTTGCATGGCAACATTTTCCAATGTATTCCCTCTTTAGAACAAGTGTGTAACCCCTCCTTTTGTGGTGTCCGAACCTTCTTTGTTTGGTTGTCCAATCTATCCCTCTTAATGCTCCTTTTCCTTTCCTAAACTCAGGTTGAATAAGGGCACTACATTCCTTGTTCATCACTATAGTCTGGCCTCCTTTGAGTGAGCTTTTCCTGGGAAGTAGTTCCTTCATATACTTGATGAATGTAGGCATTTGTTGAATTACCTTGATGAATGGTATGTTTACATGCAGAGATGCAAACAAGTCTAGGAACCTTGAGTATATTTTCTTTCCCACAGCACCATTGAGCAGTTGAGGGAAGGGAGCATAGAGCTTCAGCAACTCTTGTTGTGAGATTTTTCGTTCTTGGTGATCTCTATCCTCCTCCTTTGTTGAGTTCTCTTCAGGTTGTTTGCAAAATTTGCCTTGCTTGTCTTAAGTCTCTTGATCACTCATAGTGACCATTTTGCAATCTTCCCATCTTACTTTCTTTGCTTCTCCCTTGGGGTTTTTCTCCGTGTCACTTGGGAAGCTATCGGTAGGTTTGGGAATCTTCTTAGCTAAATATCCCACCTGGAATTCCAGCTTCCTAATGGTCTCTCCCTGGTTCTTAATATTGGCTCGCACTTCCTCTTTGAACACCTTATTTTCTTGAATCTCTTGGCATATTCCTTCAAGTAAGGCTTCAATCTTAGAGAGCTTGTCATCAATTGATGGGTGATTCGGAGCAGATGTGCTATTTTGGTTTTGATAAGCATATGAAGAAGTGTTGTTGTGGGGGTGTTGAGACGTCCTCTGTGTGAATTGCTGGTGAGCTGCATTGTTGTTGGAGTTGTAACGTCTCTGGTCTTGGTTTTGATCTTGCTCACTTCCCCACCCAAAGTTTGGGTGGTTTCTCCATCCAGGGTTGTAGGTCTTGGAGTATGGATCATAATTTTTCCTTGGTGAAGTCCCAATGTAGTTGGCTTACTCCTGACTCACCTCTGCTTCTTCATTCACTCTTTCTTGGATTGTTGATGAAGTGGAGATTGCTGCTACTTGGTTCATCTCCATCTTCTTGGTGAGGTTAGCCAGCTGCTGGGTAATGAGCTTGTTTTGGACCAACAGAGCATCTACATTGTTTAGCTCTATTACTCCTCTTGTGTTCCCTCTTTCGGAAGCATAGAAGTAGTCGTTCTCTGCTACTGTTTCAATAACATCTATGGCTTCCTCAATAGTCTTCTTCTT
>NC_029790.2:60941760-60961782 GCF_000816755.2 Arachis ipaensis | reverse complement strand
TATAGGCGTCAGGATGAATACCATTAGACTTCACTGTGTCACATATTCTCAGGAAGGTGGTTAAATGTTGATTGGGGTCTTCTTGAACACTTCCTCCAAACGAACAGTTGTTCTGAACAAGGGTGATGAGCTGTGGTTTAAGTTCAAATTTGTTGGCATGGATTGTTGGCTTTTGGATGCTACTTCCACAATTTCCTGGGTTTGGATTGATGTAAGAGCCCAAAACTCTTTTATCCTCCCCAGCATGATTTGTTCTACCTCCTCCCCCATGGTTGTGATCTTCTTCTTCATGATGGATTTCCATGTTGTCTTCCATGTTTGTTTCAAAGAATTCCTCTTCTTCCTCAGCACCAACCACTTTCTTTCCTCTTGCCTCCCTCCTTAATCTAAGGAAGGTCCTATCAGGTTCAGAATCGAAGGAAGTTGAAGCTCCGCTTCTTCTCCTTGTCATACAACCATCAAGTGCAAGCAAGAAAAGATAGGTGCAGAAAGTATTTGTGTCAGAATTACTGTTAGTTGTGGGTGATGCAATATATCAAACAGTTAGTGGGTTAGCAAACAGAATTGAAAATAACAAAGAAGAACAAAAGAATAGACGGGGAAGGGAAGAAGTTTAACTAAAACAAAAAGTAAATCACTAAAACAGAAAATGAAATTCACAAAATAAAAATGCTCAATCTAGTGATCTTCCAATTTAATCATTGTTGATGCACAATCAATCCCTGGCAACGGCGCCATAAACTTGATGCACGGAAAACTTGTCTCACAATAAATCTCCCTTCGGCAAGTGTACCGAATTTGTCGTCACGTAAAAACTCACAATAGAGTGAGGTCGAATCCCACAGGGATTGATTGATCAAGCAACTTTAATTAGAAGAATGTTCTAGTTGAGCGAATCAAAAATTTTGGTTGAGAGTTGCAGAAAATAAAATGACGGGAATGTAAATAACAGAAAAGTAAATGCTAGGATTAAAGGATTGGAAGTAAATGACTGAAAATAAATTGCAGAATTGTAAATGGGAATGGGGGATTTGCTCATAAAAGTAAATGGCAGAAATTAAAGAGAATGGGTAAGATCAGAGATGGGGATTTCATTGGGCTTAGGAGATGTTGCAATTCTCCGGATCAAGTTCATTTTCATCTCTTCCTCAATCAACGCACTCATTGATCTCCTTGGCAATCTTAAGTGATTGAATTATAATTTCTTGCAATTCAATCTCTCAAATCTTGATCAATAGCCAATTCCTTGGTCAATTGCTCATGAGAAGAGATGAAGTATGGTCACTGATTATACCACATGCATTTCCCAAATCAAGTATTGAGAGGGTTATAGTCACATACCCAGCCAAACCCAATTTGGTCCAGCATGAGAAAGCAATTCTAGCTTGATCTCTTCATTCCTCTTACAAGGTTCAGAAGAGATCCAAGTTTAAATAGCTACTTTTCCAAGATAACTACCCAATAAACTCTGTTTTACAATTCAAAGCTACTCCTATATATACTACTCTTCTCAGCTTCTAGTTTGCTCTTCGAGTCTTGGGCCTTTGGATCTTGAGTTTGAAGCAGTTCTTTTCTTCATTTGGGCTTGGCTTTACTTGTAGAGAGAAAGTGTTAAGTGGGCAGAGACTTTAGCTCAGGGCGTAAGGGGTGTTAATCATTTAGTGAAAGTATAAGTTCGGGAACGTTAGTGACACTTAACATTTTCACTAACGTTCCAATGTACCCCCTTGCCTCACGTTAGATCCCACGTTAACTAGGTTAACGTGGCTTCTAACGTGGCCGTTCTTAGCCATCCCAACGTTAGTGACAATGTTGAGTGTCACTATCATTGTCTACAACTCTCACTTCTTACGTTAGCTCCCACGTTAACCAAGTTAACGTGGGAGTTAACGTGGTGTGTTGCATCCTTAGGCCAACGTTAGTGACAATGTTGAATGTCACTAACGTTGGCTTCTCTTCCCCCTTTAACGTTAGAGGTCACGTTAACTAGGTTAACGTGGGCTCTAACGTGGCCACTCATGAGTGTTTGCCAACGTTATTGACAATGTTAAGTGTCATTAACGTTGGCTCAACTTCCCTTTTCCACGTTAGAGTTTACGTTAACTTAGTTAACGTGACTCTTAACGTGGGCAATGATAGTTTTGAGAGTGTCATTGGCAATCACTTTTCTCATTAATCTTGCAATTTTCCTCCCTTTTCTTGCTTCCTTTGGTCCTGAAATCAAGCAATAGAGTGCATCAAAGTTCTACTCCAAGTCATGGGCAATGCAACATACAATTTGTCACTAAACTTATGCAAAATCCTCATGAAATAATGTGAAATGCACAATGTATGCTTGAATCAAGGTGTAAGTGAATATCTACCCAAAACTAGCTTATTTCCTAAGGAAATGCATGAAACTAACCTAAAAACAGTAAAGAAAAGGTCAGTGAAACTGGCCAAGATGCCCTGGAATCATCATCCCAACAACCATGACAACGATCACGATTCAGATCTAGAAAACAGAACGCCGCACAAAAACGCGGACACCCCACTAAACGACACCCCGGAATCCAACGGAGACAAAAATCCAGCAAACCCGAGGGCGATAGAAGTACTCCAAGATCGCTTGAAGCAACTTGAAAAAGAAACCCAACAACAACGAGAAATTGGGAAGGATCTACAAAGAGAGATACGGCGACGTCGAGAATTGGAAGAAAAATTACAGCAATTGGAAGCCGATCTCAAATCGAAGGCCCCTCGGATCACTCCTGAGGAAAGCTCACGTAAAGAACAGGATCCATTCACCAGAGAGATCATGAAAACCAAAATCCCAAAGGACTTCAAACTCCCAGATATGACTTTATATGATGGCACCACAGATCCCAACCACCATCTCAGCAATTTCAGAAGCAGAATGTACCTTATCGACGCCTCAGACGGCGTTCGCTGCAAAGCTTTCCCAAAAACTCTCACAAAGATAGCAATCCGATGGTTCGACAACTTACCTCCAAAGTCCATCCCAAACTTCGACGACCTGGCCAAAAAGTTCCTGGCCAGATTATCCATTTAGAAAGATAAAGCCAAGCACGCCCCCAGTCTACTGGGGATCAAGCAAGGAGATCGGGAGAGCCTTCGCAATTACATGGAATGATTCAACAAAACATGCATGGACATACAAAGCTTACCAACAGAGGCCGCCATCATGGGACTCATCAATGGCCTACGAGAGGGGCCATTTAGCCAATCTATATCAAAGAAGTACCCTACCTCATTAGACGAAGTACAGGAGCGAGCAGAAAAATATATCAACATGGAAGAAAATGCTCGATTAGGAGAAACCTCAAAATCTGGGAACCCCTACCGAGATAAAGACAAAAAGAAAGAAGACTGACAAGGGGAGAAAATTAAAAAATACCATAATTATACTCCCCTCAGAGCATCCCTAGTCGAAATATACAAGGAGGTCTGCCATACAGAAAAGATTCCCCTAGCATGGCCCCTCAAAGGAAAAAGAGGAGGAGGAAATTGGAAGGAATATTGTGAATATCATCGGGTCAGAGGAAACGCCACCAACGAAGGCTTCGACTTGAAAAATATCATAGAAAAATTGGTGAGGGAAGGAAAATTAGATCGATTCCTGGCCACCCGAGATGATGATCAAAGAAAAAGACGAAGGGATGAAGATACCGAACGAGCAGAACGATCACCTCGGACACCAGAAAGACACGTCCACATGATACATGGCGGATTCACAGCAAGAGGGACCTCCAAATCTTCCCGTAAAAGGTATCTCAAAGAAGTATGTCATGTCGAAGGAGAGGAGGAAGCACTCAACATCCCAGCGATAACATTCACTAAGGAGGACGCGTCCGGCATCATCACAGGACACGACGATCCCATGGTCATCACCATCATATTGGCAAACGCCAATCTACACCGCACCTGAGATACCCCGGTTCGACCATTAGGATATATATCACTACATACAACCTTCGGAAAAGGAGACCAATCCAGGAGATTACATTGTGGTCGATGTAAGTTCAGCTTACAATGCTCTCATAGGTCGGACAACACTCAACCAACTCGGCGCAATAGTATCGACCCCACACCTATGTATGAAGTTTCCAACTCCAAAAGAGATAGCCACGATAAAAGCTGACCAAAAGATGGCACGTCGCTGTTATAACGAAAGCCTAAACCTCAGAGGCAAATGAGAAGAGTTCCACGCAATCGAGTTGGGTGGAGTTCAACGACGAGAAGATCTTCGCCCCTAACCAGAGGGCGAGATAGAAAGAATTCAGATCGGGGACACCTCGGAAAAAACAACTAATATCGGCACAATCCTCAAAGGAGATTTAAAAGAATTGCTAATACAATTCTTGCGAAATAATGTCGACCTCTTTGCATGGAAAGCTGCGGACATGCCAGGCATAGACCCTAAGCTAATGTGCCACAAGTTGGCGGTCTACCCAGGATCTCGACCGGTACAGCAGAGATGAAGAAAGCTTGGGCCAGAGCGATCCCAAGCTGTGGAAGAGCAAGTACAGGCACTACTGGAAGCCGGATTTATAAGAGAAGTTAAATACTTGCTATGGCTAGCCAACGTCGTCTTGGTGAAAAAATTGAATGGGAAGTGGCGAATGTGCACCGATTACACCGATCTCAACAAAGCTTGCCCAAAAGATCCATACCCGCTCCCAAGTATTGACACCCTGGTAGATGCTTCCTCTGGATATAAATATCTCTCATTTATGGACGCGTATTCAGGATACAACCAAATCCCTATGTATCCACCAGACCAAGAAAAGACCTCGTTTTTAACACCAAAGGCAAACTACTGTTACATCATGATGCCCTTTGGTCTCAAGAACGCAGGAGCTACTTATCAAAGACTAATGAATAAAGTTTTTTTTAGATCACATCGGAAACATCATGGAGGTCTATGTGGACAACATGTTAATAAAAACACAAACCGAAGATACATTATTATCCGACCTGGCTCAAGTGTTTGACACCATAAGGAAACACAACATGCGACTCAATCCGGCAAAATGTACCTTCGCAGTAGAAGCAGGCAAATTCTTAGGCTTCATGCTCAACAAAGGAGAATTGAAGCAAACCCAGACAAATGTCAAGCCATACTCAACATGAAGACTCCAACCTGTGTCAAAGAAGTACAACAACTCAACGGGCGATCGGCCGCCCTATCCCGATTCTTAGCAGGAGCCGCGATAAGATCTCTCCCCTTCTATGCTACTTTAAGAAAGGGAAAAAAGTTCGAATGGACGATAGAATGTGAGCAAGCATTCAAAGACTTCAAGGAGTTCTTAGGACGGCCACCTATCTTATCTCGACCACGAGAAGGAGAACGACTCATATTATATCTCGCAGTAGGGAGTCGGGCAATAGCTTCAGCACTAGTCAGAGAAGACGAAAATGGGCAATAACCCGTCTACTTCATTAGCAAGGCACTACAGGGATCCGAGCTGAACTACTAGAAAATAGAAAAATTTGCCTATACTATTATCTTAACGTCTCGACGACTCCGCCCGTACTTCCAGGCTCACACCATTAAGGTTCGAACTAACCAGCCCATAAAAGGAATATTGCAGAAAACAGATCTAGCAGGCAGAATTCTATAATGGGCAGTCGAGTTGTCAGAGTTTGACCTCCAAAATGAAGCTCGGACGGCCATCAAATCACAGTATCTAGCCGATTTTATCGCAGAATTCACAGATGCCCTAGAAACCCCCACATAATGGAACCTTTACGTGGACGGTTCTTCAAACAAAACTGGAAGCGGTGCGGGCGTGATAATAGAAAGCAACCAAGGAACCCAGGTTGAGCTCTCCCTCAAGTTCGGGTTCCCGGCCTCAAACAACCAGGCGGAATATAAAGCATTATTAGCTGGTTTGAAGCTGGCTAAAGAAGTCGGAGCTCAAAAACTCAACATTTACAGCGATTCAAAAGTGGTTACATCACAAATAACAGGGAGCTACCAAGCCAAAGATCCCACCATGAAAAAGTATTTGGATAAAACCAAGGAACAGCTCGGACAAATAGGGGAGTATAAGATCTGCCACATACCCGCGAACAAAATGCCCGAGCTGACGCACTCTCAAAACTAGCCAGCACCAAACCAGGGGGCAACAATAGAAGCCTCATCCAGGAAATGTTGCAGAACCCGTCAATCTCAGAAGAGGAAAAAATATTGACCATAACAAGTTAGGACCAAGGATGGATGACCCCTATAGCCAACTACCTCAGAACAGGAACGCTCCCCACAGAAGAAAAGGAGGCAAAGAGGTTAAAAAGGGAGGCACAGTACTACACCATCATAAATAACATCCTGTACAAAAGAGGAATCTTAACACCTTTACTAAAATGTGTGCCAACCTCCAACACAAAGGAAGTGCTAGAAGAAATACACAGCGGTATTTGTGGCAATCATCTTGGAGCACGAGCTCTCGCCAAAAAAGTACTCCGGGCGGGATTTTATTGGTCAACTCTACAGAAAGAAGCCACAGAATTTGTAAAGACATGCCCACAATGTCAGAAACATGCCAACTTTCACATTGCCCCGCCAGAAGAGCTCATCAGTGTGACCTCGCGTTGGCCGTTTGCAAAATGGGGACTCGATCTTCTCGGCCCATTCCCACAGGATCAGGACAAGTTAAATTCCTCATAGTAGGGGTAGATTACTTTACAAAGTGGATCGAGGCAGAGCCCTTGGCCAATGCCACCGCTCAAAGAAGCCGGAAATTCTTATATAGAAACATTGTCACAAGGTTCGGGGTTCCATATTCAATAACCACAGACAATGACACTCAATTCACAGATGCAGGCTTCAGAAAACTAGTAGCCGACTTGAATATAAAGCACCAGTACACCTCCGTCGAACATCCACAAGCCAATGGGCAAGCCGAAGCTGCTGACAAAGTCATATTGGCCGGATTAAAACGGAGATTACAAGATGCAAAGGGAGCCTGGGCAGAAGAGCTTCCACAGGTCCTGTGGGCATATCGAACAACGCCACATTCCACCACGAAGGAATCCCCCTTCCGATTAGCATACGGAATAGAGGCAATGATTTCAGTAGAGATTGAGGAAGGGTCGCCCAGAGTAGTTCACTACAATGAGGGAGCAAACTCCCAACTTCAGAGAGAAGAGCTCGACTTGTTACCCGAAATCCAAGAAAGAGCTCGGATCAGGGAAGAAGCTCTAAAACGCCAAATGGCTTCCAGATATAATCAAAAGGTAGTGCCGAGAAGTTTCGCAGAAAATGATCTCATCCTAATCCGAAATAATATCGGAACAACTCGACCAGGAGAGGGAAAGCTGGCAGCAAACTGGAAAGGACCCTACCGAGTGGTAGAAGTACTTGGAAAGGGCTACTACAGACTGTCTGAACTCGATGGACGAGAGCTTCCCAGGTCATGGCACGCCTGCAACCTCAGAAGGTACTACAGTTAGAAAAGATAAAAGATCTCATCATTGGATGCACTCTTTTTCCTGAAAAAGTTTTTTAATGAGGCACCAAGTTGAGACTCAGACAAATCCCATATGTATATATTTTCATTTTTCCTTTAAATAAAATATATTTTAGATATTCTACAAAAATTTCAAGACGCATTAATCTAAAGTATTCATCGTCCGATTATAAAGCAACAGATTGGCAGAAAGTGAAAAATAATTTTCACTGCACGATCATGATAAAGACAACCGTCCGATAAAGGTGAAAACGCGATTCACCCAAAGGACGATCTAGAGACGACAACCACTTTCTACAAATCGGCAAAGATGAACTCAGAATATTGTAAGAAGTTATCGAAAGTGATCTAAAAAAGAACCTGACGAGGTCTTACGGATTGCTAAAATAATAACTTAAAGACTGGCCGACGTTGAGAAGTCGGACCAAGTCAACCCAAGTTATAAGTAAACCCTGGAAAGAGGTCTGGCCAACCCTATTAAAGAGGATTACTTTAACTTAGAAGGGCTCGACATGACAAAGTCAGCCCAAAATGAAAAGTTATAAAAATAATCCCTGCAAGAGACCTGACAAAGGTCCAAGAAAGAGGATTACAAAAAATAACTTAAAGGAGACCGGTATAACCAAGTCGGACTCCTACTACTTAAAAGTTATAAAAGTAATCCCTGAAAGAAACCTGGCAAAGGTCCAAGAAAGAGGATTACAAAAAATAACTTAAAGGAGACCGGTATAACCAAGTCGGACTCCTACTACTTAAAAGTTATCAAAGTAGTCCCTGAAAGAGATCTGATAAAGATCCAAGAAAGAGGACTACAAATAACTTAAAGAAGATCGACCCAACGAAGTCGGACTCCTACAACTGGAAAGCTATAAAAGTAATCCCTGAAGGAGACCTAGCAAAGGTCCAAGACATAGGATTACGAGAATAGCTTAGAAGGGGACCAACGTTAAGAAAGCATACAAAGCAAACAAAACTAAAAGAAACAAGTTGGACCCCCACAACCACGACTCAAAGGATTCAAGCTACAAATAACATAACAAAACAACCCAAGGAGGTCGAGCCGCAAGACTTCGACATCAGCAGAAAACAGAAAAGATGCCTAGTCAAAAAACTACTTTTTACAGAGTTATAAGGCCTCGAAAGGCCACCAAAAACTACTATAAAAAAGATAGCGAGCTATTGTTTGTTTTTCAAAATAAAAGTTGCTAGATAAGCAACTAAGAAGTATCAGCAAATAAATAAAAGAGTTCTAAAAAAGCCCACAAGCCGGGCCAACTACACAAATTTTAAGAAAAGATCAACAAGCATCAGGAGCCTTCTTGGCAGCATCAGGACAAGGAGAAGGAGGGCGAGTCTGGATCGGCACAGCATCCACAGTTCCATCCTCCCGATTCAGGATCTGGCAATCCGGGTCGGGCACAGCGGGAGGAACTGAAGAGGTCGGCACTTTGGTAGAAGACACAGGAGGAACGACATCATCATCATCACCTTCATCATCAGGGACAATCTTGCCATCCCTGACAATATTATCCAGGCTAAAAAGGGTGAGGTCGGCCTCGGGAGCAATGACCTGAACTTGCTCCCTCAAGTTCTCATAAGCAGCAGTCACGCTGCCAACGAGATGACTTTGGAGCTCAGAATAATCTTCCCGAACACTGTCAAGCTCCCCCCTCAGGTGCATCACTTCCCGATAAGATGAAAGGTAACTCTCCTTGTGCATCAAGACTGCGTCCTCAGCCAACCTCAAAGAAGCCGCCAATGACTGAGAGCTCGCCTCCTCATTCTTCAAGTCCTTCTCCAGCTTGGCTACCTTCGTCTCAAGCTCCTCCTTTAGCTCCTTCATCCGATCAAACTCCTGTTTCGCCTCCTCCATAAACACTTTAGTAGCGTGGAGAGGGAGATTCTGAGCAGTCCGATATATGGCAGCCAACATGTACGCCATCTTCACATG
The DNA here is from genome assembly GCF_000816755.2 of Arachis ipaensis. Lineage (NCBI taxonomy): Eukaryota > Viridiplantae > Streptophyta > Magnoliopsida > Fabales > Fabaceae > Arachis > Arachis ipaensis. Next base: position 60,952,359 of record NC_029790.2, on the reverse strand, counting down.
ATTTCGGGCCATGAATTCCAAGTGATGGAGAATGGACACATTGTCCATGGAGAGAGTGCCATAAGGACCGATTTGTTGGTCCACGAATTCAATAGCATTAAAATCAGGAGCATCGAGGTCAAAGGGCTCAGCAATCTTTTGTTTTTTATTGGGAGGAGCAATAGAAGGAGCAGCAGAGGTGACGTGAGGATCTGCCAAACGAACTCGGGGTGTAGGGATCACCTTCTTCATCCCAGCGGAGCTCTGCACCGATGGCTTCTCGCGCACTTGGGAAGATCCCTCCCCAGTCGCCTGGGCAGCAGCATTTCTGGCAGTAGTCGCCCTCTGCGCCCTCTTATAAGCTTTCATGGATTCATTATTCTTCATTGCCTCTACAAACAAAACAGAAAACTCAGCTACAAGTCGGACAAGTCGGAAAGGACAGCTACAAGCAACATAAACAAAATAATAAAAGAAACACAAGATACCCAGTTCAGTTTGAAGAAGAGTAGGATTGGTTAGAAATTTATTTGTGTCAAGATGGGGAGGTTGACCCCAGTGTTCTTCCAAGATAGTCACAAAGGCTCGCTTAGCCTCATCCAACATCTCCCACAAATACTTGGAGACCCTCACATCTTTTTGCCATTCCAAGGGGAAAGCAGGTTCGTCATTCTCATCTAGAAAAAAGGGCCGAGCTCCTTTAACAGCCTGGACCTTGAAAAAGTAGTTTTTAAAATCACGGAACGACTCGTCAAATATGGAAAAAACCTTCTTCCCCTGAGTAGAATGAAAGGAGACCCAGGCCGACTTCTTTTTTACCACACCGGGCTTAGTCAAGACAAACAGATAGAAAAAGAGAGATTGGGAAGCAGGAATACCAAAACCATCGCACAGCAATTGGAAAATTTTAATAAAACCCCAGGAATTGGGGTGAAGTTGAGAAGGGGCAACATTACAAGACCATAACAGGTCGGTTTCGAATTCGGTAAAAGGAAGGGTGATACCCAGCTGACCAAAGAAAAAATCGTAAGCATAAAAGAAAGGGCGACCATCAACAACTCGAGTCGAAAAGCAGACTCTCTCGTCAGAAGAGGGAGGGACAAGTTCATAGTTCTTCTCATCACCAGAATTACTACAGACACTGTGAAACTGCCTAAGCTAAGTACAAAATTCAGAATCAACCAGTGAGACACACATAAGAACCATGGAGTCCACCCTATCAGCCATACCCGCGGGAACCTGGGAAGGCATTTTGACAACGTTATTTCGGGAAGACATGAGGTCAAATAAATCCTACAAAAAAAAAAGAAGAATGGATTACTCAAAAACATCTCGGACAGAGGGCAAAACATCTCGACGGACGGATAAACAAAAAGGAAAAACCCCAAGACTCAAGACAAAGGTCTTGGGGCATCCCTTGAAGGCAGTAAACAAGCAAGGTTTTCAAGCTATTTCTACGGCCTACATCCCAGCACTCATCAAAATCCAGAAAGAAAACAAAAGAAAGCAAAAATGCAAAAGGTCCACTCTTATACAGTTTATCAGAAGAAAGCACTATTTCTACAGTTTATCAGAAATGGCCAAGCGGAAAGGCGCAAACTTTTCTGAAATCAAGCAAAAAAATCATCAGCAAAGAACAAGCACCAACACCGAGCATACCAAACAGAAATCATCAAAGACACAGCCTTTTTTTCAGAATCAAACAAATTATCATCAAAAGCACAAACGAGAAATAACATGCAGAAGCCCTAAGCACATTAAAGCAATAGGAAAGGCGAAAAAGATTTATACAAAAGGATGAAAAAAACTTCAGAACACGCATTACGACAGTAACCAGGCACAGTAAAAGCAGAAAGATCCAAACTTCCCTCAAAGCAAAATCGCAACTTAATCAGAAAAAGCCAAAGCAGCGAAAGAGAAAGAAAGTACGAATGGAACTCACCTGGAGAAGAGAAAAGCTTCAAAGGAAAGAAGGAGGTGTAAAAATGAAAGTTGTCCCGAGAATCGCTAAGTGACACCGCAACGCAGGAAAAGAAGAAACGTAGGCGAAAAACAGAGAACAAGAAAAACGGAGGAAAATGGTGAAGAAGTTACGAAAGAGCAAAGAAGAGAAACCATTTCTGAGTTTTCAAAAATCAAAATAAAGAGCCAAAGGAAAAACGGGGCAATTAATACTAATTAATTAGGGTATTAAACCCTCGCACGTTCCCCAGGACAAAGCGCTAATACAAAAGCGCGCGCTTTTAGAGAAAAACGTTCTACATTCAAAAGATTCTACAAAAGGAAGAAATCGACAAAATGCTTGAGTTCGGCTTCGTCAGAGAAGGACCGAAGTCAAAGACTCGACTTCAACAAAAAGACCGAGCTCAAGCAGGGGCACTGTTCATACCCTGGGTCGAGTTACCCGACCCGGGATGATTGGCGACAAAGTGACCGACCTCTTCAGGTCAGGCTATTCGACCTCTTCTCAAAGAGGTTGTCCAAATCGACAGAAAAGCCCAATAAAGGGCCCAAATAGAGGAACACGACCCAAATCCACAGGCTGTCCAAGCCTATAGAGATAAGGGCAGTTCCCTTGAAGATAAGCTGACCTCAACTCAAAGATAAAGATAAGATAAGATAACTAACTTATCTTATCTAGAAAGGTCACTCTACAAACACTATAAATACACTGGAGCACCCAGGTATAACTCATACTCTGATTCTACATAACACCTATTTAATATCCATGCTAACTTAAGCATCGGAGTCTCTTGTAGGTACCCCCCACCCTTCGGTGACAGAGGATCAGCAGCACGTCCAAGTCCAAACAAGTCGGACGTACCAGCTCTGGCCTCCATTCACCAACCGGACACATCGGTTCCGACCACCACTAAGGATCTCGTCTGAGATCGACCTATAGCTTCAGGTAACCCTCAGAACACATTCCATTTCCACAACTTGCAAGGAAGCCCAGGAAGTAGCTGGAACCTGATCCCAAAATGGTAGAAATATTCAAAAAGGTTGAGGTAATTGTTCCCCTCTTTGATGTTATTCAACAGGTACCTAAATATGCAAAGTTTCTAAAAGATTTATGTATACATAAAGACAAAATTAACGAATTAGAAACTATTCCTTTAGGTAGTTCTGTATCTGCTTTAATGGGAGGTATACCTGAATAGTGTAGTGATCCAGGTCCATGTATGGTTAATTGTATTATTGGTGGTGTGATATTTTCTGACTACATGTGTGATTTAGGAGCATGTGTTAGTATAATGCCTTTGTCTATATATGATAATTTGAGGCTCCCTCCCTTAAAAAGGTCGGCAGCTCGTTTTGTGTTAGCAGATATTACAGTGGCTGGAGTTGCTGAAGATGTATTAATGAGCATTAAGGGACTCACCTTTCCCATTGATTTTTATATCCTGGAGATGCCCCAAAATGACTCAGAGAAACCATCGTCAATCCTACTCAGAAGACCATTCCTGAAGACCTCAAAGTTCAAATTGGATGCTTTTTCAGGAACATACTCTTTTGAAATAGATGGCCGAGTAGTAACCTTCAATCTGAATGGAGCTATGAAGCATCCTCCAGAGGATCATTTTATCCTCCAGTGTGACATCATAGATGAAACCGTGGCTGAAGTTCACCAAGAGGAATTTGAAAAGAAGTTTATAGGACAAGGTCCAAGTGTGGGGATATTCTCAGAGGACAATGAAAGTGCTTTACCATTGTTACCAGCTCCAGACAACCCAGAGCCTGACCATGAGTAGAAGTTAGAATTGAAACCCCTCCCTCCACACCTCAAATATGCTTACCTTGAGGACAAGCAGAAGTTTTCAGTTATCATTGCAAGGGAACTCACTTCTCAACAAGAAGATCAATTACTTAGTGTGCTGAGGAGGCACAAAAAGGTAATTGGTTGGAGTTTGACAGACATAGTAGGCATCAACCCTCGAGTTTGTGAGCACAGAATATTCTTAGAAGAGGGAGCAAAGCCTGTCCGTCAACCCCAGAGAAGACTGAACCCCACTATCTTAGAGGTTGTTAAAAAGGAAGTGACCAGACTACTGGAGGCAGATATCATCTACCCCATCTCAGATAGTGAATGGGTAAGCCCAGTACAAGTGGTGCCAAAGAAGTCTGGAGTCACTACAGTGAAGAATGAGCATGAAGAGCTCATGGCAACCACAGTTCAGAATGCCTGGAGGGTCTGCATTGACTACAGACGCCTAAACCAGGCCACTCGTAAGAATCACTATCCTCTTCCATTCATTGATCAAATGCTGGATTGCCTGTCAGGTAAATCACATTATTGTTTCTTAGATGGTTACACAGGCTATTTCCAGATTCATATAGCTCCTAAAGATCAGGAAAAGACCACTTTCACATGTCCTTTTGGAACTTATGCTTATAAGAGAATGCCTTTTGGCTTGCGCAATGCACCAGCTACTTTCCAAAGGTGCATGATGAGTCTTTTCTCTGATCTTATTGAGGACTGCATGGAGGTTTTTATGGATGACTTTAGTGTATATGGTGACTCCTTTACTCTTTGCTTGGAGAGTTTATCTAGAGTATTAGATAGATGTGTTAGTACAAACCTTGTATTGAATTTTGAAAAATGTCACTTTATGGTTAAACAAGGGATTGTACTAGGACATTGTTCCGAAGGTTACCTGAAACTGTAGGTCGATCTCGGATGAGATCTTCTGTACTGGTTGGAGATGACGTGTCTGGCTGGCTGGTGGCGGCCGGAGCTGTTGTGTCCGACTTGTTGGACTGGCTGCACTTCTGATCCTTGGTCACCAGAGGGTGGGGGTACCTGCAAGAGACTCCGATGCTTAAGTTAGCACGGGTATTAAGCAGGTTTATTGTAGAATCAGAGTATGAGTTATACTTGGGTGCTCCAGTGTATTTATAATGGTGTAGAGTGACCATTTTAGATAAGATAAGTTAGTTATCTTATCTTATCTTATCTTTGAGTGAGGTCATCTTATCTTCTGGGGAACCGCCTTTATCTTTCTGGGCTTTAGCTGCCTTTAGATTGAGCTGTGTTCCTTCGTTTGGGCCTACTTGGGCCTCTGCGGCATTTTGTCCGAGCTCTTTAAGAAGAGGTCGGATAGTCTGACCTGAAGAGGTCGGTCGGCTTGTCGCTAAACATTCCGGGTCGGACAGCTTGACCCAGGGTATGAACAATGCCCCTGCTTGAGTTCGATCTTTCCATGAGATTGTGCTTTTCAAAGCTTCGATCTCTTTGGAAGTCGTGCTCAAGCATCTGTCTGGCTTGTTTCTTCATTGCTTTGCAATCTTTGCAGATTTTCTAGAGGTTTGGTACTTCACAGTCCAACCTCTTTTGAGTGGTAGTATGGGTTTTCTACCCTTGCCTTATGGATTACGCCTTGCTTTAAGTTTGTGTTGACAACTCTCTGCCTTGGCGAAGTTATCTTTTTTGAGCGGAGTTGTCTCCCTTTTAGCTAAGCACATTCAAGCCTTAAGTTGTTTCCCAACCTTTTGGCTTGTTCTTTTTTGAGATCGTACTTGTGCCTCTTCTTAGCTGACATCGACCTGTACGACTTTGCCCCTGCTTGAGTTCGGACCTTTTCGTGAGATCGTGCTTTCGGAGCTTTGATCTCTTTGGGGATGTCGTGCTCAAGCATCCTGACTTTGGTCGATCTTAAGTAGTTTCTCCTTGTGCGAGTTTGGTATTGCCTCTTTTTAGTTTGTTGAGAGGTCTTTTCAGCCTTCTTCTGATTTGTTTGTCTTCACTGCTCGGGCTTTTTAGTCATAATCCAACAACTTTTTAGGTAATGTTCCGATGGGGAACCTTTTTATAGTTTGTTTGGATGACTTTTTAGCGTCGTCTTTGAGGCCGTGCTTTTTGCTTTTTAAGTAGTGTCATTTTTCAAGACTTTGTACTTTTCAGCGAAGCACTTCTGGCTTTGGTCTTTTGACCTTTCCTTGGCCTTTGTGAGATGTTTATAGAGTGTTGGCATTTTGCTGTCCGACCTCTTTTTGTTTTGTCCACTTTCTGCTTGGTCGAGGTGGTCTTTTGGGGCTAACTTGTCCGACAACTTTTTAGGGTTCTTTGGTAGAACCTTTTTAGTTGGTCTGAACAATTTCGATAGCCTTGTCGTGGAGCCGTGGCTTTTTGGGCAAAATTATGTCCCTTTTAGCGCACATTCATTGGTCCGATTTCTCTTGTCGATCCTTTTTTAGCTTTCGTTGGTCCGACTTCTCTTGTCGGTCCAAGTTGTAGCTTTCGTTGGTCCGACTTCTTCTTGTCGGTTCAAGCTGTAGCTTTCATTGGTCCGACTTCTTATCGTCGGTCCAATCTGTAGCTTTAATCATCTTTGGGCCGACTTCTTCATGTCGATCGCTTCTAAGTTATTTCTAGTAATCCATTTTTGGTTGGACCTTGGTGGGTCTCTTTTATGGATAACTTTTTATAACTTTTTGTCACGCCGACTCCGTTATGTCGTACCCTTCTAAGTTATTTTTGTAATCCTCTTTCTTGGACCTTTGTTCAGATCTCTTTTAGGGATTACTTTCATAACTTTTACGCTATGTAGGAGACCGACTTCGTCATGTCGATCTCTTCTAAGTTATTTTTGTAATCCTCTTTCTTGGACCTTGTTCAAGTCTCTTTCAGGGATTACTTTTATAACTTTTTTGTAGGAGACCGACTTCGTCATGTCGATCTCTTCTAAGTTATTTTTGTATTCCTCTTTTTTGGACCTTGTTCAGGTCTCTTTCAGGGATTACTCTTATAACTTTTATGTTTTGGGCCGACTTTGTCATGTCGAGCCCTTCTAAGTTAAAGTAATCCTCTTTTATAGGGTTGGCCAGACCTCTTTCCAGGGTTTACTTATAACTTGGGTTGACTTGGTCCGACGTCTTAACGTCGATCAGTCTTTAAGTTACTATTTAGCAATCCATTAAGACCTCGTCAGGTCCTTTCTCCGGATCACTTTCGATAACTTCTTGCATTTTTCCGTTTTCATCTTTGCCGATTTGTAGAAATTGGGTTTGATCCCCGTTTGGTCGACCTTTTGATGAATTTGGTTTTCATCTTTGTTGATCTTTATCGTGATTGTGCAGTGAATTTGATTTTCACTTTCTGCCGATCTGTAGCTTTATAATTGGGCGATAAATTCTGCTTTCACTTTTTTGCCGACCTTGTCGAAATCGGGCGATGAATTATGGTTTCATCTTTGCCGACTTTTATCGTGATCAGGCGGTGAATTTGGTTTTCACCCCGCCGACCTTGTCGTGATCCGGCAGTGAAATTTGCGTTTCGGATTAATGCGTCTTGGTATAGCAGTGAATTTTGTTTTCACTTTGTCGACCTTTGTCGAAATCAAACGATGAATTTGGTTTTCATCGTGGTCGGGCGGTGAAGTTGGTTTTCACCTTGCCGACTTGTCACTTTGTAATCGGACGATGAATTTGGTTTTCATCTTGCCAATTTTGTCGTGATCGGGCGGTGAATTTGGTGTTCACCTTGCCGACCTGCCATAGTCGGGCGTCTTGGTAGGAAACTTTTTAGGAAATCTACAATCTTTTAAACAATAAAATGAAGATAAGAGTGTGTACATGTTAGTACTTAACTTTCTAGGTCGGGAAATCTTTTTGGATCTCGGCCTGGCACCCTTTTTAGATTGCAGGCATGCCATGACCTTGGTAGCTCTCGCCCCTCGAGTTTGGACAGTCTGTAGTAGCCCTTCCCAAGTACTTCTGAACAACTTGGTATGGTCCTTTCCAGTTGGCTGCTAGCTTCTCTTCTCCTGACCGACCTATTCTGATGTCATTTCAGATTAGGATGAGATCGTTGTTGCTAGATTACCTTCCGATTGTATCTTGAGGCCATTTAACGTTTTAACGCCTCTTCCTTGATCCGAGCTCTTTCTCGGGTTTCTGGAAGTAGGTCGAGTTCTTTCTTTTGAATTTGGGAGTTGGCCTCTTCACTGTAGTGGATCACTCTGGGCGATCCTTCTTTGACCTCCACTGGGATCATTGCCTCTATTCCGTAAGCTAATCGGAAGGGTGATTCCTTTGTAGTGGAGTGTGGGGTTGTCCGATATGCCCATAGGACTTGTGGGAGCTCTTCAGGTAGGGCTATAGGGAAGTTGGTATGCTTTTGATGTAAATCTTTGACTTTGTATTTGCTCTGAAGAACTTTGGTTCTTTCTGCAAAAAGTTTGCATCTTTGATCGTTGGGTTGTCACTTTTCATTCGCCTTTGAGAAGAATGTGTGCTTTGCTTAGGGTTTGGTTCCTGTTCCTGTTTCTTTTCATCGTTGCCTGACTCCTTTTGTACAAAGGTTCTAGCTTTTGTTTTGATCTTCTGTTTGAGAGGTGTTTGGATTGTTTGGGTATAGATTGTCGACTTCTTTTTTCTGTGTTCTTGCCTCCAAAGGGTGCCCCTGGACTTTCGTGTGAGTCCTGGGGTTTCCCTTTTACTGCCATGTCTGTCACTTGATATTTTGCTATTATTGTCCGAGTTGTTTTCTTATTTTCCCGAGTTGTTTGGTAGTAACCCCATAGTCGACCTATGTCTTTGAGATGTCTACTAAGATCCCGGACAGCATGTCTGATTGGTTGGATTTCATAGTTTTAATGCGTGTTACTGTGGCTGACCCTGAGTACATTCCTTATATCGCCTTCGAGATCGACTTGTTGTGGTCTTGTAATGCAGCCTGGATGAGGCTTCTGTTATTGCCCCCTGGTTTGGTGTTGGCTAGTTTTGAAAATGCATCAGCTCGGGCATTTTATGTGTCGGACTTCATTTTTCCCAATTTTGTCCGAGTTGTTGGTGCTGGCTGGTTTTGAAAATGCATCAGCTCGGGCATTCTATGTGTCGGACTTCATTTTCCCTAATTTGTCCGAGCTATTTTCTGTTTTTGTCCAGGGTCCCCCGAATTGTCCGAGATGTTCTCTGGTTTTGTCCAGGGTCCCCCGAATTATCCGAGCTGTCCTCTGTAGGATTCTTCCAACTGAGTTTGTTTTCTGTAGGATGCCTTTTATGGGCTGGTTGGTCCAAACTCTAATAGTATGAGCTTGAAAGTATGGGTGGAGTCGTTGAGAGGTGAGTACGAGGGCATAGGCGAACTTTTTCTATCTTTTGATAGTTTAGTTCGGCCCCTTGTAGAGCTTTGCTGATGAAGTAGATGGGTTGTTGCCCACTTTCGTCTTCTCTGACTAGTGCTGAGGCTATTGCTCGACTTCCCACTGCGAGGTATAATATGTGTTCTTCACTTTCCCGGGGTCTGGTGAGAATGGGTGGTTACCCCAAGAATTTTTGAAATCTCGGAAGGCTTGTTCGCATTCCGTTGTACTTTTCAAACCTCTCTCCCTTCCTTAATAAACCTCTTTGAGGTGTCTTTAGCGAGATGATTTAGAGATGCCTCCTCCTGCGAATCCTCCATTTATCATATGAACATGTCTCTCAGGGGTGTGAGGTGGACGTTCAACTCGTCCAACCTCTTCGGTGTGAGGTGGACGTTCAACTCGCCCGACCTATTCGGTGTGAGGTGGATCTTCAACTTGTCCGACCTCTTTGGTGTGAGGTGGATGTTCTACTCGTCCGACCTCTTTGGTGTGAGGTGGATCTTCAACTCGCCCAACCTCTTGGGTGTGAGGTGGATGTTCCACTCCTCCGACCTCTTTGGTGTGAGGTGGATGTTCAACTTGTCCGACCTCTTTGGTGTGAGGTAGACCTTCAACTCGTCCGACCTCTTTGTTGTGAGGTGGACCTTCAATTCGTCCGGCCTCTTTGTTGTGAGGTGGACGTTCAACTCATCTGATCTCTTTGGTGTGAGGTGGACCTTCAACTCGTCCGACCTCTTTGTTGTGAGTTGGACCTTCAACTCGTCTGACCTCTTTCTTCTTTTTGCTTTTGAATGGACGAGGTGGTGAGATCTTCTCAGTGTTGCATATTTCTCGGTAAACCTCCACAAGAGACACCCGAAGAGGGGTGTAATTGCGGTATTTTCTAGGCTTCCCAGGTTGATCTTATTTTTTCTTGGACTCTTTATCCTTGTCCTGTGGTGGGTTATGAGAATTCGGTTTCTGAGCTCTCTCCTAGTCGAGAGTTCTCCTCCATAATGATGTATTTCTCTGCCCGTTCCTGTACCTTGTTTAGAGATGTTGGGTGCTTCTTGGATATTGAGTGGCTAAAAGGTCCTCCTTATAGGCCATTGATGAGACTGGTGCACGAAATTGTGATGTCCAGGCTCGAACAATCCCTAGCAACGTGAGCAACTTGGTACGCGTAATCGTGATTACACTTTAATTATGTAAAATTCATGGCTCCTTCTTTCCTTGGCAATGGCGCCAAGAACATGGTGCCAATACCATGGTTCACAACTTCGATACAACTAACCAGCAAGTGCACTGGGTCGTCCAAGTAATACCTTACGTGAGTAAGGGTCGAATTCCACGGAGATTGTTGGTATAAAGCAAGCTATGGTCACCTTGTAAATCTCAGTCAGGCAGATATAAAGTGATAATGGTGTTTTTGAATATTATATAATAAAATAGGGATAGAGATACTTATGTAATTCATTGGTAGGAATTTCAGATAAGCGAATGGAGGTGCTTTCGTTCCTCTGAACCTCTGCTTTCCTGCTATCTTCATCCAATC
>NC_029790.2:60935470-60941740 GCF_000816755.2 Arachis ipaensis | reverse complement strand
GTGTGAAAGAGAGTGGTGAGAAGAAGTGAGTGGAGGTAGGTGGGGATCCTGTGGGGTCCACAGATCCTAACTGGATCCTGTGGGGTCCACAGATCCTGAGGTGTTCAAGGATTTACATCCCTGCACCCATTAGGCATGTAAAAATGCCTTTGCACCCAACTCTGGGCGTTCAACGCCCATTTGCGTGCCATTTCTGGTGTTGAACGCCAGAACCATGCCTGTTCTGGTGTTCAGCGCCCAGAAGCTGCCCATTTTGGGCGTTCAGCGCTAGAACCATGCTCTGTTCCGGCGTTGAACGCCAGCCAGATGCTTCTGAAAAAGATAAGATGAGAAGATATTTTTGAAAAGATATGATAGAAATTAGTTTTTGAAAAAAGATTTGATTTTTAAGATCACAATTAATGACTTGATTCACAAGAAATCACAAGATATGATTCTAGAACTCAAAGTTTGAATCTTTCTTAACAAGCAAGAAACAAACTTCAAATTTTTGAATCAAAACATTAATTGATTATGTTATTTTCGAAAATTTGGTATCAAAAATAAGAAAAATATTTTTGAAAAATATTTTTGGAATTTTCGAAAATAACTAAGAATTTTGAAAAAGATTTGATTTTTGAAAAAGATAAGATTTTCAATTTGAAAATTTGATTTGACTCATAAGAAACAACGTGATTTTAAAAATTTTTGAAAAAGTCAATCCAAATTTTCGAATTTGATGAGAGAAAAAGGGAAAGATATTTTTTTTGATTTTTTGAAATTTTTATGAAAAACATGAAAATTATGCAATGCATGAAATTTTTAGATCAAAACATGTGATGCATGCTTTGGGTAGAAAGCTGGCGTTGAACGCCTGTTTACGTCGTCTATTCTTGGCCAAAGTATGGACTATTATATATTTCTGGAAAGCCCTGGATGTCTACTTTCCAACGCAATTAGAAGCGCGCCATTTCAAGTTTTGTAGCTCCAGAAAATCCACTTTGAGTGCAGGGAGGTCAGAATCCAACAGCATCAGCAGTCCTTCTTCAACCTCTGAATCAGATTTTTGCTCAAGTCCCTCATTTTCAGCCAGAAAATACCTGAAATCACAGAAAAACACACAAACTCATAGTAAAGTCCAGAAATGTTAATTTAACATAAAAACTAATGAAAACATCCCTAAAAGTAACTAGATCCTACTAAAAACATACTAAAAACATTGTCAAAAAGCGTATAATTTATCCGCTCATCAGAGACCCATGATATCTGCTTCTGTTGGCAGACTTTGTATGTCCAGGCACGCTTTGTTGAATCTTTCCATGTAGTTACGAAGACTTTCCCGATCTCCTTGCTTGATTCCTAATAGACTTGGGGCGTGCTTAGCCTTATCTTTTTGGATGGAGAATCTGGCCAGGAACTTCTTGGCTAAGTCGTCGATGCTTGAGATGGACCTAGGAGGTAGATTGTCGAACCATCTAATTGCTGTCTTTGTTAAAGTAGTCGGGAAGGCTTTGCAGCGAACTGCATCTGAGGTATCGGTGACATACATTCTACTTCTGACATTACTGAGATGATGGCCGAGATCTGCAGTGCCATCATACAAAGTCATATCGGGATGTTTGAAGTCTTTTGGGATTTTGGCCCTCATGATCTCTTTGGTGAATGGATCTTGGTCTTTACGGAAGTCATCTTCGTGACCTGATCGAGTAGCTTTGGTCTTGAGATCTGCTTCGAGTTTTAGGAGCTTGTCCTCTAACTCGCGGCGTCGCCTAACTTCCCTTCATAAGTCTCTCTTAGCTTCTTGTTCCAGCTGTTTAAGGCGATTCTGTTGCTTACGGATAGCTTCCAAAATTTCTGTGTTTGGGGGTTGCTTATGTTCCCCGTTTTGAGGTGTGTCTTTGGAGGTGGCATCCGTGTCTTTGTTTGGCATTCTGTCCACTAAACTAGAGTTGTGATCGTTGTCATGGTCATCCGCCATGGTGATGGGATGACTTCCAGGTTCCCCGGTAACGGCGCCAATGTTTTGAGGGTTACCTGAAACTGTAGGTCGATCTCGGATGAGATCTTCTGTACTGGTCGGAGATGATGTGTCCGGCTGGCTGGTGGCGGCCAGAGCTGTTGTGTCCGACTTGTTGGACTGGCTGCACTTCTGATCCTTGGTCATCGGAGGGTGAGGGTACCTGCAAGAGACTCCGATGCTTAAGTTAGCACGGGTATTAAGCAGGTTTATTGTAGAATCAGAGTATCAGTTATACCTGGGTGCTCTAATGTATTTATAATGGTGTAGAGTGACCTTTTTAGATAAGATAAGTTAGTTATCTTATCTTATCTTATCTTTGAGTGAGGTCATCTTATCTTCTGAGGAACCGCCTTTATCTTTCTGGGCTTTAGCTGCCTTTAGATTGAGCTGTGTTCCTTCGTTTGGGCCTACTTGGGCCTCTGCGGTATTTTGTCTGAGCTCTTTAAGAAGAGGTCGGACATTGGCCGAGCTCTTTGAGAAGAGGTCGGATAGTCTGACCTGAAGAGTTCGGTGGGCTTGTCGCTAAACATCCCGGGTCAGACAGCTTGACCCAGGGTATGAACAGACATGTTGTGTCTAATACTGGCATCTCTGTAGATCCAGCAAAGGTGGATGTTATTTCTAGTTTACCTTACCCCTCTTCTGTGAGGGAAGTCCGTTCATTTCTTGGCCATGCAGGTTTTTACAGGAGATTCATGAAGGACTTTAGTAAGGTAGCACTTCCCTTATCCAGACTACTGCAGAAAGTTATTGAGTTCGAGTTCAGTGAGGATTGCAAACAAGTTTTTGATAAGCTGAAGACTGCCTTGACTCAAGCTCCAATTGTGAGAGGACTAGACTGGAGCCAACCATTTGAAATAATGTGTGATGCTTCCAACCATGCAGTAGGTGCAGCACTGGCTCAGCGTGAAGGTAAGGACCCCTTTGTAATTACTTATGCGTCTAAAACTCTAGATGCCGCTCAGTCTAATTATACTACTACTGAGAAAGAGCTTCTTGCTATTGTTTTTGCTCTGAATAAATTTTGAGCCTATTTACTTGGTACAAAAGTAGTAGTGTACTCAGACCACACAGCTCTAAAGTATCTATTAGCTAAAAAGGAATCCAAACCAAGGCTTATACGTTGGATACTGCTACTACAAGAATTTGATTTAGAAATTAAGGATAGGATGGTAACCCGAATCTAGTGGCAGACCACTTACTGCCTTAAGCACATTAAAGATGACTCCACTCCTATAGCTGATAATTTCCCATTTGATAACTGCAAATAGTATCCGAGGTAGTCCCTTGGTATGCACCTGTAGCTAATTATCTCGTTAGCCGCACTTTTCCTCTAAACTTTACTAAGCATCAAAGAGACAAGCTGAAAAGCGAGTCTAAATATTATATATGGGATAACCCATATTTATGGAGATGTGGCGCTGACCAGGTAATTAGACGGTGTGTGCCTCAATCAGAATTCTAGTCCATCTTAGAGGCCTGCCACTCATCTGAGAGTGGAGGGCATTTTGGCCCTCAAAGAACAGCTAGAAAAATCTTAGACTGTGGATTCTGGTGGCCTACTCTTTTTAGGGATGCTGCTGGATTTTGTAAATCTTATTTCCCATGCCAAAAATTTGGTAATATATCCAAGAGGGATGAGATGCCTCAACAAATTATGCTTTTCTGTGAAGTTTTTAATGTTTGGGGCATTGACTTCATGGGTCCATTTCCAAATTCTAATGGTTATTTTTATATATTGTTAGCCATGGATTACGTTTCCAAATGGGTGGAAGCAATTCCTACCCGCACTGATGATGCTAACACTGTTGTTTCCATTGTGAGAAACCACATTATTTGTCGCTTTGGATCCCCACGAGCAATCGTGAGCGATCAAGGCACCCATTTTTGTAACAGGAGACTAACAGGATTAATGAAGAAGCATGGGATAATTCATAAAGTTGCAACTGCCTACCATCCTCAAACTAATGGGCAAGCCGAGGTGTCAAACAGAGAGATAAAGCATATCTTGCAGAAGATAGTCAAACATCATAGGAGAGACTGGAGCACCAGGCTACAAGATGCACTTTGGGCATACAGAACAGCATACAAGACACGCATTGGAATGAGTCCTTTCCGCTTAGTTTATGGAAAAGCCTGTCATCTCCCAATTGAAGTAGAGCACAAAGCCTTTTGGGCAGTAAAAGAGTGCAACATGGGATTTGAAACAGCCGGAGCTGAAAGGAAATTGCAACTGTAAGAATTAGAAAGCCTTCGCCTGGAAGCTTATGAGAACTCAAGGCTGTACAAGGAAAAGATGAAGGCTGTACATGATAAGCACATCAAGAGAAGAGAGTTCCAACCTGGGGACTTAGTCCTCCTTTATAAATCTCAACTGAGGCTCATGCCAAGCAAGTTGAGATCAAGATGGGAAGGTCCATACAAAGTAGAGAAGGCCGAGCCGTACGGAGTTTTTCAGCTAAGTCATCCTTCAAGCTCTGAACTCATCAAAGTTAATCGGCATCGTTTAAAGCTGTACCATGGCGAGAAGTTGAAGAAACACAAGGAGCTCGAGATCTTCCTCTTGGAAGATCCCCATATAGCCGAAGACTGAGCTAATGGAGCGTCCAACTTACGAACGTTAAAGCAAAGTGCTAGGTAGGAGACAACCCACCATGGTATGATCATTCTTTTCTTTATTCGCAGTTTTCTTTTCCAATAACTCTTCTCCTTATTCGTACATTTAGCTTGCATTTGCATTTGAATATTTTTATCTTAAAAAAAAAAATTTTGCGACGCGACCACATCATTGACGCGTCCGCGTCGCAGGAGGCTTAGAGAGAATAATAAATGAACAGAGAGTCACGCGAGAGCGTGGCTGGAGGTGTGCCCCTAGCACAAATCACCCCACGCGATCGCGTCGCTCATGCATTCGCGTCGGGTGGGAACATTGGCCTCCCACGCGACCACGTCACCCACGCGGCCGCGTGACCTGAGAATCGACGTGAAAAGGGTGCAAAGCCAAAAGTTATGCTGGAGTGGTGCTGGACTAGTGCTAGACGCACAGTCCCTACCAATATTGGCCACTCACGCGATCGCGTGACCCACGCGATCGCGTCACCCACAATTTGGCAACTTTAAGATTTTGAACAGAGAGTTGTGCGAGCGCGAGGCTGCCCTCGCGCCAGTAGCATAAACTGTGTCACGCGACCGCGTGACCGACGCGACCGCGTCAATCCATCTAAGCGCAAGTCGCGCGAACGCATCACCCACGCGTCCGCGTTGATTGCGCCGCACAGCTTACCCTGATTTACCAAATATCTTATCTTTCTTTTCTCCAAATCCTATTTTCTCTTTTCCCTCCTTATTTCTTCCTTCTTCCTTCTTTCTCACTTTCTTCTCTCTCTTTCTCATCACCATTAACAAGGTTTTTCTTTTTCCTTCCTTACTTTTCCATTATCTTTCTTATTTTTGTGTTTTCTTCTTTTCTTTTCTTTTTACTTTCATTATCCATATTTTCTTTTTCTTTTCTTTTAATTGGTGTTAGAAATTTCATTGAGTCATTATTTCTCATTATATGCTTGTGGATTGTTCCACTTCCTTTACCAGCACAGGGAGCCATGATGGTCCTGACTGTGGAGATACTGCTACTAGCCCACCCTTGTTCCTGATAGATGGCACCGAGGACAGTGCAAAGCCTTAAGTGTGGGGAGGTCGGTCAGTACCTGACTCCCAGAGGTAATTTCTCTTCCCTAACACCAATAAATTAGGATATTGGTGCGCAGAAATTGTGATTACACTTTGATTATGTAAAATTCATCGCTCTTTCTTTCCCTGGTAGTGGCGCCAAAAACATGATGCCAATACCATGGTTCACAACTTCGCACAACTAACCAGCAAGTGCACTGGGTCATCCAAGTAATACCTTACGTGAGTAAGGGTCGAATCCCACGGAGATTGTCAGTATGAAGCAAGCTATGGTCACCTTGTAAATCTCAGTCAGGCGGATATAAAATAGTAATGGGGTTTTCAAAAATAATTAATAAAACAGGGATAGAAATACTTATGTAAATCATTGGTGAGAATTTCAGATAAGCGAATAGAGATGCTTTCGTTCCTCTGAACCTCTGCTTTCCTGCTATCTTCATCCAATCAGTCTTACTCCTTTCAATGGCTGGCTTTATGTAGCATCACCATTGTCAATGGCTACTTTCGGTCTCCTCTCGGGAAAATGATCCAAATGCCCTGTCACAGCACGGCTAATCGTCTGGAGGCATCACCCTTGTCAATGG
>NC_029790.2:60924911-60935163 GCF_000816755.2 Arachis ipaensis | reverse complement strand
CTATTCATCTGTCGGTTCTCGATCATGTTGGAATAGGATTTACTATCCTTTTGCGTCTGTCACTAATGCCCAGCACTCGCGAGTTTGAAGCTCGTCACAGTCATTCAGTCATTGAATCCTACTCGGAATACCACAGACAAGGTTTAGACTTTCCGGATTCTCTTGAATGCCGCCATCATTCTAGCTTACACCACGAAGATTCTGATTAAGAGATCTAAGAGATACTCATTCAATCGAAGGTAGAACGGAAGTGGTTGTTAGGCACGCGTTCATAGGGAATGATGATGATTGTCACGTTCATCACATTCAGGTTGAAGAGCGAATGAATATCTTAGAAGCGAAATAAGATGAATTGAATAGAAAACAGTAGTACTTTGCATTAATCTTTGAGGAATAGCAGAGCTCCACACCTTAATCTATGGAGTGTAGAAACTCTACCGTTAAAAATACATAAGTAAAAGGTCCAGGCATGGCCGAATGGCCAGCCCCTCTGATCTAAGAACCAGGCGTCCAAAGATGATCCAAAGATCCAAAGATGATTTCAAAGATTCAAAGATGATTTCAAAGATTCAAAGATGTCTAATACAATAGTAAAAGGTCCTATTTATAATAAACTAGTCACTAGGGTTTACAGAAATAAGTAATTGATGTATAAATCCACTTTTGAGGCCCACTTGGTGTGTGCTTAGGCTGAGCTTGAGTGTTGCACGTGTTGAGGTCCTTCTTGGAGTTGAACGCCAGCATTTGTGCCAGTTTGGGCGTTCAACTCTGGTTTTGGATCCTTTTCTGGCGCTGGACGCCAGAATTGGGCAGAGAGCTGGCGTTGAACGCCAGTTTGCGTCGTCTATTCTTGGCCAAAGTATGGACTATTATATATTTCTGGAAAGCCCTGGATGTCTACTTTCCAAGGCAATTGGAAGCGCGCCATTTCGAGTTCTGTAGCACCAGAAAATCCACTTTGAGGGCAGGGAGGTCAGAATCCAACAGCATCAGCAGTCCTTCTTCAACCTCTGAATCTGATTTTTGTGTTCATACCCAGGGTCGAGCTATCCGACCTGGGATGATCGACGACAAAGCGACCGACCTCTTCAGGTCAAGCGAATCGACTTCTTCTTAAAGAACTCGGCCAAGTTAACAGGGAAGCCCATAAAAGGGCCCAAGTAGAGGAACACGACCCAAGTCCAAAGGCCGTCCAAGCCTATCAGAGATAAGGGCGGTTCCCTTGAAGATAAGCTGACCTCAACTCAAAGATAAAGATAAGATAAGATAACTAACTTATCTTATCTAGAAAGGACACTCTACAACTACTATAAATACACTGGAGCACCCAGGTATAACTCATACTCTGATTCTACATAAAACCTGTTTAATACCCATGCTAACTTAAGCATCGGAGTCTCTTGCAGGTACCCCCCACCCTTCGGTGATAAAGGATCAGCAGCACAACCAGTCCAACAAGTCGGACGCACCGGCTCCGGTCACCATTCACGAACCGGACACCTCAGGTTCCGACTAGCACATAAGATCTCGACCGAGATCGACCTACAAATTCAGGTAACCCTCAGAACATTGGCGCCGTTGCCGGGGAACCTGAAAGTCATCCCATCACCATGGCGGACAACCATGACAACGATCACGATTCAGGTCTGGAGGATCGAACACCACACAAAAACACCGAACGTCACGCTACAGGACGCTCCGGAGACCAACCAAGTCAAAGACTCGCCAAATTCAGGGGCCATAGAAGCACTCCTAGATCGCCTAAAACAACTGGAAAAAGAAACCCACCAACAAAGGGAAATCGGAAAAGATCTACAAAAAGAGATGCGGCGACGTCGGGAGTTGGAAGAAAAACTGCAGCAATTGGAAGCCGATCTCAAATCAAAAGCCCCTCGTGTTCGTCTAGGAGAGTCCTCAAAATCGGGAGCTTTCTACCGTGACAGAGACAAAGAATCCAAAAGAAAAGACGACAGACAAGGAGAGAAAATTAAGAAGTACCATAACTACACTCCTCTTAGGGCATCACTGGTCGAAATATATAAAGAAGTCTGCCACACGGAAAAAATCCCCCCAGCTCGGCCACTTAAAGGCAAAAAGGGAGGAGGAAACCGAAAAGAGTATTGCGAATATCATCGGGTCCGGGGACACTCCACTAACGAATGCTTCGATTTAAAAAACATAATAGAAAAATTGGTAAGGGAAGAAAAACTAGATCGATTCCTGGCCACCCGAGATGATGAGCAAAGAAAGAGACGAAGGGATGATGATACCGAACGAATAGAACGATCACCTCGGACACCAGAAAGACACGTCCATATGATACATGGCGGTTTCGCAGCAGGAGGAATCTCCAAATCCTCTCGTAAGAGATACCTCAAAGAGATATACCATGTCGAAGGAGAGGAAGAAGCACTCAGCATCCCAGCAATAACATTTACTAAAGAGGATACAACCGGTATCATTACCGGACATGATGATCCCATGGTTATCACCGTCATCTTGGCAAACGCCAACCTACACCGGACATTAATAGACCAAGGGAGTTCTACCGACATCTTATTCAAAACAGCCTTCGATAAGCTCGGCTTAGAAGAAAAAGAACTTAAAGCATATCCAAACAGTTTGTTCGGGTTAGGAGACACTCCGGTTCGACCACTAGGATACATATCACTGCATACAACCTTTGGAAAAGGAGACCAATCAAGAACTCTCAAAATAGACTACATCATAGTCAACATAAGCTCAGCCTACAACGCTCTCATAGGTCGGACCACGCACAACCAACTCGGCGCAATAGTCTCGACCCCACACCCGTGCATGAAATTCCCAACTCCAAAAGGAATAGCTACAATAAAAGCAGACCAGAGGATGGCGCGTCACTGTTACAACGAGAGCCTCAACCTCAGAGGCAAAGGAGAAGAGTTCCACACAATTGAACTGGGCGGAGTTCAACGACAAAAGGAGTTCCGTCCCCAACCAGAGGGCGAGATAGAAAAAATTCAGATCGGAGACACCTCGGAAAAAACAACTAATATCGGCACAATCCTCAAAGGAGATCTAAAAGAACTGCTAATACAATTTTTGCAAGATAATGCCGACCTGTTTGCATGGAAAGCCGCAGACATGCCAGGTATAGACCCTAAGCTAATATGTCACAAGTTGGCAGTCTATTCAGGATCTCGACCAGTACAACAGAGACGAAGAAAGCTCGGGCCAGAGTGATCCCAGGCTGTGGAAGAGCAAGTGCAGGCACTATTGGAAGCTGGATTTATAAGAGAAGTCAAATACCCACTTTGGCTAGCCAACGTTGTCTTGGTGAAGAAATCAAACGGGAAGTGGCGAATGTGCACCGATTATACAGATCTCAACAAAGCTTGCCCAAAAGATCCATACCCACTCCCGAGTATCGACGCCCTGGTAGACGCTTCCTCTGGGTATAAATATCTCTCGTTTATGGATGTGTATTCGGGATATAACCAAATCCCCATGTACCCACCGGACCAGGAAAAGACTTCGTTCTTAACGCCAAAGGTAAACTATTGCTACATTGTAATGCCTTTCGGCCTTAAGAACGCAGGAGCCACTTATCAAAGATTGATGAATAAAGTCTTCTCGGAGCACATCGGGAAAATCATGAAAGTTTATGTGGACGACATGCTAATTAAAACGAAAAGCAAACAGACACTGTTAACCGACCTAGCCCAAGTGTTCGACACCATCAGAAAACATGGTATGCGACTCAATCCAGCTAAATGCACCTTCGCGATAGAAGCAGGAAAATTCTTAGGCTTCATGCTCACACAACGGGGAATTGAAGCAAACCCAGATAAATGCCAGGCCATATTGAACATGAAGAGCCCAACCTGCATGAAAGAAGTACAGCAACTCAACGGGAGGCTGGCCGCCCTATCCCGATTCTTACCAGGAGTTGCAATAAGATCTCTCCCCTTCTATGCAACTTTAAGAAAAGGAAAACAGTTCGAATGGACGACAGAATGCGAACAAGCGTTCCAAGACTTTAAGAAGTTCTTAGGACAGCCACCTATCCTATCCCGACCTCAAGAGGGAGAACCACTCATACTATATCTTGTAGTAGGAGAAAAGGCAGTAGCATCAGCATTGATCCGAGAAAGCAAAAACGGGCAACAACCCATCTACTTCATTAGCAAAGCACTACAGGGATCCGAGCTGAACTATCAGAAAATAGAAAAATTTGCCTACACTCTCGTCTTAACATCTCGGTGACTCCGCCCCTACTTCCAGGCCCACATAATCAAAGTTCAAACTAATCAGCCCTTAAAAGGAATACTACAGAAAACGGATTTAGCCGGTAGAATTCTACAATGGGCAGTCGAGCTGTCAGAATTCGACCTCCAATATGAAGCTCGGACCGCCATCAAATCACAATACCTAGCCGATTTTATCACCGAGTTCACAGATGCCCTAGAGGCCCCCATAGAGTGGAATTTGTATGTGGATGGATCTTCAAACAAAACAGGAAGTGGCACAGGAGTGATAATAGAAAGCAACCAGGGAGCCCAAGTTGAGCTTTTCCTCAAGTTCGGATTCCCGGCTTCAAATAACCAGGTGGAATACGAAGCGTTGCTAGCTGGCTTGAAACTGGCTGAAGAAGTGGGAGCGCGAAAACTCAACATCTATAGTGATTCGTAAGTAGTCACATCACAGATAGCAGGGAGCTACCAAGCCAAAGATCCCATCATGAAAAGATACCTGGATAAAACCAAGCAACAGCTCGAACAATTCGGGGAATACAAGATCTGCCACATACCCCGCGAGCAAAATGCTCGAGCTGACGCACTCTCAAAGCTGGCTAGCACCAAACCAGGAGGCAATAATAGAAGCCTCATCCAGGAAATGCTACAGAACCCATCAATCATGGAAACAGAAAAAGTCCTAAACATAACAGGCCAGGACCAAGACTGGATGATCCCCATAATCAACTACCTCAAGTCAGGAACACTCCCCGCAGAAGAAAAGGAAGCAAAGAAGCTAAAAAGGGAAGCACAATACTACACTATTAAAAATAACACCTTGTACAAAAGAGGGATATCGGTGCCATTACTAAAGTGCGTGCTAACCTCCCACACCAGGGGAGTGCTAGAAGAGGTACACAGCGGCATCTGCGACAGTCATCTCGGAGCGAGGGCTCTTGCCAAAAAGATACTCCGGGCAGGATTTTACTGGCCAACTCTACAGAAAGAATCTACAGAGTTCGTAAAGACATGTCCACCATGTCAGAAACTTGACGGACGGGAGCTTCCCAGATCATGGCACGCCTGCAACCTAAGAAGGTACTACAGTTAGAAAGGGTAAAGGATCTCACCAGTGGATGCGCTCTTTTTCCTGAAAAGGTTTTTTAATGAGGCACCAGGTCGAGACCCAGACCCAACTTAAGAGGATGAGAAAAATCCCACATGTATATATTTGCATTTTTCTTTGAATAAAATATTACCTAGGTATCTACAAAGATTTCAAGACGCATTATTCTGAAGCATTCATCGTCCGATTATAAAGCTACAGGTCGACAAAAAGTGAAAAACAATTTCACTGCACGACCACGATAAAGACAAATCGTCCAATAAAGGTGAAAACGCGATTCACCCAAAAAGTAATCCCTGAAAGAGACCTAACAAGGGTCCAAGAAAGAGGATTACGAAATAACTTAGAAGAGATCGACCTAACGAAGTCGGTTTCCTACAAAAACAAATTATAAAAGTAATCCCTGAAAGAGACCTAACAAGGGTCCAAGAAAGAGGATTACGAAATAACTTAGAAGAGATCGACCTAACGAAGTCGAGCTCCTACAAAAACAAGTTATAAAAGTAATCCCTGAAAGAGACCTAACAAGGGTCCAAGAAAGAGGATTACGAAATAACTTAGAAGAGATCGACCTAACGAAGTCGGTTTCCTACAAAAACAAGTTATAAAAGTAATCCCTGAAAGAGACCTAACAAAGGTCCAAGAAAGAGGATTACGAAATAACTTAGAAGAAATCGACCCAACGAAGTCGATCCACTACAAAAATTCAGCAATCCCTGAAAGAGACCTCACGAAGGTCCAAGAAAGAGGATTACAAAAAGGAGTCTATCAGGGGACCAATGCAAAGAAGTCGGTCACAAAGCACTAAAAAACACATGCAAAGCAAGAAAACCAAATTGGACCCCTACGACTACAAAGAGTCAAAAACTCAAGAAGTTCAAATTGGGAGAGTTCAACATCAGCAGGTTTTATATAAAATTATAAAGGCCTCGAAGGATCACCAACACTTACTACCCAAAGGATAGCAAGCTACTTGTCTGTTTCTAAAAGTAATAAAAGTTGCTAGGAAAGCAACTAAGAAGAGTCAAACATCTAAATAAAGAGATCAAAAGGCCAAAAAATCGGGCCATCTACACAAAAGTTATAAAAAGTTCCCACAAAACGCCCACAAGCCGGGCCAACTACAAATCAACAGGCATCAGAAGTTTTCTCGGCACCATCAGAAGCTTTCTTCGCAGCATCAAGACCAGGGGAAGGAGGGCGAGCTTGAATCGGCACCGCATCAACAGTCCCATCCTCCTGATTCAGGATCTGGCAATCCAAGTAAGGCACAACAGGAGGAGCGGAAGAAGTCGGCGCCTTGGTGGAAGACACAAGGGGAGGAACAACTTCATCATCATCACCCTCATCATCAGGGACAATTTTGCCATCTCGGACAACATTATCCAAACTAAAAAGGGTGAGATCGGCCTCAGGAGCAATGATCCGGACTTGTTCTTTCAAGTTCTCGTAAGCAGCAGTTACGCTACCAACAAGATGACCCTGGAGGTCAGCATAATCCTCCCGGGCGTTGTCCAGCTCTTCCCTCAAGCGCCTCCCCTCCCTATAGGATGTCACATAGCTTTCCTTGTGCATCATGGCTGCATCCTCAGCCAACCTCAAGGAAGCAGCCAGCGACTCAGAGCTTGCCTTCTCATTCTCGAGGTCCTTCTCCAATTTGGCCACCTTCACCTCGAGCTCCTCCTTCAACCCCTTCATCCGGTCGAACTCTCGTTTTGCCTCCTCCATAAATGCCTTAGTAGCATGAAGAGGAAGGTTCTGGGCAGTTCGATGAATCGCAGCCGCCATATAGGCCATCCTCACATGATTCTGAGCCATAAACTCCAAATGATGAAGAGTGGACACATCATCCATGGGAATGGTACCATATGGCCTAATCTGTTGATCTATAAATTCAATAGCGTTGAAGTTAGGAGCATTGAGATCAAAGGGCTCGGAACTCTTTTGCTTTTTACTTGGAGGAACAATGGGTGGAACAGCAGAAGAAGAGAGGAGATCCACCAAACGGACCCGAGGTATCGGGATCGTCTTCTTCACCCCGGAAGAGCTCGGCACGGCCGGCTTCTCACGAGGCTGAGAAGACCCCTCCCCAGCAGCCCTGGCCGCAACATTCCTGGCAGCAGTCGCCTTCTGTGCCCTTTTAAAAGCTTTCATAGACTCATTGTTCTTCATTGCCTCTGCAAATAAAATAGAAGTCAAGTTACAAATCAAGCAAGTCAAAAATACAGCTACAAGCATCATAAGACAAACAGCAAAGGAAATACAAGATACCCAGTTCAGATTGAAGAAGAGAAAGGTTGGTTAGAAATTTCTTTGTGTCAAGATGGGGAGGCTGACCCCAACGCTCCTCTAAAACAGTCACAAAGGCTCGCTCAGCCTCATCCAACATGTCCCAAGAGTACCTAGAGACCCTAACATCCTTCTGCCACTCTAGGGGAAAGGCGGGCTCATCATTTTCATCCAAAAAAAAGGGCCGAGATCCTTCAACAGCTCGGACCTTGAAGAAATAGTTTTTAAAATCCCGAAATGATTCGTCAAACATGGAAAAAACTTTCTTTCCTTGGGTAGAACGGAAGGAGACCCAAGCTGACTTCTTTTTCACCACACCAGGCTTAGTCAAGACAAACAAATAGAAAAAGAGAGATTGGAAAGCAGGAATACCAAAACTGTTACACAACAATTGGAAGATTTTAATAAAACCCCAGGAGTTGGAGTGAAGTTGAGAAGGGGCAACATTACAAGACCATAACAGGTCGATTTCAAATGGAGTAAAGGGAAGAGTAACTCCGAGTTGACCAAAGAAAAAATCGTAAGCATAAAAGAAAGGGCGATACATGAGGACCATGGAATCCACCCAATCGGCCATACCCGCAGGGACCTGAGAAGGCGTCGCTACGACGTTATTTCGGGAAGACATGAGGTCAACTAAGATCCTACAAAAGAAAAGAAGAGCGGATTACTCAAAAAACATCTCGGGCACGGGTCAAAACATCTCGATGGGCGGATAAACAAAAGGAAAACCCCAAGACTAAAGCCAAAAAGTCCTGGGGCATCCTTTGGAGGCAATAAAAAAGCAAGATTTCTAGGAAAAACCTGCACCCCAGTATCTCTCAAAACAAGGAAAGAAGACCTAAAGCAGCAAGCATTTCGTCCATCAAAGTTAAGAAACGCAAAGTCATCAAAGAAACTATCTTTCTACAGTCTACCAACGAAAGCACTGTTAACGTCAGCAATACCAAACAGAAAACCATCAAAAGCAAAGAAACAGCAAAGACGCAAACTTTTTCGAAATCAAGCAAAAAATCACCAGCAGAGAACAAGCACCAACATCAAACACTCCCAAAATCGTCAAAGGAGCAACCTTTTTCAGAGTCAAACAGAGGCATCATTCCAAAGCTTCAAATACAAAGCATTCACAAAACATGCAAAGTTCTTAAAGTATCAAGAAATAGAGGGAAAAACTACAAGACATACAATGATCAGCAAAAAAGACAGAAAAACCCAAACTTTCTCAAAACAGACACAAAAAATGGCATAGAGAAAGATAGAAAGAAAAATCGAACCTGGAGAAATAGAAGAAAGACTGTAAAAGAAAGCCGAAGAGCAGAAGCAAAACCACCCCCTCGAAGCAGAAATTACGAAGATAGAAGGAGAAATCTGGAAATCGCCCCTTTCCCACAGAAAGCAGTAACAGAACAGGCGTTGCAGGAGAAATTGCGAAAGAAACAGAAAATGAGATAGTAAAGGGAGAAGTTACGAAGAGGAGCGAAGAAGAGAAACCGTTTTTGATTAAGAATTTCAAAATAAAAAGAGAGAACGAGGGCAATTAATAACCAATTAATGAAGGCATTAAACCCTCTCACGTTCCCAAGAACAAAGCGATGGTATAAAAGCGCGCATTTTTAGAGGAAAACGTTCAACATTCAAAAGCTCTACGTAGAAAGGAATCGACAAAAGTGCTCGAGTTCGGCTTCGCTGTAAAGAAGTTCGAAGTCAAGAAACTCGACTTCAAAGCAGAAGACCAAATGGGATTGTGTGAAAGAGAGGTGAGAAGAAGTGAGTGGAGGTAGGTGGGGATCCTGTGGGTCCACAGATCTTGAGATGATCCTGTGGGTCCACAGATCCTGAGATGATCCTGTGGGGTCCACAGATCCTGAGATGATCCTGTGGGGTCCACAGATCCTGAGGTGTTCAAGGATTTACACCCTTGCACCAAATTAGGCATGCAAAATGCCCTTGCACGCAACTCTGGGCGTTCAGCGCCAGGTTGGTGCCCATTTTGGGCGTTCAACGCCCATTTACTGGCCATTTCTGGCGTTGAACGCCAGAACCATGCTTGTTCTGGGCGTTCAGCGCCCAGATACTGCCCATTTTAGGCGTTCAGTGCCAGAACCATGCTCTGTTCTGGCGTTGAACGCCAGACAGATGCTTCCTCCAGGGTGTGATTTTTCTTCTGCTGTTTTTGATTCCGTTTTTAATTTTTTTGTTTATTTTGTGACTCCACATGATCATGAACCTATAAATACATATAACTAAGAAAAATATAGTTAGATAAATAAAAATTGGGTTGCTTCCCAACAAGCGCTTCTTTAATGTCAATAGCTTGACAGTGGGCTCTCATGGAGCCTCACAGATGTTCAAAGCATTGTTGAAACTCTCCAACACCAAACTTAGAGTTTGGATATGGGAGTTCAACACCAAACTTAGAGTTTGACTGTGGGGGCTTTGTTTGACTCTGCTTTGAGAGAAGCTTTTTATGCTTCCTCTCCATGGATGCAGAGAGAGAGATCCTTGAGTTGTAAACACAAGGTTGTCCTCGTTCAATTGAAGTATTAATTCTCCTCTGTCCACATCAATCACAGCTCTTGCTGTGGCTAGGAAAGGTCTTCCTAGGATGATGGATTCATCCTCT
>NC_029790.2:60900390-60924770 GCF_000816755.2 Arachis ipaensis | reverse complement strand
CTTGCTCAGCTTTTGAGGAGGAAAGAACTTGGCTAAGAAAGCCGTGACCAGCTTATCCCAAGAGTTCAGGCTGTCTCTGGGTTGAGAGTCCAACCAGATTCTAGCTCTGTCTCTTTCAGCAAATGGGAAAAGCATGAGCCTGTAGACTTCAGGATCTACTCCATTAGTCTTAACAGTATCACAGATCTGCAAGAATTTAGTTAAGAACTGAAAAGGATCTTCAGATGGAAGTCCATGAAACTTGCAGTTCTACTGCATCAGAGAAACTAATTGAGGTTTCAGCTCAAAGTTGTTTGCTCCAATGGCAGGAATGGAGATGCTTCTTCCATGTAATTTGGAATTAGGTGCAGTAAAGTCACTAAGCATTCTCCTTGCATTATTATTATTTTCGGCTGCCATCTCTTCTTCCTGTTCGAAAATTTCTGAAAGGTTATCTCTGGATTGTTGTATTTTAGCTTCTCTTAGTTTCCTTTTCAGAGTCCTTTCAGGTTCTGGATCTGCTTTCACAAGAATATTCTTGTCCTTGCTCCTGCTCATATGACAAGGAAGAGGGCACAGAAAAATAATAATAGGGATCCTTTTTACCACAATATAGAGGTTCCCTTATGTGAGTAGAAGAAAAGAAGAAGAAATTCGAACACAGATAGAAGAGGGGGTTCGAATTTGGTGAGTGATGTGAGGAAGAGATGTTAGTAGATGAATAAATAAATAGAATAAGATGAGAGAGAGAGAGAGAGGATTTTCGAAAATAATTTTTTTGAAAAAGGTTAGTGGTTTTTCGAAAATTAAAATGAAAAAATTAAAATTTTAGTTAATTAAAAAGAAATTTTTGAAAAAGGGGGAAGATATTTTCGAAAATTAGAGAGAGAGAGTTAGTTAGGTGGTTTTGAAAAAGATAAGATAAGAAGATATTTTTGAAAAGATATAATTGAAATTAGTTTTGAAAAAGATTTGATTTTTAAAATCACAATTAATGACTTGATTCACAAGAAATCACAAGATATGATTCTAGAACTTAAAGTTTGAATCTTTCTTAACAAGCAAGTAATAAACTTGAAATTTTTGAATCAAAACATTAATTGGTGATGTTATTTTCGAAAATTTGATATAAAAATAAGAAAAATATTTTTGAAAAATGTTTTTAGAATTTTCGAAAATAACTAAGAAAGTTGAAAAAGATTTGATTTTTGAAAAAGATTTTGAAAAAGATAAGATTTTTAAATTGAAAATTTGATTTGACTCATAAAAACAACTGGATTTTAAAAATTTTTGAAAAAGTCAAATCTAATTTTCGAATTTATGAGAGCGAAAAAGGGACAGATATTTTTTTGATTTTTGAATTTTTAATGAAGAGAGAGAAAAACAAGACAAATGATGCAATGCATGAGAATTTTAGATCAAAACATGTGATGCATGCAAGAATGCTATGAATGTCAAGATAAACACCAAGAACACTATAAATGTTAAGATGAACACCAAGAACATATTTTAAAAAATTTTTTTATGCAAGGAAAACATGCAAGACACCAAACTTAGAATTCTTTAATGCTTAGACACTAAGAATTCAAGAATGCATATGAAAAACAAGAAAAGACACAAAACATGCAAATGCAAAGATCAAACAAGAAGACTTACCAAGAACAACTTGAAGATCATGAAGAACACTATGAATGCATGAAAATTTTCGAAAAATGCAAGATACACATGCAATTGACACCAAACTTATAACATGACTCAAGACTCAAACAAGAAACATGAAAAATATTTTTGATTTTTATGATTTTCTAATTTTTTTGTATTTTTTTCCATTCGAAAATTAGTGTGAAAAAGAAAAATAAGGATTCCAAAATTTTTAATATGAATTCCAGGAATCTTATGCTCTTTAATCTAAAGCTCCAGTCCAGGAATTAGACATGGCTCACTAGCCAGCCAAGCTTTCAATGAAAGCTCCGGTCCAAAACACTAGACATGGCCAATGGCCAGCCAAGCTTCAGCAAACATAGATACCTCTCATGTATACAACAGCTAATATTTCATCTAACTTCATCAACTTATGAGTGGAAGCCTCAGTCCAAAAGAATTTAGACATGGCTTTACAGCCAGCCAGGCTTCACATGCTTCATGAAACACTAGAATTCATTCTTTAAAAATTTTGAATAACAAATATATTTTTTTTAAAAAACATTTTTATTTTTTCGAAAACAAAAGAAAAATTTTTGAAAGATTTTTTTGAAAACTTTTTGGAAACAAAACAAAAAGAAAATTACCTAATCTGAGCAACAGGATGAACCGTCAGTTGTCCAAACTCGAACAATCCCCGGCAACGGCGCCAAAAAACTTGGTGCAGTAAAAATTGTGATTACACTTTGATTATGTAAAATTCATCGCTCTGGGTCATCCAGCAAGTGCACTGGGTCATCCAAGTAATACCTTACGTGAGTAAGGGTCGAATCCCACAGAGATTGTTGGTATGAAGCAAGCTATGGTCACCTTGTAAATCTCAGTCAGGCAGATATAAAGTAGTAATGGGGTTTTCAAAAATAATACTAAAATAAGGATAGAAATACTTATGTAATTCATTGGGTAGAATTTCAGATAAGCATGTAGAAATGCTTTCATTCCTCTGAACCTCTGCTTTCCTGCTATCTTCATCCAATCAATCTTACTCCTTTCTATGGCTAGCTTTATGTAAGGATGTCACCGGTGCCAATGGCTACTTTCGAAAAGGTCCAAGCATGGCCGAATGGCCAGCCCCTCTGATCTAAGAACCAGGCATCCAAAGATGATCCAAAGATCCAAAGATGATTTCAAAGATTCAAAGATGATTTCAAAGATTCAAAGATGTCTAATACAATAGTAAAAGGTCCTATTTATAATAAACTAGTCACTAGGGTTTACAGAAATAAGTAATTGATGCATAAATCCACTTCCGAGGCCCACTTGGTGTGTGCTTGGGCTGAGCTTGAGTGTTGCACGTGTAAAGGTCCTTCTTGGATTTGAACGCCAGCATTTGTGCCAGTTTGGGCGTTCAACTCTGGTTTTGGATCCTTTTCTGGCGCTGGACGCCAGAATTGGGCAGAGAGCTGGCGTTGAACGCCAGTTTGCGTCATCTATTCTTGGCCAAAGTATGGACTATTATATATTGATGGAAAGCCCTGGATGTCTACTTTCCAACGCAATTGGAAGCGCGCCATTTCGAGTTCTGTAGCATCAGAAAATCTACTTTGAGTGCAGGGAGGTCAGAATCCAACAGCATCAGCAGTCCTTCTTCAACCTCTGAATCTGATTTTTGCTCAAGTCCCTCAATTTCAGCCAGAAAATACCTGAAATCACAGAAAAACACACAAACTCATAGTAAAGTCCAGAAATGTGAATTTAACATGAAAACTAATGAAAACATCCCTAAAAGTAACCAGATTCTACTAAAAACATACTAAAAACAATGTCAAAAAACGTATAAATTATCCGCTCATTAGATATTTAATTAGTTTTTTCCTTTGTAGAATAGGATAAATTGCATAGTAATAGGTTAGTTGCATGCATGTTCTACTTGATTGAAAAGACAATAAGTTTCTTCTAAGACCCTATCTTTAGAACAAAATTTCACTAATTTTAACCAAAACTCTTATGTTAAAACTGCTTGAAGTTGTATTTGGAACATGATTTTTGAGGCAAAGAACACACGACCTGTGAGATTTGAGCCCAAATGCATGGTTACATTATTTAATCATAATTATTTTATTCTTGTGTATTTACTTCTCTATGATTGTAATCTATATTTTGTTTCATCCTATATGTCCAATGTTTAATATATTTATATGTTTGCATATGATTGAGGCCATTATTTGTTTAAACTCACTTATCCAAATTAAGCCTACCCTCTCAATTACCTTTGTTAACCACTTTGAGCCTTTAAATCCCATTTGTTCTGTATTTTACCACATTACTAGCCTTAAGCGGAAAAACAGTTTTATACCCCAATTGAATCTTTGGTTAGCTTAAGATAGAATTGTGTGTGTTAATTAAGTATGGGAAATTGTGGGAACACAAGATAATAAGGGAATGTGTCATGATAATACAATGGGAATTTGGTTACCTACTTATGTGAAACTATAAGAATTAAAAATCTATGTGCATTGATTAGCTATGTTTATTTTTATGTTTATGTTGAAAAAAAAAAAGAAATCCAAAAATATCCAATAAACAAATAAGGGGATAAAATTACCCCAATGCTAAGTTAAGAATTCAAAGATCAATGCATGTATGATAAAATTAAAATAAAAAGTTGATACATGAGTATGGAATGTGAAAGAAAAATTTTGGGTAGCTTGGTGTGAATTTTAAGTTATATAGAATATATATATGTTGGGTTGAAGCTTGGGTTAACTAAAGATTCAATTTATAAGCTTACTTAGCCATATATGTATCCTTACCCTTACCTTGGCCCCATTACAACCTTGAAAAGACCTCATGATGTTTGCATTAATATATTAAATGTTGTTGATTGGTTAAGAGAAGAACAAAAAAATTAGAAAGCGTGATTAGAGAAGGATCGAGTGATTGCCCTATACACTAGAGAGATTAGAGTGTACATACATCATCAGTGAGGGTTCAATGCTTGAATTTCTATGTTCCCTACTTTCATGAGCTGCCTTCTTATATTTTTATCTGTTCTTACTGTATAGGAATTGAATTAGTGGAGTTTGAATTGTGATTGTCTTGAAGAGCCTATTTACTTTGATCTAGTAGACAAGAATCATATAGTTCCATTCATATATATAGGTTGCATTGTATTACATGAGTTCTACATGTTCCTACTCATTTATTTTATCTCCTTCAACTAAGCATGAGGACATGCTAATGTTTAAGTGTGGGGAGGTTGATAAACCACTATTTTATGGTTTATATTGTGCTTAATTGTATGGTTTTATCAATTCTTTACCCACTTCACTCTCAGATGCAAAAACCCTAACACTATTCTTCTCTAGTTCTCATCTCCATATTCCAGAAACCAATGAGAGGCTGAGGCTGAGAGCAATAGCCAATAGAGCATCGAGCTTCTTGCCTTCCTCTTCTCCATGTCTCCAACACCTACTCAGTGGCTGTCGTCGTTCTTGCCTTCGTCCTCCGTCCGAGAGCAGCTGAGCAGCGCTTCCCCGCCAACGTCCTCTGTCCGAGTGTAGAACCAAGCCTTCGTCCTCTGTCCTCTGTCCTTCGTCGCCGTGAGTTTGTCGCCATACCCTCCGTCTGAGAGCAGCTGAGCAGAGCTTCGCCTCCGTCATCTTCCGTCCGAGCGAAGAACTTAACCGACGTCCTCCGTCCTTCGTCGTCGTGAGTCTGTCGCCTACCCTGTGAGTCCGCTGCGAATCACTTCTTTTTTTGGTAATTTTTATTTAGGGTTTGCAATGTTCCCTAATCCCTAATTTTAATTTGAGTTACAGTTTTGTCCTAATTTTTATTTGAGCATGGATTTGTTGCTGCATGCAATTCTATTTGTATGAAAACCTGTTCAGATTAATTTGACAAAAATGGTTGAATCTTGCTTATTTCGCCACTGTATTTTTCTCTTGAATATTATTATTTATTTATTTTTATATATAAGATTCAATTATAAGAATAAAGATTATAGGAGAGTAAACAAAGTGATGTTCCTGTTATTCATTTCATCGTTAGGCTTCGGAGAACATTGGCAACATAATGAGATTTGTGATGTGCTAATTATGCTTTTGCTTCTCCTTTCTTAGTTTATATGAGACTTCAAAAAGATCGAGCTTTTGTTTGTTTCATCATGTCACAGTCATCTTTAAGGTCTCATTTATGATTTTGTGTGGAAGATTTCTATTTTTTGGGGTACTGTATTGTTGAATGTACTAGAGTAAATTATTTATTTTAATTATAAAGATTCAATCATTTATTTTAGATTATAGTAGAGTAAATTTGATTTTAGATATATATTTTGTGGCACTAATCATGTATTAAATTGGAAAATTAAAACAAGAGAGAAAAATAATTGAAAAATGTGTTTTGTGATTTGTCAAGTTTGCAGTTTGAAAAGATGCTGTCATTAGCTCAATGCACTGAACAAATATCTTTGGAAATGCCAATAAAATCCAATAACTTTGGATTGAAATATCATGGATATTTTGGTTTCGGAGAAAGAAAGAAACACTTAACAGATGTTGAAGCTTTTTAACTGCATTCCGTATCCTTCTATTTCTCTTGAAAGTATTGTCCAATTTTTACTATGACAAAGTGATAACTGAGTTTCTCTTTTCCTTGTCCTTGTTCCCTTGTTATGATAGATGGTGACTGAACTTAAGTGATAATTACTGGTTCTTACCTGTAATTATATGAGGATTGTTAAGATAAAAATTGACCAAACAGGTTGTCAAGGGATTACCTTATGTAAATGTTATGTGAGTACCACCATGTAATTACAAAATTATTATTTTTGTATTATTATTTTGTTATGCTTTGTCAACCCCTTTTCTTAATGGAATGTATTGAACTTAGATTCGAAGAAATATTTGTGCCCAAGTCTAACACTCTGCATACTCGTCAAATGTTGACGTTGTTTTATAAATCATCCTAAGTGACAACCATGCATGAATTCACATGAGTATATGCTTTTAATTGAACATCTTTATTCTTTTAATCTTCATTTATGTTAATTTTTTATATAGTACCAATTAATTTGTTAATTGTTATCTCTTTTTATTTTCAGGTTTAAATCTTGATTTGCAAACTTTTAATGATGATGATGATGTTGAAAGTGATCAAGAATAAGGATTGAAGATTCTTTTATATCTAATATTGTAATTTCTTTATAATGGTGTTAAATTTGTAGTGATCTAATACTAACTTTTTTTTTTAATTTCAAATTATTTGAGCTAATGACATTGTATGAATTTTATGTTTGTATTTTAATTTATCTATAAATTTTAAGTTTTTGTCTTAATTTATATATGAATATGTAAAAATTAAAATATTTAATTTTTATAGGGGCGGGTAGGGGTGGGGCGGGTACCCGCAGGCTCACGCGACCGCGCGACATAGAGGAAATCGCAGTGACGCAGACTCTTGGCTCACGTGAACGCGCGGATTGGAACTGCACAAGTGACACGAAGGCATGGACGACGTGCACGCATGGCAAGGCAAAACGTCGAATGACGCGTCCGCATGAATGATGCGATCGCGTGACATGCGCGATCTATAGAATTCGCTGGGGGCGATTTTGGGCCCTGTTTTGACCTAATTTTTGGCCCAGAAGAGCAGACTAGAGCCAAGGAACATGCAGAAACGAAAACAATGATTCATTACAGAGAATTCTCAGTTTTAGATCTAGTTTTTACTCCTCCTCTAGGTTTTCTCTCTACACATTCATAGTTCTTAGGATTTTATTTCTATTGCTTTTTACATTGGGATATTAAGAAGAGTTATTACCTCAGCAAGACTTCTTCATTCTAGTTTGTTTTCTTTACCTGTCTCTTACTCTTCCATGTCCTTTATTTACTCAGAGTTACTATTGGATTATTTTTAGGATTTATTAATAAAAGAAATATTTTTATTTTTAATTGATCCCTTTGATTATTACTTATCATGTCTTTCTTTAATTCCCTTTCCTATGTTATGAATTCTACATTCAGAGTGAGCGAGTAGTTCCATAACTTGGATGGGAGTTGATTGAAAGGAAGACCTTGACTTGGGATGCTTAAAAGAAAAATTGTAATTGGGTTTATTGTTAGATTGCTCTCTAGTCACTGACACCAATCCTTCCAAGTAAGCGGATTGGGATTTGTGAATAGAAATAGCTTTCCAACTTGCTTGAATTTCCCTTACCTAGTAAGGGATAACTAACCAGAACAACCCTCAATTATCAATTAATCTTGAGAGCACTCCAACAAGAATAGGGCTTCCAACTAATCTACTCCCAGCCAAGGCTTTTATTTAAAATTACATAATTTCTCTAATTTAATTTCCTGTTATTCAACTCAAACCATTTTTTGAAAACATCTGATTAATAAAATAGCACACTTTTCTGCAACTCGTTGGGAGACGACCTGGGACTCATACTCCGAGTATTTTAATTTAAATTTTGTGACAACCTTCTAAATTGATAAATGGATTTCTGGTTGGTTAAGAACTGTGCTTGCAACGTATTCCTTATATTAATTTCTTAACTTGCCAATTTCCGCCACCTCACACACTCTCAAGGTGGCAAAAGAGTTGGAGACAAACTCAAAGAGAAGCAAAGAGGATTTGCAACCCTGACCTCTTTACACTCAAACAAAAAGAACTCGAGTTACAAAGCTCCAAATGAGGTGATCTTAGTGCCATTGGAAAGTAGACTTCCAGAGCTTTACAACTATATATAACACTCTATAGTGGACACTAGATTTGAGGGTGCAAATCGTTGTTCTTTCAGCACTACGTACTCGGCGTGGCACACCAAAACCTGCGCGTGGCACGCTGGGCCAAAATTCCAGCAAGCCTGCGAGACTGACCTCTTCACCTTCAAAAGATCATAATTTGGGCTAGAAAAATCCAAATGACATGCTTCCAGCGGCGTTGGAAAGCTGAGATCCAGAGCTCTCTAATGATATAAAAAAGTTTATAGTGGCCATTTAATTTGGGGACCCAAACAGATCAATACTTCAGCGTGCAAGGTTTTCCAAACCTTTCAAAAGCCCAAAATGCCACTTCAATGACACTCCACATTGGGCCACTTCTAATACTCCAATTCCTTCATTTATTCTTCAATATTTCAAGCTTCATTTACAAGCCCAAGTCAAGCCACGATTAATAATCAATCAAGGCCACAAGAATCATCTAAAAGTAATTAGGAAATTTGCATTTGATTGTAATTTCATTTGAATTTCTAATTTAGGTAGCTTATAAATAGGACCTTAGATTCATCAATTCACACACACCATGGAGGGGTGGAGGTGACTCCACTCCCCTTTCACTCTCATTCTCTTCTCTTCTTCCATTTCTTTCATAGACACTTTTGTAAATATTTTGCTATGAGTTTCTAATTTCCAACATTGGGAAAGAGAGCTCTATTGCTATTTGATGGATTAATTTGTTTTTATTCTTCTTCTTCTCTTTATCCCTCTTTAATTTACTTGAAGGATTTTTGTTCTTCATACTTAGCATTCAATTATCTTGGAAAAGAGATTGAATGCAATTGGGTTTTATGGGAACCTTGGAAGAAGAAACATAAAATCATGCTTGAAAATCCTTCTCACACTTGAGTAGATTTGGGTTTTGGTGTTTGGATATGGTGACATATAATCCTCCCTCTACTTGGATCTATGAGGATGTGAGGTATAATTAGGGACCATTCTTCATCTCTTCTCATGAGTAATTAGACCAAGGAATTGGCTATTGATCAATATTTGAGAGATTGAATTACCAAGGAATTGGGATTCAATCAATCATAATTGGCAAGAGGTCAATGAGTTGCATGATTGAAGATGAGATGAAAACTATTGATCCTAATAATGCAATATCTCTTGATCATTTCATTCTTAATTCTTGTTATTTACTTTTTGTCTTTAATTCTTATTATTTACTTATGCACATTTATGGCTTTATTTACTTTTGCACATTTGTGCCTTCCAAGTGTTTGTAGAAATGCTTCACTTGGTTTTACTTTCTAGTCATTTACTTTCTTGCACTTTACTTTCTTGTACTTTCCATTCCTTGCAATTTACATTCTTGTACTTTAATTTTTAGCACTTTAATTTCTTGTCATTTACTTTCCTTGCACTTTATTGCTTTCCTTTACTTTTATGTCATTTACATTTCCTTGTGCTTATCACTCAAAATTGAATCGTCTAACTAGAATAATTAATCAACCATTGCTTGCTTTAATCCGTTAATCCTCGTGGGATCGACCTCACTCTTTGTGAGTTTTATTACTTGATACGACCCGATGCACTTGCCGGTAGTTAAAACAGAAGAAATAATTTTTCCGTATCAGTCCTCCATCAGAAATTTGGAGGTGCAGGTTGGTTGATGAGAGATATTTGTCGGTAAAGAATTTCTCAATGAAATATTTACATTGCAAGTATAGTTCTAAACCAATAATGAATCCTCACATCAAATTTAATATGGTTGTTACTAGTTCAACCCCAATAAAATAACTGAGAGTATTAATCTCGGGTCGTTCTCCTTAGGAATTACAATGAAGTGCTTTGTTATTGCTATGAAGGAATGTTTTGGGGTTTTTGTAATAAGAGACAAGGAATGTAAATAACAAGACAAATAAGCTATTAACTAAGGAAGCTCCTGGCAAGGAATGAAAACTAGAAGTCCTATGCTCATTATCATCATCAATTGTGATATAACGGTTGTCCATTGCTCCCACTTAGTTAACCTCTAACTAGGAAGGAAAGTCAAGTGGATAGAATTGGCTTTTATCCACAAGTCCTAGTCAAATCATAATGAAAGACTAGCTTTAGTGGCATTCAAGTCAATGAGCAACTTCCAATTGTCAATCAACAAAAGAATTTGATAACTCAAGAGTCTCCAATTACTCAACCCAGGTCAAGAGGAGAAAAATCTATCTCATGACTAAAAGAAACATTTCAGCAAACACATAAAGGGCAATAAATGTAAACATCATAAATTGCAAGAATTAAAGGAAGCAATAACTAATCAAAGCAAGAAATCAATAATAGAAACTAAGGCAAATGTAAAAAGACATGAAAACATAAATTGCATTAAAAGGAAATGAAAATCAACAAAAGAGTACATGAACTAAAATTAACAAAATAAAGGAATTAACAAGAGAAGTAAAGCACTAGAATAAATACAAGTAAAAGGAAAATTTGATTGAAGAAGGAATAAGATCTAGATCTAAAGGGAAGAAAACTAAGAACCCTAATCTACAGAGAGGAGAGAGTCTCTCTCTCTAGAATTCTACATCTAAACTAAACTAAAGTGTATGAATGGTGATCCCCCCATCCTCCTTCACTCCCAGACTCTTATCTCCATATTGGGCTCGAAACTAGGTGAAAAGGCAGCTCAAAAATCACCCCCAGCGATTTCTCTTTAGTGAGGCACGTGCCGCTCGTCACGCGTACGCATCAGCCACGTGTACGTATCACTTTGAAGATGCATTGGTCACGCTTACGCGTCATGTCACGCGTACGCGTCGCTTGGAGTATCGCGCGGTCACGCGCTCGCGTCGTCCATGCGTGTGTGTCGGCGTCAGCTTCTTAAATCTTCATTTTCTTGTGTTCCTTCCACTTTTGCATGCTTCCTTTCCATCCTCTAAGCCATTCCTATCCTATAAACTTTGAAATCACTTAACAAATACATCACGGTATCGAATGGTAATAAGAGAGGATTAAAATTAGTGATTTTAAGGCCTTTTAAGCATGTTTTCATTTATAGCACAAAATTAGGAAGGAATCTTAAAACCATGAAAATTGTACGAATAAGTGTGAGAATAGTTGACAAAATCCACTAAATTAAGCACAAAATAAACCCTAAAAATGGGGTTTATCATTGGTCAAGTAACTAAGAGAATCCCTGAGACTCCTCCTAACACTCTTCCTAGTAACACTAAAGTAAACCCAAGAGAAGAGTGCAAGGCCATCACTACTGAAGCTGAGGCCAAATCTGAAGGGAGTAATCTGGTGTTGAACGCCAATGATAAGATCCCTAATGGGCGTTCAACGACCAATGATATGCCATTCTTGGCGTTGAACGCCCAGTGAGGACGCGTTGAACGCCAGTCAGAAAGTCCTCACTGGGCGTTCAACGCCCAATGCTACCCCTTTAATGGCATTGAATGCCAGTAAGGAAGACCTTACTTGGCGTTCAATGCCCAAAATGTAGAGAAGCCGGTGTTGAACACCAGTAAAGATGTCCCCACTGAGTGTTCAACACCCAAAAAGCCACAAGAGATGGCATTGAACGCCAGTAAAGGTGTTCCTACTGAGATTTCAACGCCCCCTAATGAAGCCCATATCCAAGAATTAAAGGGAGCCAAGGCTTATGTAGAGACCATGGAGGTCCCCTTGCATGCACTCTTGCAATGCATGAGTTCTGATGAATACTCATCCTCTAATGAGGATGAGGAAACTAGGAAAGAGCAAGTTGCTCGGTACCTAGGAGCTCTCATGAAGCTAAATGCCAAGTTATTTAGAGTAAAGACATTGGAGAAAGAACCTCTAGTGCTTACCAAAGAGCTCAATGCTTTGGTTCAACACAAGTTGCCTCAAAAGCTTCCGGATCCCAGATGCTTCCTAATTCCTTGCACCATTGGCACCATGACCTTTGAAAAGGCTCTGTGTGACCTAGGGTCAAGTATAAACCTCATGCCACTCTCTGTTATGGAGAAGTTGGGAATCTTTGAGGTACAAGCTGTAAATATCTCACTAGAGATGGCAGACAAGTCAATGAAAAGAGCATATGGCCTAGTAGAGGATATCTTAGTAAAGGTTAAAGAACTTTATATCCCTGCAAACTTCATAATCTTAGATACTGGGGAAGGTGAGGATGAGTCCGTCATCCTTGGAAGACCTTTCCTAGTCACTGCCAATGCTATCATTGATGTAGCAAAGGGAGAACTGATTTTACAACTAGGTGAGAAGCACATCTTGTTTAAGATGCCTCACCCCAACTCTCCCTCTGAGAAAAGAGAGATAACTGTGCAACACCTAGTGTTCCAACCATCTCTTTTAGTTCAGTACTTTACTAAGCCCCGAGACACCAATTCTAAGTTTGGTGTTGGGCAGGCAGCAACCAGCACTGAGAACAAAGGTACTAAGAAGAAAGTACTTAAAGGCTGGAGGGACAAAAAGATTCCCACAGAAGGCCTCAAACCTGGCATGAGAATTGTCTTTAGCAAAAAACCTGTCATACCACATACAGTGAGTCGTATCCTATCTCTAGAGCAGGTGGAGCTCATTCATGAAAAGATAGGAAGAAAGTTCACTGTAAGGGGCAAAATTCTGAGCCCATATCTATCTCTGTGAGGAGCTAACCGTCAAGCTAGTAACGTTGAAGAAGCGCTTGTTGGGAGGCAACCCAACCATATTTAGTTATTTATATTTCTTTTAAAGTTTATTTTACATGATTAATTCCATGAGTTTATGTTTTCTTTAGTTGTTTCTTTAGGTTCATGATCACATGCATTAGTCAGAAAAGAGATAGGAAGGTTCAGAGATGGAAATAGAATACTTTGGAATAAGTATCTTGGTGACAAGGAAGGCAGAGTGGGTGTTCAACGCCCACCAAAAGTAGGCAAACTGGCGTTGAATGCCACACAGGGTGTCCCTGATGGTCGTTCAATGCCCAAGAAGACCAGAGAGTTGGCACTGAACGCCAACATGGAACAGAGGCTGGACGTTCAATGCCCAAAATAAGTAGAAGACCTGGCATTGAACGCCAGGAAAGAGGTCCCTCCTAGGTGTCCAAACGCCCTGAATGGAGCAGGAAGCTAGCATTGAACGCCAGCTATGGAGCATGAGTTGGGCATTCAACACCCATAATGGGGGCAGGGAATTTGAATTCCCTAGCCTCTCAAGACCAGTGGGTCCCACAGCATCTTCACCTACCCTACCTTCTTCTCTCTTCTTTTCACACTTCCCCACACACTCTTCCCTATAAACTCTCAACCAATCACATCCTTACCTCTTCCCCAAAATCATCATAACTCCTTCAACCCTCCCTTGGCCAAATTGCTCTTCTCCTTCTATCTCCATCTATTTTCTTCTTCTTCTACTCCATTCTTCTCTTTTGTTTATTCTTGCTCGAGGATGAGCAAAGCTTTTAAGTTTGGTGTTGGAAAAATCTTGCTTTTTCCTTTCTATTTCCACTTATGGCACCCAAGGTCGGTGAACCCTCTAGAAAGAGGAAATGAAAGGTTGTAGCTGCCACCTCTAAAT
This sequence comes from Arachis ipaensis, assembly GCF_000816755.2. Lineage (NCBI taxonomy): Eukaryota > Viridiplantae > Streptophyta > Magnoliopsida > Fabales > Fabaceae > Arachis > Arachis ipaensis. Next base: position 60,910,866 of record NC_029790.2, on the reverse strand, counting down.
CTTGGGAGATGGAGAAATTCATCACCAATGCTCATCAAGACCACTTCTATGAAGTAGTGGCAAAGAAAAAGGTGATCATTGAGGTCCCTTTTAGGCTAAAAAAGAACGAGTACCCAGATATCCGAAAAGAAATTCGAAGAAGAGGTTGGAAAATCCTAACAAAAATCAATCCAAGAGGTTGGGACCTTAATGGTGCAAGAGTTCTATGCGAATGCATGGGTCACGAAAAAACTATAACATCAGTGTGAACCCTCATCCTAAAAATTGGAGCACCATGGTCCGAGGAAGAATCTTAGACTTTAGTCCGGAAAGTGTGAGGTTGGCGTTCAACTTGCCTTTGATGCAAGGAGACCTACTTTCTTATATTAGAAGAGTCAATTTTGATCAAATGCTGGATTAAGTGCTCTCAGATATCTGTGTGGAAGGAGCACAGTCGAGAAAGGATTCCTAATGCAAGCCTATCCAACTAGAAAGGCTTGACCTCAAGCTCATAGCTAGAGGATAGTCGAAATTTATCCAATGCTCTATCATCCCTACAAGCAACCAGTCCGAGTTGACCATAGACTGAGCCATCATGATCCATTGCATCATACTCGGAGATGAGGTGGAAGTACATGAGGTGATACCTCAAGAGTTGTACAAAGTGGCAGACAAGCCCTCCACCCAAGCAAGGTTAGATTTCCCTCATCTCATTTGTCACCTATGCAATTCAGCTAGAATTGTCGTAGAAGGTGACAGTCTAATTGAGGAGGACAAGCCTATCACTAAAAGAAGGATGGAGCATACTAGAGAGTCGGCACATGAACCACAACATGAGAATGTGGAGCCGCCTCAACATGAGATCCCTAGGATATCTCAAGAGATGTATTTTCCTCCTCAAAGCTATTGGGATCAATGGCATACTTCTATGGGAGAATTAAGCTCTAACATGAATCAGCTGATGATGGAGCATCAAGAGCATTCCACCATCCTAAGTGAAATTAGAGAAGATCAAAGAGCTATAAGGGAAGAACAACAGAGCCAAGGCGTGACATTGAAGATATCAAGCACTCTATTGGATTCTCTGGAGGAAGTGGTAGACGCTGTCAATAAAGGTGGTCCCGTTCTATCACCCTTTGCTTTTATGTCATTTTTCTATTTCCATTATGTTTTGTTGTTTGTTCTCGTGTTCTTATTGCATGATTATTTCTATCTATGTCTTAAAGTTATAAAATATTCCATATATCTCTCATCTTACATAAAAGAAAATCTCATTTGAAAAAGAAAAATTATGATGCATGAATCTTCGAGTTTATCTTGAGAATAATCAATTATTTTGATGTGGTGGCATTGTTTTTGTTTTCTGAATGTATGAATGAACCGTGCATATTTGAAATTGGAATTAAGAATGTTGGCTCTTGAAAGAATAATGAAATAGGAGAAGTATTATTGGTAATCTGATAAAGCAAAAGAAATTGATTATTGAAGCAAGAAAAAGTAGCAAAAAGCAAGATGCAATAAAAAATAAAAACAAATGCATGCAAAAAAAATAATAGAAAAAGAAAGAAGCAATAGATAAAGCCAATAGCTCTTTAAACCAAAAGGCAAGAGCAAAAAGGTAGACTATTTGGTAGGTGAGCAAAATGAAACGATGGCCTCAATCATTTAAATGCATTCATACACAAAATAATGGACATAAAGAATCAAACAAATCAAAGATTACAATCATAGAAAAAGAATAATACACACAAGAATGGAAATAAGTGGTTATATGATGTAACCACACAATTAGGCTTAAAACTCACATGCTTATGTGTTCTTAGCTCAAAAACCATGTTCTACAATGTATATAATTCAAGCAAGCTTTAAAAAAAATTTTACTCAAATCAATTGGGGTGCCCTATAGATAAAATCCTTGAAAAATTTTATTATTTTAACTAAGCTTATTATATATATGCAAAATAAGAAAATGCATCTAAAAATTCTAAAAGACCTAAAAATGAAATGCCAAAGTGTTGGGATTAGAAATTTTGTCACCCAAAAATGGCCGATCGGTCAAACGACCTCCCCATACTTAAAAGTTTGCACCGTCCTCTGTGCATTCAAAGATGAGCAAAGGGGGTATGACGACATTTCGGATTGCCACCTTCAGCTGGTGGGTCAACCGGTGTTGCGTGTTCTTCCTTCCGCTTCCGTTTTTGCTTATGATGACTCACCCATGAAAAATAGAAAATAGTAGAGTAAGATGAGAAAATGCAAAAGCAAGGAAGCCTAAATTGTTGGGATGAGGTGATGATCACTAGAATGGAGTGAGTGAATTAATATGACATTAAGGAAGAATAGTATGTGAGTTCTAAGTTTGCGCGCGGTATAGAACACACACTAGCATTTAAAGCTATGTCACAACCACACAAAAGAAGCATATACTTCACTCATTTTAGTGTGCTTGAGATGCTTTAAAGAAAATTGTAAGATAAGATAAACAAACAAGTAATAAAGAAGCAAGAAAGCATTCAAGCAAGAATCAAGCAATTGTGAAATGGATGATGAATGGACATTGATTGATGTGCAAGGAACTTAATGAACAAAATGAAATATAGAACACACACATCAAACAATGACACCTATTGAAGTTTGTTTGCAACCCTAAGTGACATAAAGGTGGACCACATGGGTGTTATAGAACTTAGGACAAAGAAGATAGAAGCGAAAACCAATCACATAGCAAGCATGGTCCACAAAGCTTGAAAAGCTCAAAAATATGTCACTAGGTAAGCTTTCGATCCGATTCCACAATTCCAAAACCTCAATGCATGAAATAGGTGATGTGAATAAGGATTAATCAACAACAAGCATCACCTAAAAAAAATACATTGATAACACACTATTGCCTATTCATAATGAAATGCTTTAAATCACATGATGGCCAAAACATGCAATTCAAAAGATTTAGAAAGCTTGAAGGCAATGTCATATGTACTTGGTATTAAAAAAGGTTAAGCATGAAAAATTCAAAACGAAGTCACAAATTGTAACCTCAATAAAGAAATCCAACAATGACTATAAAAAATAATTATGCGAAAATAGCATCAAGTTAATAATAAGCAGCAATAAACAGCAAACACAATTAATAATCCAACACTCATCATGAAAAACAGAGGATTATATGGAAATTAAACTAACTAAATAACTAACAAACTAACCAACTAAAAAAAGATGGTGATAGATGGTGATTGGTAGTGTTTAATGATGGTTGAAGGAGGAAAAGAAAAGAAGAGAAGAGAGAAGAAGGAAAGAAATGGAAAGAGGAGAAGAAAAGAAAGTGGGTGAAACAGGACAATGGGTCACGCGTACGCGTCAGGTCACACGTACGCGTGTATGGAAGAAATGAGATGCGACGCGTATGCATCGTGAACGCGCACGCGTGATAGTGTAGAGAGAAAGATGATGCGTACGCGTGGGTCTCACGTACACGCGGGTCAAAATTTTGCTAGCGGCACAACTTCAACACACTACCCGTGCAACTCTCTGGTTTTTGTACTGGACCTGAAAAATTTAGGGGGTCACGCGTTCGCGTGGGCGAGGCGTATGCGTGAGGGGTTGGAAACTTGGGGGTGACACATACGCATGGGTGATGCGTACCCGTAGCTGGGTGCTCTGTTTTTCAAAATTTTCAAGTTCTAGCACCAAACCAAGCATTTCCAACCTCCAAACAGCTACCAAAATACCATAAAACCTTATTTACATACTAGACTCCCAAATAAACTCAACAAACTAAACTAAACATGAAATTAAACTTATTTTACCAATATTTACAAAAGAGGAAAATGAAAAGATGTTACCATGGTGGGGTGTCTCCCACCTAGTACTTTTATTTATTGTCCTTAAGTTGGACTTATGGGGAGCTCTAATCAAGGAGGCTTGTGCTTGAATTCATCCTTGAACTTCTACTAATGCTTGGTCTTCTATTGTGCTCCAAGATTCTCAATCAATTGCACCAAGTCTTGATGGAGTTCTTCACAACCTTGGAGCTCCCAAAATTGGTCCACATCTTGTAATCGGAGGTCCCAAACCTTGTTTTCACACCCGTCTTCAAGTTGTTCATGGTAATTCCCTTCGGGTGGTAGGCAAGCCGAATTCTCAATTAGACACCAAAATTTCCTCCTAGACCCATCCATTTGGGCCCTAGTCCAACCTTTGCATCCAATCCTTAAAGCTTCAACCATAATGAGCCTAGATTTACAACGCCAACCACTAAACATCCTTCTCTTATGCTTCATTCCACAAAGTGCCCTAAGTTGGCCATCCTTTTCAAGCAAACCAAATTCAAGTGGGATAATAAAGCTAAGAGTTATAAGTTTTACCCAGTCAAATGAAGGATTAGATGGTAACTTAGGTGGAGGAGTTTCCAATAATAATCTTGACAAGGCGAATTCCACTCCCATCCATCCTCTTCTAGGGGCTTCCACCATATGACAAGGTTCTTCAAGCTCTACCTCTTACCAGGCTTCCTCAAGTTCAAATGCTTCATCCCCAATTTCTTATAGCTCTTCCCCATCACTCAAGTCATAAATAAGAGGTTGAGTGAAATCTACCTCAACATCAATTCCAAATCCAATGGGGAAGGACTCATCAATCTCAAAAGGATCATATGTTGATGCGGAATCATCATAGATAGGAGGACTTGTTGCTTGTACCATTTCTTCCAATTCTTCACTCACAATATGCCTTGGAGGTTGTGCACTATCCTTCTTAACATCACTTTTAAACTCCATAGAAGAAGGTTCTTCTACTTGAGATTCCTCTTTGCGTTCAACATCTCCTAAATCTTCAACCACTTCTTTCGTTTCAATTACCTCTACCTCCTCCTCTTCTTGCACTTCTTGCTTCAACTCCTCTTCTTCACTTTAAAGCTCCAAATTCTCCTTCTCATTGTGCTCTTCAATTAATCCTCCACATTTAACGATAAGGGTTTCTTGGATATTTGAGCACAATAATGCCAACTGGCTCATCACTTCGGTTAAGCTAGCCACGACCTCCCCTTGCTTTTGGCAAAGAGTTAGAAGTTCTTGTTGTTCTTGCATTAGGGGCTGGAGAAATTCATTCGTTCAGGGTGGTGGTGGAAGAGAGGGTTCATTGTTTGGAAGAAAGGTGTCATAGTTAGAAGGTAGTTCATATTGGTGAAAGTCTTGAGGTGGTGTATAGGAAATTGGTGGTTCTTGAGAGTATTAATGTTGGAAATGTGGTGGTTCTAAGTATGGCTCATATGGTGGTTGGTATGGTAGATATGGGTTAGGGTCATATGGAGGTGAATGATGGTATGGGGCTTGTGAGTAAGGTGGATAACAATGTTGAGTAGGGGGTTCAAAAGCATATGGTGGTTGTGGTTGATAACCACAAGGAAGTCTACCACACATATTAGATTGGTATACATCATGGTATGGATCTGGATCATAGTACATTAGTAGGGGTTGTTGCCATGAAGGTTGGTCAATTGCTTGAGGCTCCTCCCACCTTTGATTGTCCCATCCTTGATGCATATCCTCATTGTAGCTTCCATTCGCTACAACATAGTTAGAACCAAACTCATAACCAAAGTGGTGAGAATTCATAGTGAAAGGGAAACAAAAATAAAAGCTAACAAGAAACAAAGAAAGCAAAGTCCTACAACTAGCAACAACTAACAAAGAAGTAAAAGACAAACTTATTCACAATATTCACATATATACAATAACCTATAACAAGCACACATTGCAATTCCCCGACAACGGTACCAAAAACTTGATGAGAGGATTTATACCGGTTCGGAATTTAACAAAATAATTTTGTTGTGAGCACAGCCCCAACCGACAATCGATCCTCAAATCAAAGTTTAATTTTGGTTGTCACAAGTCCAACCCAATAAAAAACCGAGAGTATTAGTCCTGGTTCGTTCTCCCTAGGAATCACAATCGAGTGCCTAATTATTGGTTATGAGGTTCAAGGGGATTGGGTTGATAAAACAAGAAATTAAAAAGGCAACAAAAGTAAAGCAAGCAACTAAAGAAAGCAAGTAATAAAAAGAGACATTCATGGCAAGGATTGAGAATTAAAGCCTTCTATCCTAATCATTAATCATAATACAATAATTAACAAGAGCTAATCCTATTTCGTCATCTCCAACAAAGGAAGAAGGTATAATGTTGCCTTCACATTGAGAGAAAGTCAAATAAAACTAGTTAATCTCAATCCAAATGTCCTAATCAACTTACTAATTGAATTAGCAAGAGATTAGAGTCAATGAAAACAATATTAACTAACAACTCTAGATCACCAACATGAGTTGGGTATTAATGACTCAAGATAGCCTAATTTCTCTTTCCAAGCCAAAAATGCTCAAAAAGCTACTCCTACATCCAACCAAGTATTTTGTCAAACACTTGAAAGGAATAAAAGGAAAGCACCATAAAATTGCAAGAATAATAAAATCTACAACTACCCAATTGCAAGAAAACAACAACAACTACTTAATTAAACAATAAAGGAACATAAAGCATAAATTGCATTAAATGAAAATTCAAATCCAACAATAGTTCATGAACATAAAAATGACATAAAAAGAAAATTAACAAGAGAACTAAGAAGAATAAAGATGTAAGAACAAGAAATTATAAAGAAAACTAGATGAAAACAAGAATTAAACCATTGATCTAAGAAAGATTAACCTAATTCTACCCTAATTCTAGAGAGAAAAGGGAGCTTCTCTCTTTAGAAACTACCTAAAGCATGGTCCTAATCTAATCTAATTGCTCCCCCTTGTTTCCTCTTGAATTCAGCATCAAATATATTCAAAAATGAGTTGGATTTGGGCCTGGATGGCTCAGAAATTGCCCCCAACATTTTGCCTTTAATGAGGTCACATGCTGCTTGTCACGCGTACGCGTGGGTCACGCGTACGCGTCGCCTAGCAGATTTTATCTCCACGTATACGTATGGGCCACGTATATGCGTCGCCTGGTAATGTCCTACCCACGCGTACGCATGGACCACGTATATACGTCGCTTTGAATTTTGCAAATTCCCATTTCCTCATGAATTCTCCACTTTGCATGCTTTTCTCTTCACTTCTTCCATCCAATACTTGCCTTATGAACCTGAAATCACTCAACAAACATATCAAGGCAGCGAATGGAATTAAAGTGAATTAAATTTAGCTATTTCAAGGGCTAAAAAGCATGTTTTCACTCTTAAGCACAAAATTAGGGAGAATTACAAAAGTATGCTATTTCATTGAATAAATGTGGGATAAGTTGATAAAATCTCCTAAATTTAACACAAGATAAACCACAAAATTTGGGTTTATCAGGCATCTTCTGATCAGCTGCTTGTACCTCTCCTAGGCTTCCTAGAAGGACTCTCCCTCGTTCTGTCTGAAGGTCTGGACTTCTACCCTAAGCTTACTCAGCTTCTAAGGTGCAAAGAACTTGGTCAGAAATCCGTTGACCACCTTTTCCCACGTATCCAGGCTCTGCTTAGGCTGAGAATCCAGCCATAGCTTTGCTCTATCCTTTACAGCAAAAGAAAAGAGCATGACCTTGTAAACCTCTGGGTTCATTCTATTTGTCTTGATAGTATCACAGATCTGCAGGAAATCAGATATGAATTTGTTGGGATCCTCCTGTGAGAGTCCATGAAACTGGCAATTCTGTTGCACCAGAGTGACCAGTTGAGGCTTAAGCTCAAAATTGTTGGCACCTATGGTAGGTATGGATATGCTGTGCCCATAGAAGTCAGATGTGGATCCAGTGTAGAAGCCAAGGACCTTCCTTACGTCTCCTCCAGCGTTTGGATTAGCTACCATAGTTGTATCGTCAGCTTCTTTCTCAAAAGATTCCGTGAGATTCCTTCTGGCTCTGTAAGCTTGAGCTTTTTGCAATCACCGCCTCAAAGTCCTCTCATGTTCAGGATCAGGATCAATAAGGGGTTCTTTATCCCTGTTCCTGCTCATAAACAATCAAGAAGCAAAGGAAGAAAAGGAAAGGTAGGGGTCTCTATGTCAGAGTATAGAGAACTACCGTGAGATACTCTAATGAAGATATCAATTGAGATATAGTATTGAACAAAACAATTGAAAATAAGGATGGGAAAATTAATTCAAAGAGTTTTTGAAAATAAAGAAAAGAAAGAGGTGAAAAAGTTTTCGAAAAAAGAAAGAAAAAGAAAAATTAAGGAGACACCACACATAAATTTAAAATAGGAAAATTAACTAACAAGATTTGAAAATAAAGATGGGAGATTCGATTTGAAAATTTTTGAAAATTTAGAGAAAGAAAGAGTTAAATAATGATTTTGAAATTCAAACTTGAAAGAAAGAAAAACTAAAGAAACACCAAACATAAAATTTGATTTTTAAATTAAAGATAAGATAACAAAATTTTAAAATCAAGTAAAAGATGGGATAAAGAAAAAACAAGATAAACAAGATATGATTAAAGAAAATTAAATTAACCAAAAAAATCACTAAAAAGAATTTTCCAAAATTTAAAAGAAAAGTTTTTTTCGAAAATTTAAAAAGAAAATAGAAACACTAAAAAGACACCAAACTTAAAATTTTAAATTAAGTAAAATGAAGGTAGCAAAAATTTTGAAAATCAAAGGAAAAAGATAAACAAGAAAGAAATCAAAATTTTCAAGAAAGCAAATGATGAGTAGGGATTTGTGCCGGTTCGGAAATTAGACAAAACAATTCCTTCGTTGATAGTATAGTCCAAACCGGCAATTCAATCCCAAACATCAAAGTTTAATTTTCAAACAATAAATAACCGAGAGTAATGAATCCTCGGGTCATTCTCCCTTGGAATGCAATTGAAAGTGCTACGCTTTCGGTCGTTAGGTTAAACAGAGTGGTTTCAAATCAAAGAATGAAAGATTAAAGGAACTTAAGAAATAAAAGAACTAAGAGATGATCAAAATTGGAATTAATGCAAGTAAGAGAAAATAAGATCAGAACTAGTGAAAATGCTATAAATGCAAAAAGAGCCTTGACTTGGGAATAAGAGGATCCAAGGAATCCTATTATTGCCATGACCACAACTATGATAATTATGATGAGTCAATCTCGCCTAGTCAACCCCTAACATCTAGGAATAAGTCAAGCAAGCATAATTGACCTTAATCCATAAGTCCTAGCTAACTTACCAAACTAGTTGATAAAAAGCTAGCGTCAGTGGAAACAAGAGTCAACTAACTACCCAAGAATTACCACTAAATGTCGGATATCATGACTCTAGTATCCTAGGAACTCAAATCCTAAGCCAAGGTGTGAAAATTGATGAGATATTTTTGTGAGAAACGAATCTCTCCCAAAACACCCACAACTAACCGGCAAGTGTACCGGGTCGTATCAAGTAATAAAAGCTCACGGGAGTGAGGTCGATCCCACAGGGATTGAAGGATTGAGCAATTTTAGTTTAGTGGTTGATTTAGTCAAGCGAATCAAGTGTTGGTTGGGTGATTTGTGATTTGCAGAATGTAAATTGCAAGAAATTAAAGAGAGCGGGAAAGTAAATTACTGAAACTTAAAGAACAAGAAATTAAATGGCAGAAACTTAAAGTGCAAGAAATGTAAATTGCAGAAAGAAAGTGAGAATGTGCTTTCAAGTGAGATTTTGGTGGAACACCAAACTTAGAATTCTTTATTCTCCCTTAATTTGTTTTGGTGTGAAACACCAAACTTAGCTCCTTGCAATACACACCAATCATTTAACCTTTTTATTGAAATAACTATGAAAAGAAAACTACCTCAGGTTGGGTTGCCTCCCAACAAGCACTCTTTTATTGTCACTAGCTTGACATTGAGGCTTTCTTTTATGGTGGTTGGTGCTTGTAGGGCCTCAATTTGTCTCCTCTGACCGTGATCCTCTTCTTTGTTTTCTGGTGTTCTATTTCAGCATGCTCTAATGATAGTATGTTGCTGACAGTGTAGTAATCCTCGGTTTGTTGATTTGCCCCCAGCTGTTGATATATCAGTTGCACTTTGTCACCTTTGGAAAGCCCCTCTGTTGGAATATTTCTATTCTTCCATCCCCTTTTTGCTTTGTTTCTGCGCTTCATCTTTCCTTTTGTTGATCTTTCTTTTCTGGTTGTAGGCTTTCCTTGGGAACCTCCCTTCTCAGTGGCCAGTACTCTAACATCTTTTTGGGCTTTTTCATCAGTCTGCACATTCCTTAGTATTGGGATGTTGCTGTGATTTTCCTGGGCACTCTTCATATAGTCTTTCTTCTCCTTGCTGAATTGTGCCTCTGGTAAAACCTTCAGAGTGATGCTCTGGTCATGCATCCTTAGAGTTAATTCCCCTTCCTCTACATCTATGATAGCTCTAGCAGTGGCCAAGAATGGCCTTCCCAGTATAACAGAGTTACTATCATCATTATTTGATTCTAGAACCACAAAATCAGCAGGGTATATAAAACTATCCACCTTGACCAAGAGATTTTCAATTACACCCCTGGGGTATAC
>NC_029790.2:60864110-60900266 GCF_000816755.2 Arachis ipaensis | reverse complement strand
CTAGACCAATGTGATGAGTTGTGGCTTCAGTTCGAAGTTATTTGCATTGACATTAGGGGTGAGAATGCTGCTTCCACAATGTCTAGCATTTGCAAAAGTATAGGAAGCGAATACCCTCCTCTGTTGTGGTGGATTATTAACTCCTCCTCCTGGATTAGATGTATCTCCTTCCATCTCGTGGAATTCTTCGTCTGATTCTTCTTCTCCAACAATACTTTTCCCTCTTTCGGCTCTTCTTAACCTCCTGAGAGTTCTTTCGTCTTGTTCATGAAAATTGGGTATGGCTCTTCTTGTACCTGACATACAAGCAGAACATAAGAGCACACAAACCAGTGACACTTCAATCTACTGCTAGAATGAAGTCTTAGTTAGCTTAAGCAAAAATTCAAACAGTTAGTGGGTTAGTTGAACTTAAAGAAAAAGTGCTTGATCTAGATTACCCCCTCGCTTAATCATTGTCAATCTAATCAATCCCCGGCAACGGCGCCAAAAACTTGATGAGATATTTTGGTGAGAAACGAATCTCTCCCAAAACACCCACAACTAACCGGCAAGTGTACCGGGTCGTATCAAGTAATAAAAACTCACGGGAGTGAGGTCGATCCCACAGGGATTGAAGGATTGAGCAATTTTAGTTTAGTGGTTGATTTAGTCAAGCGAATCAAGTGTTGGTTGGGTGATTTGTGATTTGCAGAATGTAAATTGCAAGAAATTAAAGAGAGCGGGAAAGTAAATTGCTGAAACTTAAAGAACAAGAAATTAAATGACAGAAACTTAAAGTGCAAGAAATGTAAATTGCAGAAACTTAAAGTGCAAGAAATGTAAATTGCTTGGAATGTAAAGGGGGTTCCTCTTTGCTTCAACCTTTTTCCAAGCTTTCTTCACCTATCAAGAATCAACCAAACTCATCAAAGCTATGCTCAAAATCATGGGATATTCAATCTTTCATAATTTGCAACAAATATAGCACAAAACCTCATGAAATGGCATGAATTCATATATGGTTGGTTCAATCAAGGGAAACATGAAAATCTACTCAATTAGCTTGCTTGTAGCTCAAGAAAGTGCATAATTCTAATGAAAACTAAAGAAAAAGACTAGCTAAAATAGGCTAGGATGACTTGTCATAAAAAATCTACTAAAAACTCATAATTGGCATTTTCACAAACACCTTGTGTGCATAAAAGCAAAACATAAGAAATTGCAAAGGAAAATGGAAAGCTATAACCAACTATGCACAAAATCAACAATAAACATCTGAACAAACACAAGGCAAGCATAAAACATTAAATTCATCAATCAAAACTTCAAGAAACTCAAAATTGCAAATATGAACAAAGTAATTTGAACCATAAGAACATAAAAGCAAAAGTAGTGTAATTAAAGAGAAGATTAAGAGTACTTACAATAAAGGAAGCGAAAATTCAAAAGCAAAGCTTGCTATAAAATGCTACAATGGAAATGGAAATGAAACCCTAGGAGAGCATTTTCTACTCTACTCCTACTCCTACTCCAATGGAAACTTCCTAATACTAATTCTACCTAATGCTACCTAATAAAACCTCATGCCTTCATATGTGTTGATATCCCCTTCATATGTGCGGATCACGTGTTTCATTAATGAAACCACGTGCAGGGACCTGTGCGTATACACAGATATGTGCATACGCACACTTTGCTGTTTCGTCACTTGTGCGTATGCACAAAGAGTTATGCGCATGCACACATGCTAAATCCTGCTTGTGCGTACGCACACTTGTCTGTGTGTGCTTTTCCTTGTTTTCTTCAGGTGTTCTTCCTGTACATGCTTTCTTTCACTTTTGGCCATCTATTCCTGCCTAATTGACCTGAAATCACTCAACAAACATGTCATGGCATCAAATGGAATAAAAGTAGAATTAAATTGCTCAATTCAAGCACAAAAATGCATGTTTTCACATTTAGGTTCAATTTAGGGATAAAACACAAAAGTATACTATTTTGGTGATTAAGTGTGAGTTTATGTGATGAAATCCATTCAAATGAAGCCAAAATATATCGTCAAATATGGACTCATCAGCAAACAAGATCAGATTCAAAAACCAAGAACAAGAAAAATAATTAACCAAAACTACTAACAAACACCAAACTTAAACTTTGAAGCGAAGTTCAAAAAAGAAAAAGATGACTAAGATGAATTTTCAAAAAAAAATTTAAGAAAATAAACAAGAGAAGGTTCAAAAATTTAAAAGGAAAATGATTAAATGAAAAACTAGTAAAAGTACCTAAAACTTGGTGCGCAAAAAATCCCCGGCAACGGCGCCAAAAACTTGGTGTGCGAAATTAAAAATTGCACAACTTCACCGGCAAGTACACCGGGTCGTCCAAGTAATACCTCAGGTGAGTGAGGGTCGATCCCACGAGGATTGTTGGATTGAGCATGCAAGAGTTGTTGTTGAATTTGTATAAAGCAAAATAATAAAGAACATAAAGAAAGCAATTACGGGTTTGGTAAAGAGATAATATATGGAAGCAGTTAAGGCTTTGGAGATGTTTATCTTTCTGTATTAAAACGTCTTACCAACCACTTTAACAATGAATGATTCATTTTATGGCAAACCATAAGTGACTAAAGGCTACTCTCGTAGTGAATTAATCTCTACTAATCTTACTAAAACGCCACAGACAAGGGGTGGGAGTCGAACACCCATAAAAGGTGAAATCATAATGGCTTTGTCCTGCTTCTGGTGTTCATTGCCGGGTTCTGGCGTTCAGCGCCAGGGGTCTACTCGTTGGGCGTTTGAACGCCAGGCTTCACGTTTAACGCCATATTTGGCAGCCATTCTAGAAGAAAAATATAGACTATTATATATTGTTGAAAAGCTCTGGAAGTTAGCTTTCTAACATTGTTGAGACTACTTCAATTGAATATGTGTAGCTCAAATTAGGCTCGTTGGAGTGCTAGGTGGTCAGGATTGACAGCACCTTCTATCGTTTCTTTGCTGTTGCACAAAACGTTGCCAAATTCGCCCAAAATTCACCTAAAATTATAAAATAACACAAGAACTCAAAGTATCATCTAAAGATGAATTTTGCACCAGAACATATTAAAACATAATAAAATCTGACCAAAAACACTATAAAAACAAAGGGAAAAGGGGTATAAGATGCTTACGCATCACAATACCAAACTTAAACTGTTGCTTGTCCTCAAGCAACCAAAAACAAGATAGGACCAAATGGAAGAGAAAAACAAATTAGGTTAGAGTTGTCAATGAAGCTCAAGTCCAATTACTGATTGGGGATATTAACACTTTATTTCTGAACAACTTTAACATCTCACTTTCCTTTGAAGTTCAGCAAGATTGGCATCCTTTAGAACTAGAATCCAAATGATATTATTGATTCCCTTCTTTGAGTTCTTCGTGATTCTTGAACACAACTTTCTTTTCTTTTGTTGCTTTGTACCTTTGAGCCTAGCCATGACTCTAAGTGTTTTGTTTTCAAGTATTACCACTTGATACATAAACACCACAAGCACTTAACTGGAGGAACCCTTTGGATTCGAATTTAGCTTTGCTTAAATTCCCAAACAGTGGTGCCCAGAGCCTTAAGCGTACTCTTTATAGCATTGGGTCATGACTTTAAATGCTCAGTCTCAAGGATTACTTGACACTTTCACACCACAAGGATATAGTTAGGGATTACTTGAGCTTTTTTGGCCAATTTTGACCCTCCTAACCATTGATGCTCAAAGCCTTGGATCTTTTTCTTTTGATTTTTTTTTATTTTCATTTTTTTGCTGTTTCTTTTGCTTCAAGAAACAATCTTTTTAATTATTCAAAGAATCAATACTACTTCTCTAAATTCCTGTTCCTCAAGAACCAATATACTCAACTTGAATATCAAATATGCACAGTTAATTCATACATTCAGAAAATAAAGATAAGGCAACCACTTTAAGGTAATTGGGATAACTTGTAATTTAACTCAAGACCTTACGTATTTCACTGCTTCTCTTTTCAATAAATTTTTCTTATTAAGCTTGCGGTGGATTACATAAGGCATCTTTAAATAAAACGAAAAAAAGAAAAACTAATATTAAAAAGATGACAAAATCCTAAGTGTGATCATGCACTAGAATAGAAAATAGATAATAAAATAAAGTACAATGAAAACAAAAATAAATACAGGGAGAATGAAACCAGACTACCTCAGTGATGGCGGCCACTATTCCCTCCAGGAAATCCTCTGGAGTGTTTAAGCTTCTCAATGTCGCGCCCCTGCCTCATATGCTCCTCTGACCTTCCATCATTTGATGGAGGTTGGTAGACTAGTCTTGATGTTCTATCCTCAGCTGATTAGCAGATGAAATCAGCTCCCCTAGAGATGTGGTCAATTGATTCCAATAGTCATGGGGAGGGAAGTACATCCTTTGAGGCATCTCTAGGATCTTCTATGGACGTGGCAGAATGGGTTCTTGCTGTGGTACTTGTCCAGGATCTCCACACTTTTTCTTATGATGGGTCTCTCCTTATCAATTAGGGTATCTCCCCCTATGCGAACTTTAACTGCTCCACATAGGCGATAAATGAGATGCGGGAACGCCATCCGTGCTTGGGTGGAGGGCTTTTCAGCTACTTTATAGATCTCTTGAGGTATTACCTCATGTACCTCTACCTCACTATCGAGCATGATGCAGTGGATCATCACTACTCTCTCAACTGTAACCTCAGAGCAGTTACTTGTAGGGATGATTGAGCATTGGATAAACTCCAACCATCTTCTAGCCATTGCTTAAGGTCAAGCCTACCCAGTTGGTACGGCTTAGCTCTAGCCACGTAGATATCAGTAAGAACTTGCTCCAGCCTCTGGTCAGTGTTGACCCGTTGAGTGTAAGAGTGCAGGTCACCTCATGATTGAGGCAATTGTAGCGCCATCCTTACACTTTCAGGGCAAAAATCTATTATTTGCCCTCTGACCATGGTGCGCCAGTTTTTGGGCTCCGAGTTCATACTAGTGTCATACTTCTTGGTAACCCAGGTGTTGGCATAGAATTCTTGCACCATTAATACTCCAACCTCTATAATAGGATTGGCCAGAATTTTCTAATCTCATCTTAGGACTCGGTGTAGGATCCCTGTGTAACAACCCTGATTTTCGAGTACGCGAGATCTTTTCTGAAAGTACGGATTTCTCCGGAAGATCAGTAAGGGGAGAACCTTTGATATATCATCAAGTATCTCAATCCTCATTGTCATTATGTCATCTTTAAGCTAGAACCTATTCCGAGGCAAGCTCGATAACGCAGTCACGAAGAACCTAGTTTTTGAACCGTATCGGTTAGGAGTTTTGATTTTGTTTTTCATAAATAGTCTCAGTTTAATGAACCATACTTGATACGTAAAAAAATTAATTTCACGTAATTACCGGCAAGTATACCAGGTCGTATCAAGTAATAAAACTCACTAAGAGTGAGGTCGATCCCACGGAGATTGGTAGATTAAGCAACTTTAGTTAAATGGTAGATTTAGTCAAGCAAACATGGTTTTGATTTCATGAGATTTGTGATTTTTGAACATAATTGCAAGAATTTAAATGGCAAGGAATTTAAAGAACTAGAATATAGAAAGAAAATGAAAGTAAATAACTGAAACTTAAAATGCAAGAAACTTAAATGACATTTAAGATAGATTGCAAGAAAGTAAAGATTGCTGAATCTTAAAGAACAAAAGAGTAAATAGCAAGAAATAGAGAAACAGAATGTAAATGACAAGAATAATAAATTGCAAGAATGTAGAAGGGAATTGGGTAATGGGTATTCAAACAACTAAAGAGCAAAAGAAATGAGAATTAATGATAGAAAGGATCATTAAGGATCGGAGATGCAAATTCTCATGAATTGATGTTGATCAATTTCTTCTCAATCATTGGTATAGATCCATGGCAAATTGTGGGTAATTGAGTCCCAATCTCTTGGTAACTCAATTTCTCTCAACACAACCAATTGCCACTCTCGTGATCTAATTGTTCATGAGAAGAGATGAAGTTCAATTTCTAATCCAAACCACACAACTTCCAGAATCTCAACTAAGGGAGGTTACATCTCACATACCAACCAAAGTGTATTGATTAAGGAAATCATGAAAGGATGAACTCTAAACTGAATTATGTGACTCATTTCTCAAACTCACCACATAATTCATATAGATTAACCCCTCTCTCGATGGTGATTGAATCTCTGAAGAACAAGAGTTTCCTCTTAGATGAACCACTTGAATTGAGAAGGAAAAGAAAAGTTATCAATCCATTCAAATGAGCAGAGCTCCTCCCCCTAATGAAAATGGGGTTTAGTGAATCATAGCTCTAAATTCAACAATAAATGCAAAAGTAAACATGAGAATTGAGTAGAGAAGAATGAAGAAGATGAAGGAGAAGAAGATCTTAAAACTGAAATTCAAAATTACAAGAAAAACAAAATAGAGAACGGGTGAGAAAATGTCTAAGTCTCAAAACAAGTCAAAAGCCAAAAATAAAGTAGAAGTAAAAGTCCTTCTAAGTATCAAACTTTTCTCTATTTATACTACTCCTAAAACTCCTTCAGAGGTCTTTAATTTGGGCTAGCAATGTGGACTTTCTCTTTGTTGAATTCCTGGCTCAATGGAAGAAGTTACTGGCCTTTGTGAGGAACAGAGGAAGCAGAGCAAGTTGTCATCAATTCTGGCCCATTGAGGGGCGTTATTGGCAATAACTCTAGGCTTAATGCACGTTGTCAACGTGCATGGTGTTTTCCTGGGAGTGAGCTTTGAGACTTGGGCGTTGTTAGCCTAAGTTGTTGCTAACAACTTGCTTTTCTTCTTCTTGACTCTACTCTCATGCTTAATGTTACCCAGAATTTGAGTATCAATCATCTGTTTCAATATGGACTATCATACATCATTGGAAATCTCAGAGTGTCTTCTTTCTAATGCACTTGGAATCATATCAATTGGATTTTTCTAGCTCAAGTTATGCTTCCTCAAAGAAGGTAAGGTCAAGCTGCCAAGTTGTTGCTGAAAACGCCCCTTTCTCCCCAAGTTGGCAACGTGCCAAGCCTCCCAAGGCTACAACAATGGGCTGGCGTTGTCCTCAAACATGCCCCTTTGTTAGCACGTTGGCAACGTGCTCGTGCTCCCCTCCAGGGCTAGTTTCTAGCTTCCTTAAATTTCAACCTCATTTTCTTGTTTTTGGGGCCTAAAGATGACTCTGATTAAAGCTTCCATTTCATGCTTTACTATAGACTATTATATATGGTTGGAAAGCTCTAAATGTCAGCTTTCCAACGCAACTGGAATCACTCAATTTGGATCTCTATAACTCAAGTTATGCTCCATTGAAGGAGGTAAGGTTAGGCTGCCAAGCTCGCTGGAGTTGTTGTGGATAACGCCCCTATAACTCCAAGTTGGCAACGTTGGCTCCCTTTCCTGGACAGCCTCCATGCTTGGGCGTTGTCACCAAATACTCCAGCTCTTCCTGGAGTTGGCAACGTGCTCGACTCCTCTTCAAGGCTCTATGTTTGTTGCTTGGCGTTGTCATTGAACATGCCTATGTTTCCTGGCGTTGGCAACGCCAGCTCCTCTTCCTCCTGGGCCAACCTTGCTTGTGTGCGTTGCCAAGGAACACGTCCCCTTGTCCCTGGTGTTGGCAACGCCAGCTTCCCCTTCTCCTGGGCCAAGCCTTGCTTGTGTGCATTGCCAAGGAACACTCCAATGTAGTAACACGTTGACAACGTGCTCGAACTTCTTCTTTGGGCAAAATCTTCTAGCTCAGTGTTGCCTTGAATAACGCTTCTTCATTCCCACGTTGGCAACACCCTCGAGCTCCTCCCTGGCCCAATTCCTTGCTTGCCTGCGTTGCCATCAAACACTCACTCCTTTCTCCAAGTTGGCAACGCCCAAATGTGCTTCTCCAGAGCTGCCTTACATTGTTGGGCATTGTTGATGAACACTCTAGTTGAAGTGCAAGTTGGCAACGTGCAACTCCTCTTTGTTCACTCTCCAGGGCTGCCTGGCGTTGCCTAGGATAACGCCTATGGTTCTTGGCGTTGGCAACGCCAGCTTCTCCTCTTCCTGGGTTGCTTGGCGTTGCCTAGGAACACGCCTATCATTCCCACGTTGGCAACGCCCAAATGTGCTCTCCAGGGATGCTTGGCGTTGCCTTCAAACACTCACCCTTTCTCCAAGTTGGCAACGCCAACAACTCCTCTTCTTCTTGCCCAACTTGCTTCTTGAGTTGTTGCCAAGCACTCCAATGTAACTCCAAGTTAGCAACGTGCATAGTCTTCACAGGAAACCACTCTCTTGCAAGGTTGCTTGTGCTCTTCCTCAAGTGAGGCTTCATTGGCGTTGCCAACTTGAATCCCAAGTTGCCAACGTGCACATTGCTATTCTTGAAGGAGTTGTTAACCACTTGCTTGCTTCATTCTTGCTTCAATGTTTTATTGTTTCATCACCTATCATTGACAAAGGAAATTGCTTCAACATCTTACCAATTCATGCAATCAATTTCATGAGATTCATTCATACTCATTCATTTATGCATTCCTTGAATCATTTGCATGAATTTGGCTACAATTAACATGGTCCTTGGTATTCTTATGCATGAAAACAAAACTCATAAGAACACTTGTTTAATTCAAAGAAAAATGAGTGAAACTAAACTAAAACTAACTAAATAGACTAGCTAATGTAGCAAATATGCGAATGCATCAATACTCAATTCATAAGAGAAGAGAGGTAATAGGATAATATTATCATTATATTAGTATTAGAAGCTTCTTGAATGATATTATAAGGTTACCTGGTCAGTTTTAGTTAAAAACAGAAAATCGGTTTAACCGGGTTCACAGTTTACTGGTGCAGCTTAGCACCAGCACTCTTTGATGACTTTAGCAATGCTAAGGCCTCATTATACATGTTTTTCTCTCATAATAACTATGTTACTAGTGTCATTTATGCTAGTAGCTCAGAAAATAATTTTTAGAGATGTTTTTACAAGTGTTTCGATACATCTAGTTTTAGTAGTTATACACCTGAGATATTTTAATATTATTTTAATCCACCTCCAAGCCAACCAATCACAACTCACCTTACACCCCCAAGACACTCCAAGGCTGGTCATTTACTCCCTTTGGGCGAAATTGAAAGGAGAGAAAAGAGAGAAAACTTCATGAACAGTTAATCTTCAAAGCTTGATTTCTTCTGAACTAAAACTCAAATCAAAACTCCGATTTCACCAAAATGATCCTCTCTTCTTCCTATACATAACCATATAACATATCAAGTCTGGAAATAAGGTGAGATGGCTGTCTCCCTCCCTCTTCAATTTAGTTTTCAAGAAAACATGCTTAAACAATTGTTTTCTTGATGTTCTTCCTTAGATCTCTTGCTTAGCTTGACTTGTGGGCCAAAGATCTTTGATTTCCTGCACATTTAAGGTGAGGATAACCTTCCTAAGATTCTGCTGAAGTTCTTTTAGTTGATGGTTTAGAGTTTTAAAGTTGTTCTTGATGTGTTTTAGGAGGAAAAAGTGCTTTAAGAACACTTCAAAGAGTAACTGGATTCGGAGCAGCAAATCAAGGTAGGATTTGGTAAAATTAATCTTGATTGATTGTGTTTGAATTGTGTGATTATGATATGGTTTGGTTATGCTTGAAATTGATTGTTTATATGAGTGATTCTTGTTGAAATTTTGGTGAAAATTTGATGAAATTTGATGATATTCAACTTTGAATTTGTGTTCTTCATGGCTGCTGGAAAAACGAACCCTAAACCTTTAATTGGGGTTCAATTTGTTTTAAAATCATGTAGAAAAGATGGGGTTTTAGTGGATACTAATTTATTTTGAATTATGGTAAAAATCGGTTGCTGAAAAGACTGAAAAACGAGTGAAAACAGAGAAAGAATCTGAAGAATTTACGAAGAACACGAAGAACACTTTGAGTGTGGTGAAGAACATTGAAGAATACCTTTTAGATCTTAGAAAGGGCAAGGTAGTAAATATTTTGGTGTTTGAGGGGTTATTTTGTAATTTCTAAAAGTTAGGGTGGTTAAAGTAGAAATATTAAAAGTTACGGGTGGTAAAAAGTGAATTTATAAAGTAAAAGGTTAAAGGAAGGTAATTTTCGAAAATATATTAATAAAATAGTAAATAATAATAAAATATTAAATAATAATATTTAATTAAAAATAATATTTTAATAAAAATAATAAAATAATACGAAAAAGGCAGTTTTCTGTAAAAGCTTTAGAAAGACAACTTTAAGCTCAGAATCTCATAATTACCTTCATAAAACACTTAGGGAGTGGTAAGAACATATTATTGAGGCAAAGATAAAAGAAAGATAAAAAGCTGAAGAAAAGATAAAAAACAAAGAAAAGTCTGTAAAGTTTTAATGACAGAAAAACAGAGAGAGACTAGTAAACGAACAAAGGCAACATAGTTAGTCCTTGAGTTGCGACTAGGGTTAGGTATTATATGAAAAGTTAAACTGTTTCAGTCTAGACTTAATGAACCTATACTTGGGACAGGCTAACTATTCATATCAAAATTTACATAAGCTTTAAATACATACGTTAAGCAGAGAAATCAGAGCAGAATAAAGTAACACAGAGAACAGAGTAACCAGAGTAAAGTAAAGAGATAAAGAGAAAAAGAGTGATATAGATACATAAGAAAGAGTAATCAGAGAAAAGTAAAGAGATACAGAGAAAAGAGAAACCATAATAGAGTAAAGAGATACAAAGAGAAATGGTTTGAGCCAAGATATTGTAAAAGTGAAAGATGTAAAGTTTGTATAGTATGATTGAACAGAGAAAGAAAGAGGTTCTGCATAAGAATGTGAAAGTGATGATGAATAATGAGAATGATAATGAATGATGATAATGAGAATGATTATGTGATGATCTGCTGTGTGAAGGCAGTCAGATAGATGGTGGTACGACCACTGAGAACGCTTTCCTGCGGTCCAGATCCATATTTCATTTCTATAAGGCAGAGGGGTTATTTCCTGCTACAGAAGTACCGTGACCACCTGTTCCATTTCTATAGTGGCAGAGGGGTTATTTCCTGTATACAGAAGGTGTGTCGACATACATCCCTGCAGTGGCAGATGTGTTATTTTCTGCGTGTAGTGGACCCTGTGGTGGCAGAGGGGTTATTTCCAGTACACAGGGGTATAGCCAACTGGAAAGCCATACCCGTTTCAGCTGCTTTGGGTTACGTCGGGAGCGGGTAGAAACCGACAGATGAGCTCATTACCTGCACTAGGGCTAGACATGCATCATACTTGGTTGCGCATTTACTCTGTTATGGTTGTTGTTTGAATGTATACTTTCTTTGTTTGTATTCTATTCACTGTGTCTGTGTTTTGTTTTCTTGTATTCTCTTGTTTGTGTTTTGCTTTCTATTTTCTCTGTTTTCCCTAGTTATCTGTTTCTTCTGTTCACTACTTCTTGATATTCTGCTATTTATCTGCTAAACAACACAGAATTAATGAACTTAACTAATAACCCCGGCCCTACTAAGAACTCCCCAGTTCTTACCCCCTTCTCTCTTCTCCCCCATCAGATGGAAAACGGGCGTGATATTCTATGAAGTCAAAGGCCTTTACATTTATGAGGACCCAGTGTACTATGGTTAATACACTTTGAGTACGAAGCCTCGTATGAGATGTTACGCGTTACAAAAATGTCCCTTCCAACATCCTCTGTATATCCCGCATTTTGACCCCGATGCTCCTTACGACTTTCCCTTATTCTGGTTACACCCTGACGCACTTGGGCATCCTTTTCTCGATAGTACCGGACACCTATACCAGCTCAACCCTTGAATGAGGCGGCACCTGAGCCTATCATGCCTGATGAGCCCGAGTTAGCTGGTGACTATGTACCTGTGATTCCACCAAAGTGGGACTTTTCCCCTGAGCCAATCCTAGACTTTCCACAGCCTGCTGAGCCTGCTGAACCGGACGATGGGGTAGCTCCTATTTACGCGAATGGACCTGTGCTTACGTAGGATGACGAGGATGTAAACTGACTTAATCTTTTGTGAACGCTATATGTTTTGTTATAGTATACATGATGTATAATATTAGCTGAGTTATATGTTTCTTTATGCTTCCTTATTATTTCTATTAGTGTGCTTATTTATTTTACTCCCTCGCTCACAATGATATAAGTAAAAAAAAAAAAGTTACCCATAAAATTGGCAACGTTCTAACAAGGAACAGGCTCATATATTAAGTAATAGTTACTAATTAGGAAGAACAAGTTGGTAACACTTGGCTTCTTGTATGACCATGGCATACTGGGAGTTGGGTCGTTACAATTTGGTATCAGAGCAGTTCGTTTCCAATAGAGCCTGGGGAATGGACTGACTATGCTTCACTGCATACTCTGTTGTGTTTCTCATGCTGTTAGGGTATCTTCAAGATACATTTGGCATGAATGTCTATGAGTGCTCATTTTGGGAATGTTCGTGCCTTACTTGAAATATTAAGACTGATCACCTTAATGTTGATTGTTTGGTACGGATAGGACCTTAATGACTGCAAATAGCCATAGTTTAATCGAGCTCTGAACGACGAATCGATGCGAGGTACAACTATCCTCATAGCTGTTATAATCTCCATGGCTATGGCTATGTTAGATTTAGATGCTGTAAGAAACGAACACTTGTTTTACTTGTGAGGAATCTAGACACACAGCTAGGATCTACCCAAGAAAGTTTGTTCGGAATCCAGTGTGAACCCAGCAACAAGGTCGAGTGTTTTCTATGACTGCTAATGATGGTATGCAATCAGACGCCCTAATCCAAGGTTAGTGTTATGTCAAAAATCGATTTCTAACTGTACTGTATGATTCGGGTGCATCGCATTCCTTTATCTCTTTAATTGTTGCTCGTAAGTTGGGATTTGATTTCTCTGAATTAAACTTTGATTTAATTGTCCATACACCTGCATCCCAAAATGCGTTGACCAGTTTAGTGTGCCCTGCAAGTACCATTTGTTATTAGGAACAGTGCTTTTATACATGATCTAATCTGTTTGCCTCTATGTGGTTTAGAAGTTATTCTAGGATTAGATTTGTTGTCCAAGTATCATGTTTTCCTTGATTGCTATGAAAGAACTGTTGTTATTCCATCTGATAGTCCACATACTAAACCATTTCTGTCTCATACCTTATATCTAAATTCTATAAGAGTTACCTTAGACGGGAGTGATTGTGAGGGGTACGTTCTGTTAGCGGCTAGCTCGAATGACAGTGAACTAAGCTTAGAACGAATCCGAGTGGTGAAAGAATTTCCTGATGTTTTCCCGAACGACATATCTGAGTTTCCCCCTCAGCGAGAGATAGAATTCAACATTGATCTAGTACCTGAAACTAGACCAATATCTATAGCACCGTACTAGATGTCACCACTGGAACTTGTAGAGTTGAAGAAGCAGTTGGATGAGCTACTTGGAAAGAAATTTATTCGTCTTAGTGCGTCACCTTGGGGAGCTCCGATATTATTAGTAAAAAGAAGGACGGTGGAATGAGACTTTGCATAGATTATCGACAGTTAAATAACATCACTATCAAGAACAACTACCCACTTCTATGGAATGATGATTCGATGGATCCGCTGAAAGTTGCAACTATGTTCTCAAAGATTTATTTGCGACTGGGTCATCACCAAATTCAAGTAGCCAGATATACCAAAGACTATGTTCAGAATTCAGAAATGATGACGATGCTGAAACATATGGGAGCAGAAGAACCAAAAGTTGTGAGACAAGATCGTAGCGGTCTCTGGAGATACAAGAACAGAATTTGTGTGCCTAGCTCTGAAGATTTGCGACAAGGGATTCTTGCAGAAGCTCATCAAAGTAGATTATCTATGCATCCTGGAGTGACAAAGATGTATCAAGATTTGAAACAAATGTTCTGGTGGCTGGGCTTAAAGAAAGAGGTAGCTGATTATGTCTCAAAATGTTTAACCTGCCAGAAGGTGAAGGTGAAACATCAAAAACCGTCAGGAACCCTGCAACCCTTGAAAAAACCACAATGGAGATGGCAGCAGATCACTATGGATTTTGTCACGGGATTACCAAGGACCTCAACAGGACACGATGCCATCTGGGTAATTGTGGACAGGTTGACAAAGTCAGCGCACTTTCTTCCGATTCGAGTTGACTATACTTTAGAAAGGCTAGCACGGATATATATTCAAGAAATCGTACGATTGCACGGGATACCTTCGTCAATTGTTTTAGATCGAGATCCGAGGTTTACCTCTAGATTCTGGGGAGCTTTTCAAAAAGCATTGGGGACAGAATTGCACATGAGTACAGCATACCATCCTCAGACAAAGGGACAATCTAAGCGGACAATCTAGACATTAGAAGATATGCTAAGATCTTGTGTGATGGATAACCAAGGCAGTTGGGATAAATATTTGCCGTTGATCGAGTTCGTCTACAACAACAGCTACCAACAAAGTATCGGGATGGCACCATATGAAGCTCTCTACGGAAGAAGATGTCAGACACTATTGTGTTGGAATGACGGAGAAGCTAGTGTCTTAGGTCCAGACTTAGTGCAAGAAACTACTGAGAAGATAAAGGGGATTCATCAGAAGATCTAGACAGCACAAAGCCATCAAAAAAGCTATGCCAATAATAGACGTAGACCCTTAGAGTTTAGTGAGGGAGACCATGTCTTTCTAAAAGTAACCCCGACTATTGGGATAAGTAGAGCCCTTAAGACTAAAAAGCTTAACCCTCGATACATAGGACCTTTCCAAATACTTAAAAGAGTCGGTCTAGAAGCTTGTCAAGTAGCCCTTCCTCCATACCTGTCAAACCTTCATGATGTTTTACATGTCTCACAACTTAAGAAATATATTCCTAACGAGAGTCATGTTTTACAATCAGAAATAGTACAGTTATAAAATGATTTGACATATCAAGCATCACCAGTTCAGATCGTAGAAAGAAGTGATAAGCAGCTAAGAGGCAGGACTGTTCGCTTAGTCAAAGTAGCATCGGGACCAAGAGGAGAAGAAGAGCACATTTGGGAACAGGAAGATAGAATGAAGGCTGACTACCCACGTCTGTTCTTAGGTAATTGAAATTTTGAGGGCAAAATTTTCTTTTAGGAGGGTAAAATGTAACAACCCTAATTTTCGAGTACGCGAGATCTTTTCTGAAAGTACGGATTTCTCCGGAAGATCAGTAAGGGGAGAACCTTTGATATATCATCAAGTATCTCAATTCTCATTGTCATTATGTCATCTTTAAGCTAGAACCTTTTCCGAGGCAAGCTCGATAATGCAGTCACGAAGAACCTAGTTTTTGAACCGTATCGGTTAGGAGTTTTGTTTTTGTTTTTCGTAAATAGTCTTAGTTTAATGAACCAGACTCAATTCATAAGAGAAGAGAGGTAATAGGATAATATTATCATTATATTAGTATTAGAAGCTTCTTGAATGATATTATAAGATTACCTGGTCAGCTTTAGTTAAAAACAGAAAATCGGTTTAACCGGGTTCACAGTTTACTGGTGTAGCTTAGCACCAGCACTCTCTGATGACTTTAGCAATGCTAAGGCCTCATTATACATTTTTTTCTCTCATAATAAATATGTTACTAGTGTTATTTATGCTAGTAGCTCAGAAAATAATTTTTAGAGATGTTTTTACAAGTGTTCCGATACATCTAGTTTTAGTAGTTATACACCTGAGATATTTTAATATTATTTTAATCCACCTCCAAGCCAACCAATCACAACTCACCTTACACTCCCAAGACACTCCAAGGCTGGTCATTTACTCGCTTTGGCCAAAATTGAAAGGAGAGAAAAGAGAGAAAACTTCATGAACACTTAATCTTCAAAGCTTGATTTCTTCTGAACTAAAACTCAAATCAAAACTACGATTTCACCAAAATGATCCTCTCTTCTTCCTCTACATAACCATATAACATATCAAGTCTGGAAATAAAGTGAGATGGCTGTCTCCCTCTGATGAGCGGATAATTTATACGCTTTTTGGCATTGTTTTTAGTATGTTTTTAGTAGGATCTAGTTACTTTTAGGAATGTTTTTATTAGTTTTTATGTTAAATTCACATTTCTGGACATTACTATGAGTTTGTGTGTTTTTCTGCAATTTCAGGTATTTTCTGGCTGAAATTGAGGGACTTGAGCAAAAATCAGATTCAGAGGTTGAAGAAGGACTGCTGATGCTGTTGGATTCTGACCTCCCAACACTCAAAGTGGATTTTCTGGAGCTACAAAACTCAAAATGGCGCGCTTCCAATTGCGTTGAAAAGTAGACATCCAGGGCTTTCCAGAAATATATAATAGTCCATACTTTGGCCGAGTTTAGATGATGCAAAAGGGCGTTGAACGCTAGTTCTATGCTGCAGTCTGGAGTTAAACGCCAGAAACACGTCACGGACCAGAGTTGAACGCCAGAAACACGTTACAAACTGGCGTTCAACTCCAAGAATGACCTCTCCACGTGTAAACTTCAAGCTCAGCCCAAGCACACACCAAGTGGGCCCCAAAAGCGGATTTATGCATCAATTACTTACTTCTGTAAATCCTAGTAAGTAGTTTAGTATAAATAGAACTTTTTACTATTGTATTTACATCTTATGATCTTTGGATTATCTTAGGATCATATTGATCACGTTTGGGGGCTGGCCATTCGGCCATGCCTGGACCTTATCACTTATGTATTTTCAACGGTAGAGTTTCTACATGCCATAGATTAAGGTGTGGAGCTCTGCTGTTCCTCACGAATTAATGCAAAGTACTACTGCTTTTCTATTCAATTCAACTTATTCCGCTTCTAAGATATTCATTCGCAATTCAATATGAATATGATGAACGTGACAATCATCATCATTCCCATACGAACGCGTGCCTGACAACCACTTCCGTTCCACCTTAGATTGGATGATTATCTCTTGGATCTCTTAATCAGAATCTTCGTGGTATAAGCTAGATTGATGGCGGCATTCATGAGAATCTTAAAAGTCTAAACCATGTCTGTGGTATTCCGAGTAGGATTCAGGGATTGAATGACTGTGACGAACTTCAAACTCGCGAGTGCTGGGCGTAGTGACAGACGCAAAAGGATAGTAAATCCTATTCCAATATGATCGAGAAGCTCCAGATGATTAGCCATGCAGTGACAGCGCATCGGACCATTTTCACAGAGAGGATGGGTTGTAGCCATTGACAACGGTGATTCCCTTACATAAAGTTTGCCGTGGAAAGGAGTAAGACTGATTGGATGAAGACAGCGGGAAAGTAGAGATTCAGAGGAACGCAAGCATCTCTATACGCTTATCTGAAATTCTCAACAATGAATTACATAAGTATTTCTATCTTTATTTTCTATTTATTTATTATTATTATTCGAAAACTCCATAACCATTTGATATCCGCCTGACTGAGATTAACAAGATGACCATAGCTTGCTTCATACCAACAATCTCCATGGGATCGACCCTTACTCACGTAAGGTTTTATTACTTGGACGACCCAGTGCACTTGCTGGTTAGTTGTGCGAAGTTGTGAAGTTATGTCTGGACCATGGTATTGTGCACCAGTTATTGGCACCATGCCAGGGAGAGAACGAACAACAAATTTTACAACCTCAGAGTAACAATTTCGCATACCAACACCGTTGCCGGGGACTGTTCGAGTTTGGACAACTGACGGTCCATCTTGTTGCTCAGATTAGGTAATTTTCTTTTTGTTTTATTTTCAAAAAATTTTTCAAAAAAAAAAATTCTTTCAAAAATTTCTCATCTGTTTTCAAAAATTATTCTAAATTTTTAAGAATGAATTCTAGTGTTTCATGAAGCATGTTGAAGCCTGGCTGGCTGTAAAGCCATGTCTAATTCTTTTGGATAGTGGCTTCTAACCATCAGTATAGAGGCAAGTTAATTGGAATATCAGCTGTTGAATGCCTGATTTATATCCTAAAACTGGCTGGCTATTAAGCCATGTCTAACCCTCAGATTGGAGCTTTAGACTAAGAGTGCAAGATTCATGGAATTCATATTAAAAATTTTGGAATCCTTATTTTTCTTTTTTAAATAATTTTCGAAAAATACAAAAAAAATTTATAAAATCTTAAAAATCAAAAATATTTTGTGCTTCTTGTTTGAGTCTTGAGTCAATTTTTAAGTTTGGTGTCAATTGCATTTTTTCTAAAAAATTTTTATGCATTTTTTTTTCGAAAATTCATGCATTCATAGTGTTCTTCATGATCTTCAAGTTGTTCTTAGCCAGTCTTCTTGTTTGATCTTCATATTTTCTTGTTTTGTGTCTTTTCTTGTTTTTCATATGCATTTTCAATTTGTTAGTGTCTGAAGTTTGCAAATTTCTAAGTTTGGTGTCTTGCATGTTTTCTTTGCATAAAAAATTTTTCAAAAATATGTTCTTGATGTTCATCATGATCTTCAAAGTGTTCTTGGTGTTCATCTTGACATTCATGGTGTTCTTGCATGCATCACATGTTTAGATCCAAAATTTTCATGCATTGCATCATTTTCATGTTTTTCTCTTTCATCATAAAAAATTCAAAAATCAAAAAAATATCTTTCCCTTTTTCACTCATAAATTTCGAAAATTTGGATTGACTTTTTCAAAAATTTTTAAAAATTCAATTGTTTCTTACGAGTCAAATCAAATTTTCAATATAAAAATCTTATCTTTTTCAAAATCTTTTTCAAAAATCAAATCTTTTTCATTTTTCTTATTTTTAGAAAATTTTAAAAATATTTTTCAAAAATCTTTTTCTTAATTTTATCTCATAATTTTCGAAAAGATCATCAACAATTAATGTTTTGATTCAAAAATTTCAAGTTTGTTACTTACTTGTTAAGAAAGATTCATACTTTAAGTTCTAGAATCATATCTTGTGATTTCTTGTGAATCAAGTCATTAATTGTGATTTTAAAAATCAAATCTTTTTCAAAACTACCTAACTAACTCTCTCTCTCTAATTTTCGAAAATCACTAACCCCTTTTCAAAATTTTATTTTCGAAAATCCTCTTTCTCTCTCATCTCCTTCTATTTATTTATTCATCTACTAACACTTCATCTCACCCAAATTCGAACCCCCTCTTCCATCTGTGTTCGAATTTTCTCTTCTTCCCACCTTTACATTACATTCTTTTCTTCTTCTACTCACACAGGGGAACCTCTATACCTGGGTAAAAAGGATCCCTATTATTATTATTTTTTCTGTTCCCTCTTTTTTATATGAGCAGAAGCAAGGACAAGGACATTCTTGTTGAAGCAGATCCTGAACCTGAAAGGACTCTAAAAATAAAACTAAGAGAAGATAAAATACAACAATCCAGAGACAACCTTACAGGAATTTTTGAACAAGAAGAGGAGATGGCAGCCGAAAATAATAATAATGCAAGGAGGATGCTTGGCGACTTTACTGCACCTAATTCCAATTTACATGGAAGAAGCATCTCCATCCCTACCATTGGAGCCAACAATTTTGAGCTTAAACCTCAATTAGTTTCTCTGATGCAACAAAACTGCAAGTTTTATGGACTTCCATCTGAATATACCTTTCAGTTCTTAACTGAATTCTTGCAGATTTGTGATACTGTTAAGACTAATGGAGTAGATCCTGAAGTCTACAGGCTCATGCTTTTCCCTTTTGCTGTGAGAGACAGAGCTAGAATATGGTTGGACTTTCAACCTAAGGATAGCCTAAACTCTTGGGATAAGCTGGTCAAGGCTTTCTTAGCCAAGTTCTTTCCTCCTCAAAAGCTCAGTAAGCTTAGAGTGGATGTTCAAACCTTCAGACAGAAAGAAGGTGAATCCCTCTATGAAGCTTGGGAGAGATACAAGGAACTGACCAAAAAGTGTCCTTCTGACATGCTTTCAGAATGGACCATCCTGGATATATTCTATGATGGTCTGTCTGAATTAGCTAAGATGTCATTGGATACTTCTGCAGGTGGATCTATTCACCTAAAAAAAATGCCTGCAGAAGCTCAAGAACTCATTGACATGGTTGCTAACAACCAGTTTATGTACACTTCTGAGAGGAATCCTGTGAGTAATGGGACGCCTCAGAAGAAGGGAGTTCTTAAAATTGATAATGCCATATTGGCTCAGAATAAAATATTGAGTCAGCAAGTCAATATGATTTCTCAGAGTCTGAATGGAATGCAAGCTGCATCCAACAGTACTCAAGAGGCATCTTCTGAAGAAGAAGCTTATGATCCTGAAAACCCTGCAATAGCAGAGGTGAATTACATGGGTGAACCATATGGAAACACTTATAATCCCTCATGGAGAAATCACCCAAATCTCTCATGGAAGGATCAACAAAAGCCTCAACAAGGCTTTAATAATGGTGGAAAAAACAGGTTTAACAGTAGTAAACCTTTTCCATCATCTTCTCAGCAACAGACAGAGAACTCTGAACAAAATACCTCTAATTTAGCAAACTTAGTCTCTAATCTGTCCAAGGCCACTGTAAGTTTCATGAATGAAACAAGGTCCTCAATTAGAAATTTGGAGGCACAAGTGGGCCAGCTGAGTAAGAAGATCACTGAAACCCCTCCTAGTGCTCTCCCAAGTAATACAGAAGAAAACCCAAAAGGAGAGTGTAAGGCCATTGAATTGACTATCATGGCCGAACCCACAAGAGAAGGGGAGGACGTGAATCGCAAGGAGGAAGACCTCCTGGGACGTCCAGTGATCAACAAGGAGCTTCCTTTTGAGGAACCAAAGGAATCTGAGACTCATCTAGAGACCATAGAGATTCCATTGAACCTCCTTATGCCATTCATGAGCTCTGCAGAGTATTCTTCTTCTGAAGAGAATGAGGATGTTACTAAAGAGCAAGTTGCTAAGTTCTTTGGTTTAATCATGAAGCTGAATACCAATTTATTTGGTAATGAGACTTGGGGAGATGAACCTCCCCTGTTCACCAATGAACTAAATGCATTGGATCAACTAAGATTGCCTCAGAAGAAACAGGATCCTAGAAAGTTCCTAATATCTTGTACCATAGGCACCATGACCTTTGAGAAGGCTCTATGTGACTTGGGGTCAGGAATAAACCTCATGCCACTCTCTATAATGGAGAAACTGGGAATCTTTGAGGTACAAGCTGCTAAAATCTCATTAGAAATGGCAGACAATTCCAGAAAACAGGATTATGGACAAGTAGAGGACATATTAGTAAAGGTTGAAAGCCTTTACATCCCTGCTAATTTCATAATCCTAGATACTGGGAAGGATGAGGATGAATCCATCATCCTTGGAAGACCCTTCCTAGCCACAGCAAGAACTGTGATTGATGTTGACAGAGGTGAACTAGTCCTTCAATTGAATGAGGACTCCCTTGAGTTTAAAACTCAAGGACATCCTTCTCTAAACATGGAAAAGAAGCACAGTAAGCTTCACTCAAAACAGAGTCAACCAGAGCCCCCACAGTTAAACTCTAAGTTTGGTGTTGGGAGGCCACAACCAAACTCTAAGTTTCGTGTTGAACTCCCATATCCAAACTCTAAGTTTGGTGTTGGGAAGTATCAACAATGCTCTGAACATCTGTAAGGCTCCATGAGAGCCCACTGTCAAGCTATTGACATTAAAAAAGCGCTTGTTGGGAGGCAACCCAATTTTTATTTAATTATATTTTTTATTAGTTATATCTCTTCATAGGTTCATGATCATGTGGAGTCACAAAAATAACTGAAAAAATTGAAGAAAAATAAAAAACAGCAGAAGAAAAATCACACCCTGGAGGAAGGACTTACTGGCGTTTAAACGCCAGTAAGGAGCATCTGGCTGGCGTTCAACGCCAGAACAGAGCATGGATCTGGCGTTGAACACCAAAAACAAGCAGCATCCTGGCGTTCAGACGCCAGAAATGCACACTGAGGAAGAACTGGCACTGAACGCCAGAAACAAGCATCTGGCTGGCGTTCAACGCCAGAAATATGCTGCATATGGGCGCTGAATGCCCAGAACAAGCATCAATTTGGCGTTTAAACGCCAGAATTGCATGCAAAGGCATTTTACATGCCTAATTGGTGCAGGGATGCAAATCCTTGACACCTCAGGATCTGTGGACCACACAGGATCAACTCAGCATCTGTGGACCCCACAGGATCCCCACCTACCACCACTCACTCTCTTCCCTCTTCTCAATGTTCATCCTCTCTTCCCAATAAACACTCTTCCCCAAAACCCTTCACCAATCACCTCAATCTCTCTTCCCTATCACCACCTACCACCACTCACATCCATCCACTCTTCCCCATAAACCTACCTCATAAACTCCACGTACCTTCAACTCAAAATCAATTTCCCACCCAAACCCACCCTATATGGCCAAAACTAACCTCCCTCCCCTCCCTATATAAAACCCTCCATTCTTCCTCATTTTCACACAACACAACCCTCTCTTCCCCTTCTTGGCCGAATACAAATCTCCCTCCTCTCCTCCATATTTTCTTCTTCTTCTTCATCTATTCTTTCTTTTCTTGCTCGAGGGTGAGCAATATTCTATGTTTGGTGTGGTAAAAGCATAAACTTTTTGTTTTTCCATTACCATTGATGGCACCCAAGACCGGAGAATCCTCTAGAAAAGGGAAAGGGAAGACAAAAGCTTCCACCTCCGAGCTACTTAACCTTTTTATTAAAATAGTTATGAAAGGAAAACTACCTCAGGTTGGGTTGCCTCCCAACAAGCGCTCTTTTATTGTCACTAGCTTGACATCTTGCTCTTTGATTATGGAGGCTGGAAATCATAATGCCTCAGTTTTTTTCCTCTTGCTGTAGGATTCCTTTCCTCCATGACCTGCACAATCACAAACAATTCAAGTGATGATTGAATATTTTCAAGCTCAGAATGTGATTCAGAAGGTTAGCTGGCACAAAGTATCAAACAGTTGATGGACTTGGGAGATTAGTGGCAGAATTTGCTTCTCTTGTGTAAGCAAGAGCATTGCATAGAGCCAGAAATTTCCAGGAAAACTTCACTTTGTTGCTAGAGCGAAGTTTCAGTTATCTCAGGCAAAATTTCAAACAGTTAGTGGGTTAATCAAAAATTAAAGAAAAAGTGCTTGATCTAGATCACCACCTCACTTAATCATTGTCAATCTAATCAATCCCCGGCAACGGCGCCAAAAACTTGATGGGATATTTTGGTGAGAAACATAAATCTCTTCAAAAACACCCAAATCCAACCGGCAAGTGTACCGGGTCGTATCAAGTAATAAAAACTCACGGGAGTGAGGTCGATCCCACAGGGATTGAAGGATTGAGCAATTTTAGTTTAGTGGTTAATTTAGTCAAGCGAATCAAGATTTAAAACAAAAGAAAAAGACTAGCTAAAATAGGCTAAGATGACTTGTCATCAAGCATCCGGAGATCCGACATGAAATCCAAAGAAGAGGTTGGGAAGTTCTAACAAACCCCATCCAACAAGTCGGCATCCTAATGGTTCAAGAGTTCTATGCCAATGCATGGATCACTAAGAACCATGATCAAAGTAAGAACCCGAACCCAAAGAATTATCTCACCATGGTTCGGGGGAAATACTTAGATTTGAAGTTACTGTGGATCGGGCCATCATGATTCATAGCATCATGATTGGTGAGGAAGTAGAAGTTCATGAAGTCATCTCCCTTGAACTCTACAAAATAGCTGAAAAGCCCTCCCCCTTGGCAAAGCTAGCTTTCCCTCATCTTATTTTCCATCTATGTTACTCAGCTGGAGCTTTCATAGAAGGAGACATTCCCATTGAGGAAGAGAAGCCCATCACTAAGAAAAGGATGGAGCAAACAAGAGAGCTCACTCATGGAGATCAAGAAACACGTGAGGAAGCTCATCATCAAGAAATCCCTGAGATACCTCAAGGGATGCACTTTCCTCCACAGAATTTTTGGGAGCAAATCAACACCTCCCTAGGAGAATTAAGTTCCAACATGGGACAATTAAGGGTGGAACATCAAGAGCACTCCATCATCCTTCATGAAATTAGAGAAGATCAAAAAGCAATGAGGGAGGAGCAACAAAGACAAGGAAGAGACATAGAAGAGCTCAAGGGCATCATTGGTTCCTCAAGGAGAAAACGCCACCATCACTAAGGTGGACTCATTCCTTGTTCTTACATTCTCTGTTTTTCGTTTTCTTTATGTTAAGTGCTTATCCATGTTTGTGTCTTATTACATGATCATTAGTATTTAGTAACTTTGTCTTAAAGTTATGAATGTCCTATGAATCCATCACCTCTCTTAAATGAAAAATATTTTAATTCAAAAGAACAAGAAGTACATGAGTTTCGAATTTATCCTTGAACTTAGTTTAATTATGTTGATGTGGTGACAATACTTTTTGTTTTCTGAATGAATGCTTGAACAGTGCATATGTCTTTTGAAGTTGTTATTCATGAATGTTAAATATGTTGGCTCTTGAAAGAATGATGACAAGGAGACATGTTATTTGATAATTTGAAAAATCATAAAATTGATTCTTGAAGCAAGAAAAAGCAGTGAATACAAAAGCTTGCAGAAAAAAAAAGGAAAGAAAAGAAAAAAAATGGCAAAAAAAAAAAAAAGAAAAAAGAAAAAGCAAGCAGAAAAAGCCAAAAGCTCTTAAAACCAAAAGGCAAGAGCAAAAAGCCAATAACCCTTAAAACCAAAAGGCAAGGGTAAATAAAAAAGATCCCAAGGCTTTGAGCATTAGTGGATAGGAGGGTCTAAAGGAATAAATTCTGGCCTAAGCGACTAAACCAAGCTGTCCCTAACCATGTGCTTGTGGCGTGAAGGTGTCAAGTGAAAACTTGAGACTGAGCGGTTAAAGTCAAGGTCCAAAGCAAAAAAAGAGTGTGCTTAAGAACCCTGGACACCTCTAATTGGGGACTTTAGCAAAGATGAGTCACAATCTGAAAAGGTTCACCCAGTTATGTGTCTATGGCATTTATGTATCCGGTGGTAATACTGGAAAACAAAGTGCATAGGGCCACGGCCAAGACTCATAAAGTAGCTGTGTTCATGAGTAAAAATCAGATTCAGAGGTTGAAGAAGGACTGCTGATGCTGTTGGATTCTGACCTCCCTGCACCCAAAGTGGATTTTCTGGAGCTACATAACTCAAAATGGCGCGCTTCTAATCGCGTTGGAAAGTAGACATCTAGGGCTTTCCAGCAATATATAATAGTCCATACTTTGACCGAGTTTAGATGACGCAAAAGGGCGTTGAACGCCAGTTCTACGCTGCAGTCTGGAGTTAAACGCCAGAAACACGTCACGGACCAGAGTTGAATGCCAGAAACACGTTACAAACTGGCTTTCAACTCCAAGAATGACCTCTCCACGTGTAAACTTCAAGCTCAGTCCAAGCACACACCAAGTGGGCCCCGGAAGTGGATTTATGCATCAATTACTTACTTCTGTAAATCCTAGTAACTAGTTTAGTATAAATAGAACTTTTTACTATTGTATTTACATCTTATGATCTTTGGATTATCTTAGGATCATATTGATCACGTTTGGGGGCTGGCCATTCGGCCATGCCTGGACCTTATCACTTATGTATTTTCAACGGTAGAGTTTCTACACACCATAGATTAAGGTGTGGAGCTCTGCTGTTCCTCACGAATTAATGCAAAGTACTACTGCTTTTCTATTCAATTCAACTTATTCCGCTTCTAAGATATTCATTCGCAATTCAATATGAATGTGATGAACGTGACAATCATCATCATTCCCATATGAACGCGTGCCTGACAACCACTTCCGTTCCACCTTAGATTGGATGATTATCTCTTGGATCTCTTAATCAGAATCTTCGTGGTATAAGCTAGATTGATGGCGGCATTCATGAGAATCTGGAAAGTCTAAACCTTGTTTGTGGTATTTAGAGTAGGATTCAGGGATTGAATGACTGTGACAAACTTCAAACTCGCGAGTGCTGGGCGTAGTGACAGACGCAAAAGGATAGTAAATCCTATTCCAGTATGATCGAGAACCTTCAGATGATTAGCCATACAGTGACAGCACATCGGACCATTTTCACAGAGAGGATGGGATGTAACCATTGACAACGGTGATGCCCTTACATAAAGTTTTCCATGGAAAGGAGTAAGACTGATTGGATGAAGACAGCGGGAAAGCAGAGATTCAGAGGAACGCAAGCATCTCTATACGCTTATCTGAAATTCTCACCAATGAATTACATAAGTATTTCTATCTTTATTTTCTATTTATTTATTATTATTATTCGAAAACTCCATAACCATTTGATATCCGCCTGACTGAGATTAACAAGATGACCATAGCTTACTTCATACCAACAATCTCCGTGGGATCGACCCTTACTCACATAAGGTTTTATTACTTGGACGACCCAGTGCACTTGCTGGTTAGTTGTGCGAAGTTGTGAAGTTATGTCTGGACCATGGTATTGTGCACCAGTTATTGGCGCCATGCCAGGGAGAGAATGAACAACAAATTTTACAACCTCAGAGTAACAATTTCGCATACCACCCTCCCTCTTCAATTCGGTTTTCAAGGAAACATGCTTAAACAAGTGTTTTCTTGATGTTCTTCCTTAGATCTCTTGCTT
This sequence comes from Arachis ipaensis, assembly GCF_000816755.2. Taxonomy (NCBI): domain Eukaryota; kingdom Viridiplantae; phylum Streptophyta; class Magnoliopsida; order Fabales; family Fabaceae; genus Arachis; species Arachis ipaensis. The sequence continues at coordinate 60,873,634 of NC_029790.2, read as the reverse complement.
AGCTTGACTTGTGGGCCAAAGATCTTTTATTTCCTGCACGTTTAAGGTGAGGATAACCTTCCTAAGATTCTGCTAAATTTTTTTTAGTTGATGGTTTAGAGTTTTAAAGTTGTTCTTGATGTGTTTTAGGAGGAAAAAGTGCTTCAAGAACACTTCAAAGAGTAACTGGATTTGGAGCAGCAAATCAAGGTAGGATTTGGTAAAATTAATCTTGATTGATTGTGTTTGAATTGTGTGATTATGATATGATTTGGTTATGCTTGAAATTGATTGTTTATATGAGTGATTCTTGTTGAAATTTTGGTGAAAATTTGATGATATTAAACTTTGAATTTGTGTTCTTCATGGCTGCTGGAAAAATGAACCCTAAACCTTAAATTGGGGTCCAATTTGTGTTAAAATCATGTAGAAAAGATGGGGTTTAGTGGCTACTAATTTATTTTGAATTATGGTAAAAATCGGTTGTTGAAAAGACTGAAAAATGAGTGAAAACAGAGAAAGAATCTGAAGAATTTACGAAGAACACGAAGAACACTTTGAGTGTGGTGAAGAACATTGAAGAACACCTTTTAGATCTTAGAAAGGGCAAGGTAGTAAATATTTTGGTGTTTGAGGGGTTATTTTGTAATTTCTAAAAGTTAGGATGGTTGAAGTAGAAATATTAAAAGTTACGGGTGGTAAAAAGTGAATTTATAAAGTAAAAGGTTAAAGGAAGGTAATTTTCGAAAATATATTAATAAAATAATAAATAATAATAAAATATTAAATAATAATATTTAATTAAAAATAATATTTTAATAAAAAAAATAAAATAATGCGAAAAGGCAGTTTTCTGTAAAAGCTTTAGAAAGACAACTTTAAGCTCAGAATCTCATAATTACCTTCATAAAACACTTAGGGAGTGGTAAGAACATATTATTGAGGCAAAGATAAAAGAAAGATAAAAAGCTGAAGAAAAGATAAAAAATAAAGAAAAGTCTGTAAAGTTTTAATGACTGAAAAACAGACAGAGACTAGTAAACGAACTAAGGTAACATAGTTAGTCCTTGAGTTACGACTAGGGTTAGGTATTATATGAAAAGTTAAACTGTTTCAGTATAGACTTAATGAACCTATACTTGGGACAGGCTAACTATTCATACCGAAATTTACATAAGCTTTAAATACATACGTTAAGCAGAGAAATCAGAGCAGAATAAAGTAACACAGAGAACAGAGTAACCAGAGTAAAGTAAAGAGATAAAGAGAAAAAGAGTGATATAGATACAGAAGAAAGAGTAATCAGAGAAAAGTAAAGAGATACAGAGAAAAGAAAAACCAGAATAGAGTAAAGAGATACAAAGAGAAAAGAGTAATATGCTAAAGAGAAATGGTTTGAGCCAAGATATTGTAAAAGTGGAAGATGTAAAGTTTGTATAGTATGATTGAACAGAGAAAGAAAGAGGTACTTCATAAGAATGTGAAAGTGATGATGAATAATGAGAATGATAATGAATGATGATAATGAGAATGATTATGTGATGATCTGCTGCGTGAAGGCAATCAGATAGATGGTGGTACGACCACTGAGAATGATTTCCTGCGGTACAGATCCATATTTCATTTCTGTAAGGCAGAGGGATTATTTCCTGCTACAGAAGTACCGTGACCACCTGTTCCATTTCTGTAGTGACAGAGGGGTTATTTCCTGTATACAGAAGGTGTGTCGGCATACATCCCTGCAGTGGCAGATGTGTTATTTCCTGCGTGTAGTGGACCCTGTGGTGGCAGAGGGGTTATTTCCAGTACACAGGAGTATAGCCAACTGGAAAGCCATACCCGTTTCAGCTGCTTCGGGTTACGTCAGGAGCAGGTAGAAACCGACAGATGAACTAATTACCTGTGTCTGTATTCTATTCACTGTGTCTGTGTTTTGTTTTCTTGTATTCTCTTGTTTGTGTTTTGCTTTGTGTTTTCTCTATTTTCTCTAGTTATCTGTTTCTTCTATTTACTGCTTCTCGGTATTCTGCTATTTATCTGCTAAACAACACGGAATTAATGAACTTAACTAATAACCCCGGCCCTACTAAGAACTCCCTAGTTCTTACCCCCTTCTTTCTTCTCCCCCATCAGATGGAAAACGGGCGTGATATTCTACGAAGTCAAAGACCTTTACATTTATGAGGACCCAGTGTACTATGGTTAATACATTTTGAGTACGAAGCCTCGATATATCTCGCATTTTGACCCTGATGCTCCTTACGACTTTCCCTTATCCTGGTTACACCCTGACGCATCTGGGCATCTTTTTCTCGATAGTACCAGACACCCTATACCAGCTCAACCCTTGAATGAGGCGGCACCTGAGCCTATCATACCTGATGAGCCCGAGTTAGCTAGTGACTATGTACCTGTTGGGTTGCATCAAGCAACTAATATATATATATATACAAATATCTCTTTACTCTGCTCTGGTTTCTCATTTCTCTGCATCTCTTTACTCTACTCTAGTTGCTTTGTTCTCTGTATCCCTTTACTTTTCTCTAATTACTCTTTCATCAGTATCTATATTACTCTTTTTCTCTTTATCTCTTTACTCTTTTGTAATTGTAAATATGCAAGCGGGACAAAACCCACGCCCTTGCCAACAATCTCGTATACCAAATAATTTCTTCTTACAGGAATCATTGAAGTTTTTATCATTAAATAAGCCTTAAATATTGATTTTGATTAAGTCATTATACTTTTGTAAAAATTTGGACATAATCTCCTTTAAAAATAGGACTTATCCACTCTTACGGGTTCCTTCTTTCTCAACATTTCGTCAGCCTCTTTCAGCAATTGCCATAGCAATATATTCTCAAAAATATTTGATAATAGAAAATCTATTTCTCAAATTCCATATCCAAAATAATTACCAACACAACTTGGCAGCCTGATTTCCATTTTGTTTTTAAAATATCAAATAAATTTGGAATTATGCAAACTTTATATCCATGCGACCGTCTCGGATTAAGCTTTCTATTAAATCAAAAATCATAATTTTTTGTTGACTCTAGCTTCGGGAATATAAGCAAAACCGTGACTGCTCTGCAGTGTTCTAAATCCTGAAAACAGCAGCAGCATACAACATTCGAAATTTCATATAAAATCCAAATTGAATCCAACCACCTTCAAAATTAATGTGGTTAAACTTAACTTACCCAAATTTCTTTTTCAATTAGTTACAGGGTCATACCATTTTTAATGAAGGAGTTACGTAGCTTGGAAGTTAGGTAATTTTCTGCAGAATTCTGTTTTACAAATCATTAAACACAACCTCTTCCAAGTCCCATAACTCACTTATTAAAACATAGAAAACCCTGAAATTTGAATCATATGTACTAAACATACTCAAATTTCACCTCCAATTGATTGCATCTCAATATCATTCCAGAATTAAAAATTATAAAGTCTCAAAGTTACTGACTTAGAAAACAAAACCTGACTTTTACTGCATAATACATCTTACTTTAAAAATCCAAATCTTTAAAACAACAACTCTAACAATTCTAAATTTTTATGAAATTAAAGTATTAGGACCAGAGTTTCATTTAAAATTAGTTTCATTTCAAAATTCAAACTGGAGAAATTCCAATAGAAGAAACACGTTGCTGCTGTGTTAAATGTTCTGCAGAAAACCAGATTTGACATCCATAATTCAAAAATTTATCATAAATCATAAACTTAATGAAAAAGTCTCAAATTCACCAGTTCAGCTCCTATATTCCCAAGCTTAATTTGGACTTGGTTCCACGCAATTCCGATAATCACAGAATTAGTTATAGCTTTTCAAAGTTGCTGACTCAGTTTAGAAATTATGCAGAAAATCAGATTTTAGAATTCAACTTTGAAAAATCATAACTAATTCTTTAGTTGATACGAAACCTTCAAAATTGAGATTCAAAATTGAGTTTTCACAATTACACTTAATATAATTTCATTAACACTTAAATTCTTGTCATTTCAGTCACTATAGAGTCACTGATTCACTTTCAAAGTTGCCGTTTAATTTCAAGAGAACCTGATTTTCAGCAAACCATTTAGTGTTCAAAATCCAACCTTCAATACCCCTCAAAACCAATTCCAAATCAACCACCAACCAAGCTCATTAACATTACAATATACCAAATAATAGCTCAACAGCAACAAATCCAACATAACCCATTAAAATTCAGTAATTCTCAACAATAAGTCATCAAACTATTCCCAATCTACATAATCAATCAATATCACCAATCAACAATTCCAATTCACAATCTCAACCATTCCAATCACAATTTCAGCCACAATTCAATATTCACATAATCAATCAATTACTCACATCTATTAAATCTATTTGCAGTTATTCAATAAACCTTGTAGGCATTCTTAAATTGAAATCGTTTTAAACCCCCTACCTTGATGTCGAATTTCACATAACCGAAGACGGAAGTGTGGCGTGATGACTGTTTGGGCTGCACCCAAAATGCAGCAGCTCCTTCATCCCTTATCCGGCAATGTTAGCAACATTCACAACAGCTTTGACAGGGCAGCAGCAACGCGAGTTGGCCACGACAGTGAGCAAAACAATGAATTCATTTTGGATAGAATAATAATTCTGGAAATTCAAGGGTGGAACAGGGGCTAAATTAAATTGGAACAAGAGTAAGGCTAATAAAATGGCAGCGGAATAAACAAGAACGTCAAGTGGAGGTTCAGAATAAGAATGTCTTACAAGAATTAGAAAGGAATAATAGAACGAAGAAGCAGCGGCAGCAGCACGGACGATTATAGTAGCAACGATTCTTTCGGAAAATCAATCGTCACAGTCTACAGCTGCAGCAGCTTAATCAGTAATTAAAGAAAATAAGGAAACGAAGCCATAGTAGCAGCATTACGCTGACTACAACAACAGGAAAGATAGCTTCCTCCTCTACCTCAGCTCGTGATTCCAGCGGCGATGGTGGAGCATCCTTCGACGACGCTGGCTAAGAGAACACCCACCACCACACGTCTCCTCCTCTGGTTGTTCACTATTCTCCCACTCCTTAACCTAATCGACGACGCAGCTTCGGAGATGATAGTGGCGGTGTCCATGGTGACGGTTGCTGCGAGCTCGACGGCGGCTGAACTAGCGGCGATGGCGGAGGCAACGCATGGCAGCGACAAGGATGAGCGAGTGAACGTCTCCGTCAATCTCTCTCTCTCTCTCTCTTCGCGGTTTTGCTTCTCCTCTTCTCTGGCTCTGGCGACAACGACGGCAACCGGCACAGGGAGCGCCACAGCGCGGCGATCCTCCTTCGTCTCTTCTCACTCTGTTCCGTCACCCTCTTCCTCTATTCTCCGTTTCCCCCTCAAGCTCCCCCTGTCCCCTTTCTTTCCTTTCTGTGTATGTGTGTGTAGTTTGTGAAATTAGGGTATCAATTAGGAAATTTGTAATTTTAAGTTAAATTAGGTTTTGATTTGATAAATTAGGAAAAATATATACGAGTAATATAACAGTTTTACAAAATATTCATTATAGAATAACAATTTAGAATTGAAACATAATACTATAAAGGTTACTTTTAAAACATATAAGATTTTATCTATCAATCTATTAATGGGCTCAAATAATTATTTCTAATTTAGATTATAAAGTATACATATCAATCACATTTTATAAAATACAGTTAAACTCGAAATATCAATTATCTAAATTAAATTAGGATCTTTCATTATTTTTCTATCATAACTTTAATTTCAATTTATATAAAATAACTAGTTATAATCAAAATTGTGCATAAATACTAATTGACTTAAAATTAAAGTATTTATCAAAATCAATTTAACATTCCTAATAAATTAATCTCTAAGAGCTCATACTAATAAAATAAACCATAATTCATTCATAATAGAAATTACTTAAATTAAATATATAATACTTCCATTACTAAATTTTATTTCGAAAGCATATGAAATAACCAATTATAAAAATTACATAAGAATATTAATTAACTTAAACTCCAAATATTAATAAAACTAATTTAATTACTCTCAATTGATTAATTTATAAAATAATATCAAATCAATAAAATAAATCGTAACCTTTTCAAAATAAAAGTTACTTAAATTAAATTATACAATTCTTTCTTATTTTTCAATTACTTAAATTATACAAAATATTCTATTATAATAAGATTACTTAAAAATATTAATTGATTCAAAATAAAACTATCTCCGAATCTATTTAATTAGTTCTAATAAAATAATTTCTAAAATTATAAAGTTTAAACTTAATAAGATAAAATCTCAATTTATTTATATTTAGATTTTCAAAAATGCGGGATGTTACAATCCTTATTGTGATTGCCAACCGCAACCACCACATACATATAACCCATTCCCTCAACATAGTCCCCAATAACCTTACTCACAAGCCTCATACCACCATTCACCTCCATATGACACTAACCCATATCCACCGTATCAACCACCATATGAACCATATCTAGAGCCACCACCATTCCAACACCAATACTCCCAAGGACCACGATTTCCATACACACCACCTCAAGACTTTCACCAGTATGGACTACCTTCCAACTACAATGCCTTTCCCTCAAATGATAAACCCTCTCTTCCACTACCACCTTCAATGGACCAATATCTCCAACCCTTAATGCAAGAGCAACAAGAACTTTTAGTTAGATGTTTGAAGCACGAAGAGGAGTTTAAGGAGATAGAAGCCAAGATTGCTATCATGGCAGAAGCCGTTAGCAACATGTTCTCATCCCACCTAAGCTCACGCGATCAAGGTGCTCCAATTCTTGAATGTGGAGAAGCAATCAAAGAGCTTAGTGAGGGAGTGAATTTGCAGCTTCAAGGTGGAGAAGAGGAGTTGAAGCAAGAAGTGCAACAAGAGGAGGAGGTAGAGATTATTGAACAAGAGGAAGTAGTGGTTGAAGATTTAGGAGATGTTGAGTGCAAGGAGGAATATCAAGTTGAAGAGCCTTCTTCCAAGAAACTTGATATTGATGTTGAGGAGGGTGTACAATGATGCGTGAGCATCTTTCCTATGGGAATTCTCTGTACACTGACGTAGAGAGTTCCATCTTTTCTTGTCTTTTGTTTGTTTATGAGCAGGAACAGGGATAAGGAACCTTTGTTAGACTCTGATCCTGAACTTGAAAGGACTTTGAGGCGGAGTTTGCAACAAGCAAGACTTTACAAGGCTACAGAGTCCACTATGGATCATAATAATGCTGCTAATGCCAATGTGGTAAATCTGAATGGGAATGAGTAACCTAGAAGAGTGCTTGGCTCTTACACTGCTCCTAATGCAGATCTTTATGGCCAAAGTATTGTGGTGCCTCCTATAGCTGCAAACAACTTTGAACTGAAGCCACAGCTAGTTACTCTTGTGCAACAGAATTGTTAATATCATGGACTCCCTCAAGAAGATCCAAATCAGTTTATTTCTGATTTTCTGTAGATTTATGACACTGTGATGACCAATGGAGTAAATTCTGAGGTATACAAACTTATGCTCTTCCCATTTGCTGTGAGGGATAGAGCAAAGTTGTGGTTAGATTCTCAACCTAAGGAGAGTCTGGATACTTGAGATAAGGTTGTCATTGGATTTTTGACTAAATTTTTCCCACCTCAAAAGCTGACTAAGCTGAGGGTGGAGGTTCAGACTTTCAGATAGAAAGATGGTGAGTGATGACATGTCACCATGTCATGTTTTTCTATGCTTTTTCATTTGTTTTCAATAGGTTTTATGCACTTTCTTGAGCCATAAGCAAGCCAATTGGGTAGATTTTCATGTTTCCGTTGATTCAATCAACCATGTATGAATTAATGTAATTTCATGAGATTTTATGCTATAATTGTCATATATTATGAAAGAATAACAAACTCATGATTTTGAGCAAAGCTTTGATGTGTTTGGTTGATTGATGATAGGTGAAAAGAGTTTGGAAGAAGGTTGAAGAAAGAAGGAATGGCTAGGAGCAAGAGAGAACAAAAAGTTTGAGCAAAAGTTTGCCTCAAACTTTAGCTCAAACTTTCGGATAAGTGAAAACACACCAGGGAACAAAAGCTTGAGCAAAAGTTTGCCTCAAACTTTAGCTCAAACTTTTGGGAGAAAAGCTTGAGCCAACGTTTGCCTCAAACTTTTTGGCAAACGTTGGCATCACAAATCAACACCCTGGAGAGAAAAAGTTTGCACCAACGTTTGCTTCAAACTTTTTGGCAAACGTTGGCGCCACACCAACACACCCAGGGGAGAAAAAGCTTGCGCCAACGTTTGCCTCAAGCTTTTTGGCAAACGTTGGTGCCACAAGGCATACAAGGGGTATACTTCCAACATGAATAACTTGAGCTACAGAGCTACAAATGAGGTGATTCAAAAAGAAATGGAAAGTAGGAATCAAGAGCTTTCCAAGCATATATGGCACTGCATGGTGGACACTAAAATTGAGGGAGAAAACTGCCCCGCAATAAGCATAAATGAACATGGTGGCAACCTGCAGTGAGACCAACTGACCTCTGCACCTTCAACGGAGTATAACTCGAGCTGTAGAGCTCCAAATGATGCGCTTCCAACGGCATTGGAAAGTAGACATTCAGGGATTTCCAACAATATATAATAGTATGGGGTGGACAATATGTTTGAGCCTCCAGAACTGGCGTTTTCGACCACGTTTGAGGCAAACTTTACCTCAAACGCTGCACACCAAGGCCAGCAACCTTGTCCTTTTCAAAGGAGCATAACTTGAGTTGTAGATGTCCAATTGAGGTGATTCCAATTGGGTTAGAAAGCTGAAATTCAGAGCTTTCCAACCATATATAATAGTCTATAGTGGGCAAAAAATTGGCAACGTTGACAAGAGGACAAAGTAGCGCCACATATATGCACTAGGGGGCCAACGTTTGAGCAAAAGTTTGACCCTAAACTTTGGCTCAAACGTTGGTAGCAGAATGGGACAGCTGGTGTAAAAAGTTTGAGTAAAAGTTTGCCTCAAACTTTTACTCAAACTTTTACTCAAGCTTTTAAGATTCACAACCCGGTTCACATTGGTTCTCTCTCCAACTCCAAGAGCAATCAACGAAGGCCTCTATCAACCCAATTCCATCAAGAGCAAGGGCCCAATTGACACCACTCAAAGGCACAAGAGATAGTTAGAATAGAAATTTCATTTTAATTGTAATTTGTTTTGAATTTCATTTTCATTTTGTAAAAACGCCTATAAATAGGTATCTGTTTCATTTTATTGGGGAGGCGAGCTCCACTAGGGAGCATTAGGAATATAGAACTCTCTCTCTTTAGTTTTTTTTAAATCTTGGGTTGAGAATTGAAGAAATTCTGTTTCAATCTCACCTTGAGAATTCTCTCTGTTTTCTTCTCTGCATAATTTCAGTGAATTGGATTTGAATCAACACTCTGTTTATTGCTTTCATCTTCATTTCTTTTGCAAATTGTTCTTTATTGGATCAAGGAAGGACTTGAGATCTAGACTTGTTTTCTAGTCTCATTGATT
>NC_029790.2:60862539-60863283 GCF_000816755.2 Arachis ipaensis | reverse complement strand
AATCACACAACCACCAAGACTTGGATTCAAAGAAGTGAAGGCAATTAACAAAAGCACCAAGAAGAGGATTGTGACCAAACTACCAAGGACAACATTCAAGAGGAGGTCAACCACAAGCAATCCAACCCCTGGACCAATAGCAAGCAAGCTCAATCAAGCCATGTACAATAGAAAGCTTGCTGAGAGGAAACCAAGACAGGGGGCAATAGCTGAATCTTCTCCTCTCTTGAAGTCATTCCTCTTAACAAACTGGAAGAAGAGGAAGAAAGTGAACAACATGTCAATCGTAGGTATAATTTCTCTTCTCTACTTTGTTTTCGTTCTTTGTTTTGTTTAAATTCAATAAATTGGCATATGGTTACATTCTAAGTTTGGTGTTGCCTTGCAACAAATTGTTTTCAATATTTTTGGATGATTGCATCAAATCAAAAATGAAAGTGACACACCAAGACTCTAAGTTTGGTGTGCCACCTATTTTTCTATGCAAATCATTCAGCAACACCACTTGTCTGCATAACCATAATGTCTTTGCAGTGTTAATTTTCTTTTGGTTTGATATTTTGTTATTTGTTATTCTTTAGTTAATTCTTTATTTTTAATGCTTCCATTTTAGTTTGCTTATTTGCTGTGTTTATTAATACATCACCAAGAGAGCTTTATTAATGACAGATTCTTGGCTTAGTGATTGTATTTAACATATAAATAGTTCTCTTTGTTTAGTTTTAGTTCAAATAAATTGACATA
>NC_029790.2:60857751-60862409 GCF_000816755.2 Arachis ipaensis | reverse complement strand
ACAAAAAGTTTGAGCAAAAGTTTGCCTCAAATTTTAGCTCAAACTTTTGGAATAAGTGAAAACGAACCAGGGAGCAAAAAGCTTGACCAAAAGTTTTGCCTCAAACTTTTTGGCAAACGTTGGCATCACAAATCAACACCCTGGAGAGAAAAAGTTTGCGCCAATGTTTGTCTCAAACTTTTTGGCAAACGTTGGCACCACACCAACACACCCAGGGGAGAAAAAGCTTGCGCCAACGTTTTCCTCAAGCTTTTTGGCAAACGTTGGTGCCACAAGGCATACAAGGGGTATACTTCCAACAAGAATAACTTGAGCTACAAAGCTCCAAATGAGGTGATTCAAAAAGAAATGGAAAGTAGGAATCAAGAGCTTTCCAAGCATATATGGCACTGCATGGTGGACACTAAAATTGAGGGAGAAAACTGCCCCGCAATGAGCATAAATGAACATGGTGGCAACCTGCAGTGAGACCAACTGACCTCTGCACCTTCGACGGAGTATAACTCGAGCTGTAGAGCTCCAAATTGTGCGCTTCCAACGGCATTGGAAAGTAGACATTCAGGGATTTCCAACAATATATAATAGTATGGGGTGGACAATATGTTTGAGCCTCCAGAACTGGCGTTTTCGACCACGTTTGAGGCAAACTTTACCTCAAACGCTGCATACCAAGGCCAGCAACCTTGTCCTTTTCAAAGGAGCATAACTTGAGTTGTAGATGTCCAATTGAGGTGATTCCAATTGGGTTAGAAAGCTGAAATTCAGAGCTTTCCAACCATATATAATAGTCTATAGTGGGCAAAAAATTGGCAACGTTGACAAGAGGACAAAGTAGCGCCACATATATGCACTAGGGGGCCAATGTTTGAGCAAAAGTTTGACCCTAAACTTTGGCTCAAACGTTGGTAGCAGAATGGGGCAGCTGGTGTAAAAAGTTTGAGTAAAAGTTTGCCTCAAACTTTTACTCAAACTTTTACTCAAGCTTTTAAGATTCACAACCCGGTTCACATTGGTTCTCTCTCCAACTCCAAGAGCAATCAACCAAGGCCTCTATCAACCCAATTCCATCAAGAGCAAGGGCCCAATTGACACCACTCAAAGGCACAAGAGATAGTTAGAATAGAAATTTCATTTTAATTGTAATTTGTTTTGAATTTCATTTTCATTTTGTAAAAACGCCTATAAATAGGTATCTGTTTCATTTTATTGGGGAGGCGAGCTCCACTAGGGAGCATTAGGAATATAGAACTCTCTCTCTTTAGTTTTTTTTAAATCTTGGGTTGAGAATTGAAGAAATTCTGTTTCAATCTCACCTTGAGAATTCTCTCTGTTTTCTTCTTTTGCAATTTTAATTTCTCCTCTACTACAAGTTCCTTTGCTGCAAGTTTACAATTTAATTTACATTGAGCTTGATTTTGATCTTTGGTTCTCATTGCTTTCTGTTCTCACTGAATTCAATTTACATTCAAGCAATTTAATTCTTATGCAAGTGCTCTGCATTTTACATTTCTGTTCATGATCTGATTTACTTTTCCTGCAAGTTTAATTTTCTCTAAGCTTTGATCTATTGCTCTCTTTAATTTCCAGCACCCACTCCCCTTTACATTTAATGAAATTTTACTTTTCTTACAATTTAATATTCTTGCAATTTACATTTCTTGCTCTTAAAGTTACTTGCCAATTTACATTCTGCAACTTTAAATTCATTGTCCTTTACTTCCTGTTGGTTACAATTTCACACAATTCACATCAATGTTAGCTTGACTAAACTAATCACCCACTAAAGTTGCTTGATCCATCAATCCCTGTGGGATCGACCTCACTCCCGTGAGTTTTATTACTTGATGCGACCCGGTGCACTTGCCAGTGAGTTTTGTGTCGGATCGTTTTCCGCACATCAGTGAGACCCTTTATGAAGCTTGGGAGAGATTCAAGCTACTGACTAGGCAATGCCCTCCAGACATGTTCTCTATATCGACTCAACTGGATATCTTTTATGAGGGCTTATGTGAAATGTCCAAGATGTGCTTAGATAATTCTACAGGTGGTTCTTTGCACATGAAGAAGACACTAGAGGAGACTACTGAGCTTATTGAGTTAGTTGCTAACAACCAATACTTATATTCCTCCAACAGGAATCCTGTGAACTCTGAGACCCATCAGAAGAAAGGTGTTATGGAAGTAGAAGCTCTTAATGCTATCCTTGCTCAGAATAAAATTTTGAGTCAGCAGATGAATTTAATTACTCAACAGTTGAGTGGAATGCAAGTTTCAGCTGTCAACACCCAGAATAAACCTCAAGAGGTCCCTTATGACATGTCAGGTAATTTTAGGCAAAATGAGAATTATGATTATGCTCAATTTTCTTCTGAACAGGAAAACTACATGGTGAGTGCTCCTAGACACCCCAATAATGATCTATACTCAAAGACCTACAATTAGGGGTGGAGAAATCACCCAAATTTTGGGTAGAGAGACCAACCTCAGATATCTCAGAATTTTAACAATAATTTTCAGGGCAGTTTTCCGCAGAATAATCAAAATAACTGCCAGTTTCAGTCTCATTAACAACAACCACCTCAGCAGGCATACTCTCCTTAGAAACTTGGAGTGCAAATGGGCCAATTGAGCAAGCAGATACCTGAGAGGCCTCCAAGTACGTTTCCTGGTAATACAATAGTGACTCCAAGAGAGGAATGCAAGGCTATCACCTTGATAAGTGGACAAGTGGCAAGTATGGAAGCACAAGTTACTAAGGAGCTGGTTGAAAAAGAAGCTCCAGAGCAGACTGAAGACACAGTAGTACACGCCCCTCCTAGGCGTGCAGACAACCCCTTCCCATTCTTTCTTGACACTCATCCTACATTGCCTAAAGCTCCTGAGTACAAGCCCAAGATGGCATATCCTCAGAGACTTCAAAAGGAGACGAAGGAGAAGCAGTTTTCAAAGTTCTTAGAGGTTTTCAGAATGTTACAAATCAACATTCCTTTTGCTGAGGTTTTGGAGCAAATGCCTCTCTATGTTAAGTTCATGAAGGAGTTGTTGTCAAAAAAGAAGCCTTTAAAGGGAGATGAGACAGTGGTCCTGACTAAAGAATGTAGTGCCATCATTTAGAATAACTTACTAAAGAAGAAGCCAGATCTAGGGAGCTTTCAAATTTCATGCACCATTGGGAGCACAACCTTTGAGAAAGGGTTATGTGATCTGGGAGCAAGAATCAATTTAATGCCCTTGTCTATGATGAAGAAGTTGTAAATCCAAGAGGCACAACCCACAAAGATAGCATTACAGATGACAGACAAATCTATAAAGCCTGCATATGGATTAGTAGAGAATATCTTGGTCAAAGTGGGTAAGTTTTTCCTCCCAGTAGATTTTGTGATTCTTGACACGGGGGAGGATGAGAATGCCTCTATAATCCTAGGAAGACGATTCCTGGCCACTGGGAGAGCTCTAATTGATGTAGAAGTAGGTGAATTTGTGCTCAGAGTGAATGATGAGCAACTAGTCTTTCATGTCTTCAAAGATGTACATTCATTAGGTGAAGGAGAGAGGTGCATGCAGACTGAGCTTATTGATCCAAACCTTCAAAAACCCCCTGATGATTCACCACAGAATCTGCAGCTCAAACCTCCTTTGGTGACAATCAATAAAATTCTTCCTGACATCAAACCTAAGTTTGGTGTCGGGAATGCATCATCCACTAAGGAGGAGAGTCCCAAAAAGAAAGTACTCAAAGGATGGAGAAACAAAAAGATCCCCACTGAAGGTTTCTCCCCAGGAATGAAGGTGGTGGTGACTAGCAATCCAATGTTGACTTATACAGTAAACCGAATCCTCTATCTAGAGCATATTGAGCTACTTTATGGACACACAGAAAAGAAGTTCAAAGTGAGGGGTGAAGAGCTGAGCCCCTATAATCCTCCTCCCTAGAGGAGCTGACCGTCAAGCTAGTGATGGTAAAGAAGTGCTTGTCGTGAGGCAACCCGATGTTTTCGTATCCTTTAGTTGACTTCTGTTAGTTTAATTTTCTTATTTATGTAGTTTTAGTTGAATTTTTACTGTTTTGCCTTTGTTTTAGTATATTTGGATCATGCAGAATTATTGAAACAGAAACAGGTTCCTGACTACAGAGCTACAGACGTCAGGAGAGGAGTATAGTAATTCGGAAGAGTTGACGCCTAACTAGAGATTTTCAAGTCAGGCGCCGCATATTACACATCAAGGACTATTTCGCTCTGGAGGGTCAGCGGCTAACTTGAAGATTTTCAAGTTAGGCGCAAAGTGTGAAGACTTAGAACAAGTTAGGCGCATTGGAGGCCAAGTTGGGCATAGAAGAAGCTAGCCCATTCGGCAGGGTTCAAGTAAGGCACAGCAAAGAAGGGCATAACATCAAGTTAGGCGCAAGGCCTTGATTATTGATTCAAGTTATGCGCACCACAACTGAAGTTAGGCGCCATCTCCTTCCACAATCATTCAAGTTAGGAACCATCATTGGATTGATTTCTATAAATCCAAACCATATCCAACAATCCTTAAACCAAATCAATTCCCTATCAAATTGATCTTATATCCCTTCAAGCATCAAACCTGTGGTCCCTTCCCATATCCCCTCCCCAATACCTTCGTGACCCCACCCCCTTTCCTTATACATATAC
>NC_029790.2:60849709-60857591 GCF_000816755.2 Arachis ipaensis | reverse complement strand
ATATATATATATATATATATTATTAACTATATATAAAAAAATAAATAAATAAATACATAAATAAATTTATAAATAAATAAATAAATAAATAAATATTTATATATAAAAAAATAAAAAAATAGTTTTTCTTTGCTTGGGGACAAGCAAACTTTTTAAGTTTGGTGTTGTCGCTTCGCTTGTGAATTTTTTGTTTATTTTAATGGTACAAAAGGGAGGCGAATCATCTTCACGGAGGAGCACATCCTGAAGAATGAGACGACCATTACGATATCTGAGGTGGTTGAGTTCCTTTCCTTCTATATTTTCTTTCATTCTTATTATGTTATATTCTTATTTTCGCCTATTTTACTTGGTTTCTACATGATCCTTTGTTATTTCAATTCCTAGGTTCTAGTTTAATTTGCTATTTTTTTCTGTTATTTGATTTTAATTCTGAAAATGTCTCATGTATTTCTCACTGAGCTTGAATCCAAAAGAAAAAGAAGAAAAAGATGTATTACATGAGAAATAGAATTTATAACAAAGAATAGTCTCATTTACTTAATTGTGGTGGTATTAATTGTGATTCTGAATGCATGACATGAACAATGCATATCTAAATTTTAATCAAAGGATGTTGATGTATAAGGAACAGGAATTTAGAGAACTATTATGAATTCTCTGAAGTTTGTGAAAGCTTAATCCTTGAGGCAAAAGAAACAGCAAAAGAATAATAAAAGCAAGGTCCAAGGCTCTGAGCATCAAGGACTAGGGAGGTCAGATATGATTAAAAGCCCAAAGAGTTGTTTCCCTAGTCATATGCTTGTGGTGTTTTTGTGTCAAGTAATCCTTGAGACAGAACACTTAGAGTCGAGACCAAGTGCATTTAGCAGAGTATGCCAAAGGCTTTGAGCACCACTGTCTGGGAGTAGTTGAAAGAAAAATCAGAACTTTGAGAAAGTTCCCCAGTTAAGTGCTTGTGGTGTTTTTGTATCAAGTAAAGCTTGAGATAAAACATTTAAAGTCACGGCTTGGCTCAAGGTGCAAAGCACCAAAGAAAAGAAAATTAAAGGGAATTTTCTGTGTTCAAGGATTAAAACTGAAGTATAAAGACCAGAGAATTCATAATATGATATGGATTCTAATTCTGAATGACATTGACATTCCTCTGATTCAAAGGAAAGTGAGATGCCAAAATTGTTCAGAATTGTAATAGATAAATCCCACTTTAAGAAGAGACATGAGCATAATTGAACTCTCACTTCTCATGAAAATTCACATATTAATCTTGTATTAATTTTTGTTGTTTGAGGACAAGCAACAATTCAAGTTTGGTGTTGTGATGCGTGAGCATCTTTCCTATCTTTTCCTAGTGAATTTGCATTCAATTTGTTGAGTTTAATCAAGAATTAATTATCTTTTAGCTACGATTGATGCTACTTTGAGTCGTGTACAATTTTGTTTATTTTAGGTAGTATTCAGCTGGATTTGATGGAGTTTTCACAGAAAAAGAGAAGAAGACGCATGATGTTGTCAACCCTAACCTCTCTGCACTCAAACCTAAATAACTCGAGCTACAAAGGTCCAATGGACGTGATTCTAGTGGTGTTGGAAAGCTAACTTCCAGAGCTTTCCAACTATGTATAATAGTCCATACTTCTTCTCCATCAAAGCTGCCAAGGCTGCGCCTAACTAGAGAAATCTCAAGTTAGGCATAAGACACAACAACTACAAGCAAGATTGGTAGATTCCTTCAAGTTAGGCACAGGTGCACTCAAGTTAGGCACATGCCTTACTTACACGCACCATACAACCTCCGAAGCATATCATGGTTGAAGACATTGAAGGGGTTGATCAAGAGATGAATTCAATCATTGATGAGTTTCTATCTACAATCGAATCCTCTCCCATTGGGCTTGACATAGAGATTAAAGAAGAAGAAGGGATGGAATTGGAAGAAGTGGTACAAGTTCCAAGTTCCCCAATCTATTATAATTCCGCATCAACATATGATCCTTTGAGTTTGAAGAATCCTTCCCCATTGGGCTTGGAATTGATGATGAGGAAGACTTCACTAAACCTCCTATCTATGATTTGAGTGATGGGGAAGAGCTAGAAGAAATTGGTGAAGGAGAATGTGAACTTGAGGAAGCTTGGCAAGAGGTAGAGGTTGAAGAACCTTGCCAAGTGGTAGAAGCCTCTTGAAAAGGATGGACGGGAGTGGAACATGCCTTGTCAAGACCGTTGGGAACTCCTCCACCTAGGTTACCATCTAATCCTACATTTGAGTGGGTAAAACTTCTAACTCTTAGCTTTATTATCCCACTTGAATTTGGCTTGCTTGAAATGGATGGCCAACTTAGGGTGCTTTGCGGAATTAAACATAAGAGGAGGATGTTTAGTGGTTGGCATTGTAAGTCTAGGCTCACTATGGTGGGAAGCTAAAAATTGAGGAGTTTGGGTTGGTGTAGTTCTCAATTGAATGGGCCTAGAAAGGTAGTTTGGTGCCTTTATGAGAACTCAATTTGCTTACCACCCGGAGGAAATCACCATAATCAACTTCAAGACGGGTGTCAAAACAAAGTGTGGGATCTCGGATTATAAGGAAATGATCAACTTTGGGAGCTCATGGTTTGTGAGGAACTCCATCAAAGCTTTGAGATATTAACTTTGAATGATGGAGCTTATTGGAAGTCCAAGCATTGGTAGATGTTCAAGGATGGATTCAAGCACAAGCCTCCTTGATAAGAGCTCCCCATGAGTCCAACTTAAGGACAATAAACAAAAGTGCTAGGTGGGAGACACCCCACCATGGTAACATCTTTTCCTTTTCCCTCTTTGTAAATACTGGTAAAAATTAGTTTAATTTCATGTTTTGTTTAGTTAGTTAAGTTTTTTTGGGATTTTAGTAGGTTAAATAAGGTTTTATGGTGTTTTGGTAGCTGTTTGGAGGTTTGGAATGCTTGGTTTGGTGCAAGAACTTGAAAAATTTGAAAAATAGAGCACCATGTCACGCATACGCGTCACCCACGCGTACGCATGACCCCTAGCTTTTCAATCATCCACGCGTACACGTCGCCCACGCGTATGCGTGGATCCAAAATTTTCACCTCCATACAAATTCCAGAGAGTTGTGCGAGTTTTGGGCTGGGATTATGCCTTTAGCACAAGCCAACCCACGCGTACGCGTCACCTCACACATACGCGTCGCCTTTCTGAATAACCCATCAGGCGTATGCGTGACCTACGCGTACGCATCGATCCCCTTTCACCCCACCACGCTTACGCGTCACACGACACGTACGCGTGGGTTGTTCTACATCACCCACCTTTTCTTTCCTTCTTTCCATTTCTTTCCTTCTTCTCTCTTCTCTTCTCTTCTTTCCACCCTTCAATCATCATCCAGCACTACCAATCACCATCTATTACCATTTATTTTAGTTAGTTTGATTTTCATTTAATTTTTGTTTTTCCTTATGAGTGTTAGAATTATTAATCTTGTTTACTGTTTATTGCTGTCGATTACTAGTGGGATGTTAGTTTAATATCATTATTGTTAATTATCATTGTTGGATTCTTTGTTGAGGTTATAATTTGTTACTTGGTTTTGGATTCTTAATGTTTAATTTTATGCATACCAAGTACATGTGACATTGCCTTCAAGCTTTCTAAATCTTTTGAATTGCATGTTTTGGCCACCATGCATTCATCATCTATTGTTAGGCATTTGTAAGTATCAATGCATTTTTGTAGGTGATGCTTTTTATGATTGACCCTTATTCACATCACCTATTTCATGCATTGAGATTTGTGGAATTTTAAAATTGGATCGAAATCTTATGTAGTGACATATTTTGAGCTTTCTAAGCTTCGTAGACCATGCTTGCTATGTGATTGATTTTCACTCCTATCTTCTTTTTCTTAAGTTCTATAGCATCCATGTTTTCCACTTCTATGTTGCTTAGGTGTTGCAAACAAATTTCAACATGTGTTATTGTTTGATGTGTGAGCTCTATATTTCAATTGGTTCATTAAGTTACTTTACACATCAGTCAATGTCCATTCACTATCCAATTTCACAATTGCTTGATTGTTGCTTGAATGCTTTTATGCTTCTTCACCACTTATTTTGTATCTTAACTTACAAGTTCTCTTTGAAGCATCTCAAGCACAATAGAATGAGTGAAGTGCGTACTTTCTTTTGTATAATTGTGACATAGCTCTCTATGATAGTGTGTGTGTTCTGAAGGGCGCCTAATTTAGAATTCACACACCTATTTTTCATTAATGTCACACTAATTCACTCACTCCATTCTAGTGATTTACCTCATTCCAACAATTTATGCTTCCTTGCCTTTGTATTTTCTCATCTTACAGTGTTATTTCTGTTTTTCATGAATGATGCACCATAAGCAAAATGGAAGCGGAAGAAAGAACATGCAGCACCGATTGATCTGCCAGCTGAAGGTGGCAATCCAGAGAGTCACCGTACCCCCTTGCTCTTCTTTGAGTGAACCGAGGATGGTGCAATTTTTTAAGTGTGGGGAGGTCGTCCGACCAGTCGGCATTTTTGGGTGACAAGTTTCTAATCCCAACACTTTTGCATTTCATTCTTAGGTCTTTTTAGGATTTTTTGTTGCACTTTCTTGTTTTGCATCTATATATAATAAGCTTAGTCAAAATAATGAAATTTTTCAAGGAATTTATCTATAGGACACCCCAATTGACTGAAAAAAATTTTAGAACTTGCTTGAACTATACATTGTGGATCATGTTTTTGAGCTAAGAACACAAGCATGTGAGTTTTGAGCCTAATTGTGTGGTTACATCATATAACCACTTATTTTTATTATTGTGTGCATTATTCTCTTTCTATGATTGTAATCTTTGATTTGTTTGATTTTTTATGTCCATTATTTTGTGTATGAATGCACTTATATGATTAAGGCCATTGTTTCAATTAGCTCACTTACCCAAATAGCCTACCTTTTATCTTCCATTGTAGCCAACTTTGAGCCTATGCTAAACCCATTTGTTCTTAATTTTTGCACATTACAAGCCTTGAAGCGAAAAATAATAAATGTCCCTTTTTTGGATCTTTGATTAGCTTAGGCTAGTGGGAGTGTTTATCATTTGATTTTGGGGACAGTTGGGAACATTGGGTAGAGATAAAAGTGTATTTTGTGGTTTTGTTGAAAATCATGGGAATTGGGTACATACTCATGTATCAATTTTGTTTAAACAATATGCATAGATGCTTTTGTATATATTTTAGTTTGAAAAAAAAAAAAAAAAATAAAAAAAAAAAAAATTTATATATATATATATATATATATATATATATATATATATATATAAGAAAAAAATATAATAGAAAAAGAGAAAAAGAAAGAAAAAGAAAAGAAATAAAAAGGGGACAAAACGCCCCAAGGTAATGTCCAATAAAAATCAATGCATATGTGTGGTGATAAAAAAAAGGAGAATGCATGAGTGTGTGAAAAAGTGATGAATGGGTAGTTAGGTTTGTTTAGATTTGTATAGGTTGTTATATAGGTTAGGTGGAAAGTTTAAGTTAATCAAAGATTCGAATTTTAGTCCACCTGGCCATATACATCCTACCTTGACCCTAGCCCCATTACAACCTATTGGAAAGTCCTCATGATATTTGTATGCATGCATGAAATAATTGTTGATTGTTAGATGAAAACCAAATCTTAGAAACCATGATTAGGAGAGAATTGAGTGAATCAACCCCATACACTTGAGTGACTAGAGCGGATACACATCCGGTGAGGGTTCGATTGCTCAATTACATGTTTTCACCCATGATCGTCTCTTTTCTTGCAAGTTTAAAAAATATTTCTAATAACTCAATTCAATTGTGGGTTTGTTTTCATTGTTATTGCTCTAGCCCTTGTGTTCATATATGTATTCTTGGGGATTGATTTATTTTGACCAAGAAGTTGTATTCATTTAGATAGTTGCATTTAGATAGGTTGCATTGAATAAATGTTAGTACCCTTTATTTCTTTCTTGAGTTTAGCATGAGGACATGCTTGGTTTCAGTGTGGGGAGGTTTAATAAACCCCAATTTTGTGGTTTATCTTGTGCTTAATTTAGGGGATTTTATCACTTTTTCTCACATTTATTCAATGAAATAGCATTGTTTTGTAATTCTCTCTTAATTTGTGCTTAAGTGTAAAAACATACTTTTTAGGCCCTTAAAGTGGTGATTTTAATTCCATTCGATGCCTTGATGTGTTTGTTAAGTAATTTCAGGTTCATAAGGTAAGTATTGGATGGAAGAAGTAAAGAGAAAAGCATGCAAAGTGAAGAATCTATGAAGAAATGAGCATTTGGAGAATTGAGGGCCACGCATACGCGTCATCCACGTGTACGCGTGAATTGAAGATTTGCAAGCCACGCGCATGCGTCACCCACGCGTACGCATGAGTAGGAGTTTTGGCCAACGACGCGCACGCGTCGTCCACGCGCACGCGTAACGCTCGGCACGTGACTCACGTAAAGTGAATTTGCTGGGGGAAATTTCTGAGCTTCCCAGGCCTAGATCCAACTCATTTCTGAGGCTATTTCATGAAAAATTCAAGCTTGGGCAAAGGGGGAGCACTTAGTTGTAGGATAGCATCATGTAGGTTAGTTTTTAGAGAGAGAAGCTCCCTCTTCTCTCTAGAATTAGGGTTCTTAGGGTATTTGCATCTTAGATCTAGGGATCAATTCTTGTCTTCCTTTAGTTTTCCTTGTAATTTCTTGTTCCTACATCTTAATTCTCTTAGTTTGTAGTGTTAATTCTCCTTTTATGCCTCTTTTATGTTTATGAATGCTCATGTTGGATTTGATTTCCTTTAATGCAATTTAATGTTTGATGTTGTTTTATTGTTGAATTGAGTTGTTATTATTAATTCCTTGCAATTAATAGTTGGTAAATTTTATTCTTCCTTAAAATTTATTATGCTTTCCTTTTATGCCTTCCAAGTGTTTGACAAAATTCTTAGTTGGATGTTAGAGTATATTTTTTAGCATTCTTGGCTTGGAAAGAGGAATTAGGTAATCTTGAGTCATTAAGACCCAGCTCATATTGGTGATATAGAGTTGTTAGTTAATATTACTTCCATTGATTCTAATCTCTTACTAATTCAATTAGTGAATTGATTAAGACTTTTGGATTGAGATTAGCTAGTCTTGTTTGACTTTCTCTCAATGTGAAGATAACATTATACTTTCTTTCATTGTTGGAGATAACGAAATAAGATAAATTCTTGTTAATTATTATTATTAGTGACTAGGATAGAAAGCCTATGCTCTCAACCCTTGCCATGAATGTCTCTCTTTATTATTTGCTTTATTTATTTGTTAACTTTTATTTGCTTGCCATTTACTTTCTTGCCCCTTTTATAAATCAAACCTCCCTTATTCATTCATAGCCAATAATTGAGCATTTTATTGCAATTCCTTGTGAGACGACCCGAGGTTTAAATACTTCGGTTAATTTTTATTGGGGTTTGTACTTATGACAAACAAATTTTTGACTGAGGATTGTTTGTTAGTTTAGAAACTATACTTGCAATGAGAATTTATTTGTGAAATTCTATACCAACACAATAATATTTACATCACTCCCATGGTTTGAAAGTAGAAGCGGGGGATTTTCCTTTTCTCTTCCTTGAGGATTCTTCGGTTTTTGAAGCCATGGAGGTAGGATAAAAAGAAAAAGCTGGGATTTCCAACACCAAACTTAAGAACTTTGCTTGTCCTCGAGCAAATAGAAACAAAAGAAAAGGAGAATAGGGGAAGAAAGAAGAAAAAGATAGAGGGGAGAGCGAAAGGAGGCTTCGGCCTTTTGTGTAAGAAAAGGGAGAAGGGAGAAAGGAAAGTGTATGATGAT
>NC_029790.2:60838790-60849155 GCF_000816755.2 Arachis ipaensis | reverse complement strand
TGGGGGGAATTGGGGGGAGGGGGGATTTTGAATTTGAAGTGGGTAAGGATGGTGGAAAAAGGAGGTGATGGGATTTATAAGTGGTTATTGAGAAGGGGGAATGGTGGGGTGTGGGAAACAAGGCAATTGATAAGTGATGGGATGGATAAATGTGAATGGAAACGTGGGTGTAAGAGGAGAGAGAAGGGATATGATTGAATGAATGGTGGGGTAGGTGGTGGCTGGGTGGGATCCACTAGCTAATGGAGCTTCGAAATTGGAGTACCCTTACCCCCTGGGAGTTCAACGTCAGGTTTGGGCGTTGAATGCCAGGGGTGGACTACTTTTTTTTTTTGAATGGTGGGACGTTCAACGCCACGAATGGGCGTTGAACTCCCTAGGGGGACCAAATTATGGTCCTGAGATGCTCCTAAGAGGGCTTTGAACGCCCAGCTTTTATCCCCCTTTCTGGCGCTGAGCGTCAATTCTGGCGTTTAACGCCAGGAAGGGTGTCCTTGATGCCAGGACATCTTGGCTAGTTTTAGAAGCCATTTTTAGCTTGTTTTAGGGTAGCTTCATGCATTTCTTAGGCAATAAGTAGGTATTTGGATGGAAATTTCATGCATGCCCTAATTCAATCAAACATTGTTATTTTGATGCTTTTTCATAAGAATTATGCTATGTTTACTTGTTGATTATGAATGATGCATATTCTTGTGAAATTAGTAAAGCTTTGATGTATTTGTTTGGTTGATGATAGGAGGAAAGAAGCAGAGAAGGAGCAATGAAAGAGGGCAAGGCAACTTTCTGCAAGTTTCTAGTGCCAAAGTTGGAGGGAACGTTGGTAGTCCAACGTTACCTCCAACGTATTTCAATATAGTGTGCTTTCTGGAAATTGGAAAAATTTGGTGCGACGCGTATGCGTGGGCGACGCGCACGCGTCGATTGTGGAATTTTGACAATCCACGCGTACGCGTGAGTGACGCGCACGCATGGAAAAGCCAATGTTGGAGGGAGAGTTTGTGGTCTAACGTTGAGGCCAATGTACGCGATGAGACTCCCAAAACTGGAAGTGGGAAATTTTGAGGTGACTCGTACGCATCTATGACGCATACGCGTGGATACGAATTTTGGCCTTACATGCGAACGCCTGAAGTACGCATTCGCGCAAAAACTTGTTTGACGCGTATGCATGGGCTACACGCACGCGTGGAATGACAATTTTGACCATCCACGCGCACGCGTGGATGCGCGAATGTTGGTGCTCCAACGTTGAGTCAAACGTTGCTCTCAAAGCCCAAAATTCATTTTTCTAAAGCAACGTTTGACCCAACACTTTTGTACAAACGTGATCACCAATGTTGAGGCTTTTTCTATTCCAGATTGCACCTATGCAAAGTATGCAGTTAGTTGCTGATAATGAGGATTTACTCGATAATCTAGATTTTCTTCTTATAGAAAGAATTATTTCGTTGTAAGCATAGCTCCAAACCAACAAACAATTCTCACATAAAAAATTTGAGTTGTCACAAGGAACAAACCCCAATAAGAATTAACCAAAGTATTTAAACTCCGGGTCGTCTCACAAGGAATTGCAATGAAGTGGTCAATTATTGGCTATAAAGGGGGTAAGGGGTTTGATTTTGTATTTTTGCAAGAAAATAAATGGTAAGAAAAGTAAATGGACAATAACTAATAAAATGAAGGAAAAGAACTCTTGGCTAGACATGGGAAATTGAAATCACCATCCTTGTCTACATACCAAATATTGATAATTATGAGGGGCCAACCTATTAAGTCTACTTCCAAAAGGTTTAAGTACGTAATATCTACTCCTAAGCTTGAAGTACGTCAAATAGGCTTGATCACATCAACCCATAAGTCCCAACCTATCTACTAATTAGATTAGTAAAGGGTTAGTGTCAATGGGTATCAAATTGATCACCAAGGATTCTCAAATCACCAATTCAATGAGACCCAATGACTAAAGGTCACTCAATTCCCTTAGCCTAGGCCAAGAGTAAAGAAAACTACTCAAAATTTAGAGAAAATATTTTAACAAACACCTAGAGTGCAAAAAAGTAAACATCACAAAATGCTAGAATTAATGAAACCCATAACTATCATAAGCAAGAAATCAATAATAACAAGAAAGATCAACATAAAAGAAACATGGAAACATAAAATTTCATTAAAAAGAAATTAAAATCCAACAATTGTTCATAAACATAAAAGAGAGCAAAATAAGAAATTAATAAGGAAAACTAAGAAGATTGAGACAATAGAACACTAAAATTAAAGAGAATTGAAATCAAAACAAGAATTGAAAGATGAATTTGAGAGAGATTAACCTAATTTCATCCTAATTTCTATCCTAAATCTAGAGATCTCCTTTCTCTCTAGAATTCTACTCCTAAAACATGATGAAAACTCAATTATGACTACTTGGTTCATTCCCCCTTCAATCCTTGGGTTCAATAGAATCAGAAATGAGTTGGATTGGGCCCAAAATGAGCTACAAATCGCTGGCCATGATTTCACTTTAGTGAATCACGCTGCTCCATCGGTGCGTACGTGTACAGTGCATGTACATATCCTTAAATGTGAAGCAACTATGGCAAATTTTATATCATTTTTAATCCCCGGATGTTAGCTTTCCAACGCAACTAGAACCGCCTCATTTGGACCTCTATAGCTCAAGTTATGATCGATTGAGTGCGAAGAGGTCAGGCTTGACAACTTTACGGTTCCTTTATTTCTTCCTGAGTTCTCCCAGTTGGCATTCTTTTTCTTCATTCCTTCAATCCAATCTTTGCCTTCTAAACCTGAAACCACTTAACAAACATATCAAGGCATCGAATGGAATTAAAGTGTGATAAATTTAGCTATTTTAAGGCCTAAAAATCATGTTTTCACATTTAAGCACAAATCAAGGGAGAATTGCAAAACCATGATATTTCATTGAATAAATGTGGGAAAAGGTGATAAAATTCCCCAAATTAAGCACAAGATAAACCACAAAATTGGAGTTTATCAGTTGCCAATGCCCATCATCAAAGAATCACTTCTAAAAGGCCCACATCCAAGTACTTGATCCAATTGAAGATGAGAAGAAGAGTATAAATAGAAGGATTGCTGAAGATTGAAGGCAGCTCTCTGGGAGGCCCTGAAGGGGCTCTGGAGGTTCAGACCCTAATTTCATTTCTTCTGCAATTTTCCCTTTTAGTTTATGTACTTTCTTTTTCTGCAACATTTTCCTTTTGTACTTTCTTACTTTTCTGCAATTTCTTTTTTTTTATTTGTATTGAGCTATGAACAACTAAACCCCCTTCATTGGGTTAGGGAGCTCTGTTTAATTAAACGGATCTATATTAATTTTCATTCTTCTTCTTCTTTCTTTTCTCTTGATCTTGCTAGAAAGCTATCGTTCTTCATCCCAGTGGATAGTTGTCTTGGGAAAGAAGCTATCCATAATTGGATCTCCTCTGAACCTTGGAAGAGGAATGAGGAGATCATGCTAGAAATGCTTTCTCACATTGGATTAGATTGGGGTTTGGATGGATATCGTGACATGTAATCCTACTAACACTTTGATCTATTAATATGTGTGGTATAATCAATGACCACACCTCATCTCTTTTCATGAGCACTTAAATCAAGGAATTGGGCAATTATTCATGCCTAAAGAGATTGGATTGCCAAGGAATTGGGATCCAATCACCTAAGTTTGCCAAGGAGATCAATGAATGCATTGATTGAGGAAGAGATGAAAATGAATTTGATTTAGAGAATTATAACATCTCCTGACCCCAATGAGCTTTCCCATCTCTGATCTACCCATTCTTTTACATTCTGCCTTTAATTTGATTCTCAATCTCCCCATTCCCATTTAATTTCTTGCAATTTAAGATTCTGCTCTTACATTCTACAATTTAATTTCTGTTCATTTTATTTTTTGCAATTTAAGTTTCCTGCCAATTTACATTCTGCGATCCTAATTTCAAATCGGATTTAGTTCAACTAGAACAATTCTCCAATTAACATTGATCAACCAACCAATCCCTGTGGGATTCGACCTCACTCTACAGTGAGTTTTTACTTGACGACAATCTGGTGCACTTGCCGGTAGAAAATTGTTGAGAGACAGTTTTCAAGACATCAAGTTTATGGCGTCGTTGCCGGGGATTGGTTTTGTATTGACAATGATTATATTGGAGGATAACTAGATTGAGCAATTTTCTTTCACATTGTTAATTAGTTTTTGTTTCAGTTTGTTACTAATATTCTCTACACTTTAAGCTATTTGTGATATTGCCTCACTAAGAATCCCTTATTTGTACAATGGAGATTCCAATTTCTTTTGGTGATTATTATTTGAGACAGAGCCTTTTGCAAGAAAGAAAGGAGCATCGATCATATTCTGGTCAATCGAACTTCTTGGGAAGCTTCCCACCACCACAGAATGATTCATGTTATTATGCTCATGGTAGGTAGGAGCATCAAGAAGCTGAAATGGGGTACTTTCTAGAGCCACAAAATGGTCCATATTTTGGTGAAATTGATCATTACTCAAGTTGTGGCTGGAAAGATCAAAATCAAAGAGACTTCAATCATTCATACCCCATTTATCAAGATCCATCACCTTTCAATTACCCAACTTCACCTCCTAGTTTTACGTATCAAAATTCTTCGTCATTTGAGTATGCTTCATCATAAAATTCCTTCCCAAATTAATAAAATTCAATTCACCATTCACAAAATTCATTCCACTACACACAAAATTCTCTTCACAGTCCACAAAACTCATTCCATTACCCACAAGACTTATACCACTCTCAGAACACACAACCTACATAACCCCCTTTAGATACACTTTCTAGGATTGAACTCCCGTTGAAAAAATGATAAAGATCAATGAAAAGGAGAAAATAGCAAAAAGGGAGCATGAAGAGAAATTGAGACAGCAAGCACAACCCTGTTCTGAAGAACAGTCCATTTAAGAGCTGATATCATCTGAAGCGACCACTTCACTTTCTCCGGAGACTGAAGACTTCATTTAATGGTCCAGAGCATTGACAGAAAAACAAGCCATCACCTTTAGAAACATGGAAGAAAATTTAAACCATATAGCAAAACACTTTGGAGTGATGCCTAACAAGAAGGATGAGGACCAAATGGTGGTTACAGGGGAGAAATCAGAAGAACAAGAAAAAGAGGCACCCATATCAAGTGAGATTCATATGAAGAAGGAGGAAGTTATGATAGTATACAAGCCTAAGGCTCCATACACACAGAGGCTACTAGAGGTGACAAAGGAACATGCAAACTCACTCCCAAAAAACTCAATGCAACATCATGTAGAAGAAAGGGAGGAAGTCAATCAAGGGAGTCCATATTCTAATGAACTAGAAAGTTGCATAGAGGGTGAGTTCATTGAACCACCAATTCAAGAAGCTCTTGATAAAGAGGATGCTCCAACTATCCAACAATACCCAAGTCTTGAGATCAAAGATGTGAAGGTAGTAGAAACAGGCACCAAAAAGAGGATTGTGACCGAAAAACAAAGGATCATATACATGAAAAAGAGAAGGTCAAAGAACAATTCAACTGCTGACCCAACAAGCAAGTTCACTCAAGCCAATCACAAAAGAAAGCTTGCTGGGAAGAGGCACTCACAACAAGAGGGCATTCACTGGCTCATTTCTCCACTTGAGGTCATTTCCCTTAACAAACTGGAAGAAGAGGAAGAAAGTCATGAACAAAATGTCAAGCTAATGACATTAAAAGAGCGCTTGTTGGGAGGCAACCCAACCAGAGGTAGTTTTCTTTTCCTAGTTAATTCAATAAAGAGTTAAGTAGATTCTCTGTATTGTAAGGAGCTAAGTTTGGTATTGCACACCAAAGCAATTCAAAGGGTGAATATGTAATGCTAAGTTTAGTGTTCCACCATTAATTTCATTTAAAAACATATTACAACCCTTCAATGACAAGTCACTGACTCCAAACAATTAGAGAAATTACTTAACATGTGTTTAGTTTCTAGTTCATAGTTTGTTTTTCTAGTTCATAGTTTGTTTTCTTAATAAAAGCACATGAGGTTCTCTGTATGTATTTAATCTGCTGCATTAGTGTTCTGAGGGTTACTTGAAACTGAAGGTCGATCTCGGATGAGATCTGCTGTGGTGGCCGGAGCTGTCGTGTCTGACCTGGTGGAACTGGTGGAGCTGGAGATGCTGCTGATCCTTCATCACTGGAGGGTGGTGGTACCTGGAAAAGACTCCGATGCTTAAGTTAGCATGGGCTTTAAGCAGGTTTTGTGTGTAGAATCAGGGTATGAGTTATACCTGGGTGCTCCAGTGTATTTATAGTAGTGTGGGCTGACCTTCTTAGATAAGTTAGTTATCTTATCTTATCTTATCTTTGAGTGAAGTCATCTTATCTTTCCAGGGGAATCGCCTTATCTTTCTAGGCTCTTGCCGCCTTTAGATTTGGGTTGTGTCCCTCTTCTTGGGCCTGCTTTGGGCTCTTCTGACGATTTGGCCGAACTCTTTAAAGAAGAGGTCGGGGATCCTGGCCTAAAGAGGTCGGTCGCTTTATCATTAATCAGCTCGGGTTGCATAGCTCGACCCAAGGTATGAACAGTGCCCTTGCTTGAGCTCGGTTTTTCTTTTGAGGTCGTGCACTTTTAGACTTCGACCCTTTCTTGGGGAAGCCGAGCTCGAGCATTTGGCTTTGTGTTGATCTCCTGTAGAACTCCTGTTAGGTTTAGCCTCCTTGTTTTAAAATACGAAGTGTTTCTTTTCCCTTTTTTGTTGCGTGCATTTTTTTGTTTCCTTGGAAACGTGCAAGGGTTTTAATGCTTATTAACTTCTTTGCCGTTCCTTCTTTCCCTTTTCTACATCTTTATTTTGAAAAGACTTGCTTTCAGTTTCTTCTTCTCCTTTTGCTTCATTTTTCACTGAGATTGCTTCGTTCCCTCCGTCTCTTTCTTTTATTCTCGCATCTTCGCGCTTCCCCTTTTCTTATTTCAGAAGCATCTGTTGGTGTGGATTCGTCACTATTTCTTTCTGATCCTTCCCTTGCGCTTGCTTCTTCTTTCTCTACAGGTTGGTATTTTCTTTCCCTTTTACACTTTTGCCAGTCGCCCTCTTGCATATCTCCACTGTTTGTGCATGATTTTTGTTGATGTTGTCTCTGAGAATTCTGACCCTTTTGAGATAAGATTGTTTCTTTCCCCCTTTTTTTTAAAGTTTATTTTAACGCTTTTCTGAAAAGCTCGCATTTTTGTGGTGATCCTTGCATTCTTCTGCTATGATGCACGTACTTGGTAGTTTAAAGCTTTCGTGGTGTTTTATTATCATTGTTTCTGTTTCTTTCGTTCTAGCATGCCCTTGTCTCTGGGTTCACTTCTTTAGTTTGGACTGTTGATAAGGAAAGGTTGTAGCTTTCGCTGATTTTTGTTGGTGATTTCGACTATCTTGCTACTTTGTGTGGAGTGATGGTACTAGCGAAGGATTGCGTTTTCTTGTTGTGAGATGTTTAGGGCATAGATTGTTGATTTCCTTCTTTTCTGGTACTTGCTTTGTTACTGCCTCCAAAGGGTGCCCCTGGATTTTTAGTGTGAATCCTGGGGTTTCCCTTTTACTGCCGTATCTGACTCTTGATGTTTCATATGTTTTTGTCCGAGTTGCTTCCGAGTTTCTCAGTAGTAACCCAATTTATTTTTCTTACTGTAGAAATAGTTGACCCATATCACATCGCAAAAATATTGTTGCAATGTCTTCTAAGATCCCGGATGGCATGTCAGATTGGCTGGATTCCATTGTTCTGATGTATGTTACAGTTGCTGTTTCTGAATACTGCGTGCGGCTTAGGAGACACCATAGGATTTGTAACGATAGGGATCAAGAGAAAAACTATGAGTTAGTGTCCCTTGATCCTGAGGAAAGAGTTAGCTTTCCCTCTTTGATTCCAGAAGAGCATGACTATTTTTTTAGTCAACTGAATATTACTATTCCTTTTACCCCGTTTGAGACCCAGTTGTTATGGTCTTGCAACATAGCTCCGTCTCAACTTCACCCGAACTCTTGGGGATTTATTAAAATTTTTCAACTACTGTGTCAAGAGCTTGATATCCGACCTTCCCAAACTCTTTTTCTGTATCTTTTCATTTTGACAAAGCCTGGGGTAGAAAAGAAGAAAGTTTCCTGGGTTTCTTTTCGAGTTGCTCAAGGAAAGAAAGTGTTCATACCCTGGGTCGAGTTGTCCGACCCGGGATGTTTAGTGACAAGGCGACCGACCTCTTTAGGTCAGATTATCCAACTTTTTTGCAAAGAGCTCAGCCAAAATTGCCAGGAAAGCCTAACAAGGGCCCAGATAGAGGAACACGACCCAAATCCAAAGGCAGCCCAAGCCTATAGAGATAAGGGCGGTTCCCTTGAAGATAAGATGACTTCACTTGAAGATAAGATAAGATAATATAAGATAACTATCTTATGACCAGAAAAGTCATCACATACTATTATAAATACACTGGAGCACCCAGGTATAACTCATACTCTGATTTTACTAAAAACCTGCTTAATACCCTTGCTAACTTAAGCATCGGAGTCCCTTGCAGGTACCAACACCCTCCGGTGACAAAGAATCAGCAGCATTGTCAGTCTAACAAGTCGGGTGCGACAGCTCCGGCCACCATCCACCAGCCGGACACGTCATCTCCGACCAGCACAGAAGATCTCGTCTGAGATCGGCCTACAGTTTCAGGTAACCCTCAAAACATTGGCGCCGTTGCCGGGGAACCTGGAAGTCATCCCATCACCATGGCGGACAACCTTGACAACGACCACAACTCTGATCTAGAAGATAGGACGCCGCATAAAAACGCGGATACTACACCAAAAGACACTCCTCAACCTAACAAAGACAAGAATTCTCCAAACACGGAAGCCATGGAGGCACTTCAAAATCCCCTAAAACAAATCGAAAAAGAAGTGGAGCTTCAACGAGAAGCTGACAGAGACCTACAAAGGGAAGTTAGGTGACGACGCAAGTTAGAGGACAAACTCCTAAAACTCGAAGCAGATCTCAAGGCCAAAAATACTCCATCCGGTCACGAAGACGACTCTCGTAAGGACCAAGACTCATTCACCAAAGAGATCATGAGGACCAAAATCCAAAGGACTTCAAACTTCCCGACATGACTTTATACGATGGCACAGCAGATCCGGCCATCATCTCAGTAATTTTAGAAGTAGAATGTACCTCATCGACGCCTCAGATGCAGTTCGCTGCAAAGCCTTCCCGACTACTTTAACAAAGACAGCAATTAAATGGTTCGACAATCTACCCCCTAGGTCCATCTCAAGCTTCGATGACTTAGCCAAGAAGTTTCTGGCCAGATTCTCCATCCAAAAAGACAAAGCTAAGCACGTCCCAAGTCTATTAGGAATCAAGCAAGGAGATCGGGAAAGTCTCCACAGCTACATGGAAAGATTCAACAAGGCATGTCTGGACATACAAATTCTACCAATAGAGGCTGCCATTATGGGTCTCATCAATGGCTTGCGAGAGGGACCTTTTAGCCAGTCTATATCGAAAAAACATCACACATCTCTAAACAAAGTGCAAGAACGAGCAGAGAAGTACATCAACATGGAGGAAAACTCTCGACTAGGAGAGACCTCAAAATTCGGATTCTCCTACTCCTCCCGAGATAAAGATATAGAGTCCGAAAAGAAAGAAGATCAACATAGGGAAAATATCAAAAAATACCACAATTACACCTGATGAGCAGATATTTTATACGCTTTTTGGGGATAATTTCATATAGTTTAGAGTATGTTTTAGTTAGTTTTTAGTCTATTTCTAGTAGTTTTTAGGAAAAATTCATATTTCTGGACTTTACTATGAGTTGTGTGTTTTTCTGTAATTTCAGGTATTTTTCTGGCTGAAATTGAAGGAGCTGAGCAAAAATCTGATTCAGGCTGAAAAAGGACTGCTGATGCTGTTGGATTCTGACCTCCCTGCACTCAAAGTGGATTTTCTGGAGCTACAGAACTTGAAATGGCATGCTTCCAATTGCATTGGAAAGTCGACATCCAGGGCTTTCCGGCAATATATAATAGTCAATACTTTGCACAAGGATAGACGATGTAAACTGGCGTTCAACGCCAGTCCTCTGCCCAATTATGGTGTCCAGCGCCAGAAAAGGATCAAAAGCTGGAGTTGAACGCCCAAACTGGCATAAAAACTGGCGTTCAACTCCACAAATGGCCTCTGCACGTGAATTGCTTAAGTCTCAGCCCCAGCACACACCAAGTAGGCCCCAGAAGTGGATCTCTGCATCATCCATCATAGTTTATCCAATTTTTGTAAACCTAGGCT
>NC_029790.2:60789981-60838785 GCF_000816755.2 Arachis ipaensis | reverse complement strand
TTTATTTTTGGTTAAGTTGTCCTCTTTCTATAAAATAAAATAATTAAAAAGGTAAATCAATCCAAGTTATATCCCTTTGTCCATCATGGACATAAGTGGAAATGAACAGTCTAGGAGGACTCTGGGGTCATATTCTAACCCCTCTACTGCTTCATATGGGAGTAGCATATGCATACCCTCCATTGGAGTTAGTAGCTTTGAGTTGAATCCTCAGCTCATTATCATGGTGCAGCAAAGTTGCCAGTATTCTGGTCTTCCACAGGAAGAACCTACAGAGTTTCTGGCACAATTTTTACAAATTGCTGACACAGTACATGATAAGAAAATAGATCAGGATGTCTATAGACTATTACTGTTTCCATTTGCTGTAAAAGATCAAGCTAAGAGGTGGTTAAATAACCAACCTAAGGCCAGCATAAGAACATGGAAACAGCTGACAGAAAAATTCCTGAATCAGTATTTTCCTCCAAAAAGGATGACACAGCTAATGCTGGACATCCAAGGCTTTAAACAAGGAGATAATGAATCTCTTTATGATGCCTGGGAGAGATACAGAGAGATGATACGAAAATGCCCCTCTGAAATGTTTTCAGAATGGGTCAAGCAGTTCAATTAAGAAGTGGGAAAACAGTAAATACCCCACCTCAAGGCAACAAAAATTCAAGAAATGAGCAACCCACCAAAGATTCACCTGAGGACAGTAAGAGCCCAGGAAAAAATAATTCTGGCACTAAAACGCCAGAAAATGGGTGGAAGGCTGGCGCTGAACGCCAAGACCATGCCCAAAACTGGCGTTCAGCGCCAGAAACAAGGCAGGATTGGCGTTCAACGCCAGAAATGGGCAAGAATCTGGCGTTGAACGCCCCAATGGGGCAGAATCCAGCGTTGAACGCCCAAAATGGGTACATTTCTGGCGTTCAGGCGCCAGGAACAGACAGTGAGCTGGCGTCTAACGTCACTCCAGCTTCTGACTCTGGCACTCAATTGCCAGTGAGGGATCAGACACACACAAGTGCTGATAACAACCCCTCTAAAAAGGCTTCTTTAACCACTGAGGTTGAGGAATATAAAGCCAAGATACCTTATCCTCAAAAACTCCGGAAAGAAGAGCAGGATAAGCAAGTTGCTCGCTTTGCAGATTACCTAAGGACTCTTGAAATAAAGATTCCATTTGCAGAGGCACTTGAGCAAATACCTTCTTATGCCAAGTTCATGAAAGAGATCTTGAGTCATAAAAAGGAGTGGAGAGAAACAGAAAGAGTTCTCCTCACTGAAGAATGCAGTGCAGTCATTCTGAAAAGCTTTCCTGAAAAGCTTAAAGACCCTGGGAGTTTTCTGATACCATGCATATTAAAAGGTGATTGCACCAAGACAGCTTTATGCGATCTTGGGGCAAGCATCAACCTGATACCTGCATCCACTATCAGGAAGCTTGGCTTAACTGAAGAAGTTAAACCAACTCGGATATGTCTCCAACTTGCTGATGGTTCCACTAAATACCCATCAGGCGTGATTGAGAACATGATTGTCAGAGTTGGGCCATTCACCTTTCCCACTGACTTTGTTGTGCTGGAAATGGAGGAGCACAAGAGTGCTACTCTCATTCTAGGAAGACCCTTCCTAGCAACTGGACGATCCCTCATTGATTTCCAACAGGGGGAAATAACCCTGAGAGTCAATGATGATGAGTTTAAGTTGAACGCTGTCAAGGCCATGCAGCATCCAGACACATCAACAGACTGCATGAAAGTTGATCTCATTGACTCTTTGGTAGAAGAGATCAACATCTAAAGGAAAACAACCCACTCCAAGAGGAGCAAGGGCGTGATTTAAAGGAACTGAAGCGCCAGAAATTCTCTCTTGAAGGACCAATCACCTCAAGGTTGTTGAGTTCTAATCTTAGCCTTAACTCTGTGATAACTGTTCTTATTTTAATTTTACCTTAGGAGTCATATAGTAGTAATTAGTATCTATTTTGATTTTATCTCCAATTAAGCTATAGTTTATTTTTCTCATCATCAGCAAACATGAATAAAGTAGTAGATCTTTTGAATAAGAAGCAATAAAATTTCGAGTTTTAATAAGAGAAATTCTAATTAGTTAAATGTGGTGGCAATGCTTTCTGTCTTCTGAATGAATGCTTGAACAGTGCATATATCTTTTGAATTTGTTGTTTAAGACTATTAAATATGTTGGCTCTTGAAAGAATGATGAACATGAGACATGTTATTGAGAATCTAAAAAATCATAAAAATGATTCTTGAAGCAAGAAAAAGCAGCAAAGAACAAAGCTTGCAGAAAAAAAAAAAAAGCCAAAGCCCTTAAAACCAAAAGGCAAGGGTAATAAAAAGGATCCCAAGGCTTTGAGCATCAGTGGATAGGAGGGCCAAAAAGGAATAAAATCCTGGCCTAAGCGGCTAAACCAAGCTGTCCCTAACCACGTGGTGTGATTCACAATTCGTGCACCAACACCCCTCTTCGGGTGTCCCTTGTGGATCTCTATATTGAAGTATGCCATACTGGAAAAATAACCCCAGCTCGACCACTTAAAAGAAAAAAGGGAGGAGGAAATTGGACTGAATATTGCGAATACCATCGAATCCATGGACATTCCACCAACGAATTCTTTGACTTAAAAAATGTCATAGAAAAACTGGTAAGAGAAGGGAAATTAGATCGGTACCTAGCCAGCCGAGTCGATGAGTAAAGAAAGAGAATAAGGAACGAAGATGTTCGACGAACTGAGCGATCACCTCGTACCAGAGAGACACGTCCACATGATACATGGAGGATTTGCGGGAGGAGGAATCTCCAAATCATCCCACAAAAGATATCTTAAAGAAGTATATCATGTCGAGGGAAAAGAAGAAACACCCGACCTCCCCACAATTACTTTTACTAAGGAGGACACAACTGGCATCATCTCAGGACACGACGATTCCATGGTCATCACCATCATATTGGCCAACACAAATCTCCACCGCACACTGGTCGACCAGGGAATCTCCGCCGACATCTTGTTCAAAACTGCCTTCGATAAACTCGGTCTGGAAGAAAAAGAACTCAGAGCATATCTGACCAGCCTGTTCGGACTGTGAGACACTCCAATCCAACCACTCGGGTACATCTCACTACACACAACCTTTGGAAAAGGAAACCAGTCAAGAACGCTCAAAATAGACTACATCGTGGTCGACGTGAGTTAAGCCTACAATGCCTTAATAGGTCGGAGGACAACGTTAAATCAGCTCGGTGCAGTAGTCTCGACTCCATACCTATGCATGAAATTCCCAACCACAGAAGGAATAACTAGAATAAAAGCAGATCAGAAGATGGCGCGCCGCTGTTACAACGAAAGTCTAAACCTCAGAGGCAGAGGAGAAGAATTCCACACCATCGAACGCGGTGGAGTTCAAAGGCCGGAAGAACTCCGTCCACAACCCGAAGGCGAAGTAGAAAAAGTCCAGATCGGAGATGTCCTAGACAAAACAATCAATATTGGCACAATCCTAAAAGGAGACATAAAAGAATCGCTAATACAGTTTTTAAGAGACAATGTCGACGTCTTTGCATGGAAAGCCGCAGGCATGTCGGGCATAGACCCAAAGTTAATGTGCCACAAACTGGCAGTTTACCCAGGATCTCGGCTAGTACAACAGAGATGCAGAAAGCTCAGACCAAAATTATCCCAAGCTGTGGAAGAGCAGGTACAAGCTCTATTGGAGGCAGGATTCATAAGAGAAGTCAAGTACCCACTATGGCTAGCCAATGTCCTCTTGGTGAAAAAATCAAACGGGAAGTGGTGGATGTGCACCGACTACATTGATCTCAACAAAGTCTGCCCCAAAGATCCTTATCAACTTCCAAGTATCGACGCTCTAGTGGATGCCTCCTCCAGAAACAAATACCTCTCATTTATGGACGCCTATTCGGGATACAATCAAATCCCAATGTACCCGCCTGATCAAGAAAAAACTTCATTCTTAACCCCAAAAGCAAACTACTGCTACAATGTCATGCCTTTTGGACTCAAAAATGCAGGAGCCACTTATCAAAGGTTAATGAATAAGGTCTTTGTAGATCATATTGGGAAAATCATGGAAGTCTATGTGGACAACATGTTAATAAAGATGCGAAGTGAAAAGACGTTACTATCCGACCTCACCCAATTATTCAACACTATAAGAAGGCATGGCATGCGACTTAACCCAGCAAAATGCACCTTTGCAGTAGAGGCTGGCAAGTTCTTGGGTTTTATGCTCACACAAAGAGGAATCGAGGCAAATCCGGATAAATGCCGGGCCATACTCGACATGAAGAGCCCGACTTGCGTCAAAGAGGTACAACAACTCAATGAAAGATTGGCAGCTTTGTCCAGATTCCTAGCTGGATCAGCAATAAGATCTCTTCCCTTCTATGCCACTCTAAGGAAGGGAAAGAAGTTTGAATGGACAACGGAGTGCGAGCAAATCTTCCGATATTTCAAAAGATTCCTGGGACAACCACCTATCCTAACTCGACCACGGGAAGGAGAACCACTCATCGAATGGACAACGGAGTGTGAGCAGGCCTTCCAAGATTTCAAAAAGTTCCTAGGACAACCTCCTATCCTAACTCGGCCACGGAAAGGAGAACCACTTATATTATACCTCGCAGTAGGAAGTCGGGCAGTAGCCTCAGCACTAGTTCGAGAAGACGATAATGGGCAACAACCTGTATACTTCATCAGCAAGGCACTACAAGGATTCGAACTGAACTATCAAAAAATAGAAAAATTCGCCTATGCACTCATATTAACATCTCGGCGACTTCGTCCATATTTCCAAGCCCATATTATCAGGGTTCGGACCAACTAGCCAATAAAAGTCATTCTGCAAAAAGCAGATTTAGCAGGAAAAATCTTACAATGGGCAGTCGAGTTGTCCGAATTCGACCTTTAATATGAAGCTCGGACAGCCGTCAAATCACAATATTTGGCCGACTTCATTGCAGAATTTACAAACACCCCAGAAATTCCTACAGAATGGAATCTCTATGTAGACAGTTCCTCAAACAAAACTGGAAGAGGCGCGGGTGTGATAATTGAAAGTGACTAGGTAACCCAAATCGAACTTTTCCTCAAATTTGGGTTCCCTGCCTCAAACAACCAAGCTGAGTATGAGGCACTACTAGCTGGTTTGAAGCTGGCTAAGGAGGTTGGAGCTCAAAAGCTTATCATATTCAGCAACTCACAGGTAGTCACTTCACAAACAGCAGGGAGTTACCAAGCAAAGGATCCCACCTTGAAAAAGTACTTGGACAAAACCAAGGAACAACTCGGATAACTCGGGGAATATGAGATCCGTCATATACCCCGAGAACAGAATACTCGAGCTGATGCACTCTTAAAATTAGCCAGCACCAAACCAGGGGGCAACAATAGAAGTCTCATCCAAGAGATACTGCAGAACCCGTCAATCTCGGAAGAAGAAAAGATCCTAGCCATAACAGGTCTGGATCAAGGATGGATGACTCCCATAATTAATTACCTCAAAATAGAAACACTCCCTACAGATAAGAAGGAGGCAAAAAGGTTAAAACGTGAGGCACAATACTACACTATCAAAAATAATACTCTATACAAGAGAGGGATTTGGACACCACTATTAAAATGCATTCCGACATCTAATACAAAAGAAGTTTTAGAAGAAGTACACAGTGGCATCTGTGGCAACCACCTCGGAGCACAGGCACTCACCAAGAAAGTACTCCGAGCCGGATTCTATTGGCCGACCTTACAAAAAGAAGCAACAGAATTCGTGAAGACATGTCCACCATGTCAGAAACATGCCAACTTTTACATCGCCTCGCTAGAGGAGCTCATCAGCGTAACCTCACCCTGGCCATTCGCAAAATGGGGACTCGATCTTCTCGGACCCTTTCTCCAAGGATCAGGGCAAGTCAAATTCCTCATAATGGGGGTAGACTATTTCACAAAATGGATCGAGGCAGAACCCCTAGCTAATGCCACTGCTCAAAGAAGTCAAAAATTCCTATATAGAAACATTGTCACAAGGTTTGGGGTTCCATACTCTATAAATGGCACTCAATTTACAAATACAGGCTTCAGAAAGTTGGTGGCCGATCTAAACATAAAACACCAATTCACATCCGTAGAACACCCACAGGCCAATGGACAAGCAGAAGCTGCTAACAAAGTCATATTAGCCGGGCTAAAATGAAGATTACAGGATGCAAAGGGAGCCTGGGCCGAAGAGCTCCCACAAGTCCTATGGACATATCGGACAACCCCACACTCCACCACAAAGGAATCACCCTTCCGATTAGCTTACGGAATGGAGGCAATGATTCCAGTGGAGGTCGAAGAAGGGTCACCCAGAGTGATCCACTACAATGAAGAGGCCAACTCCCAACTTCAAAGGGAAGAACTCGACCTACTTCCAGAAATCCGAGAAAGAGCTCGGATCAGGGAAGAGGCATTAAAACGATGAATGACTTCAAGATACAATCAAAAGGTAGTGCCACGAGGTTTTGCCGAGAACGACCTCATCCTAATCCAAAATGATATCGGAACAACTCGACCTAAAGAAGGAAAGCTGGCAGCAAACTGGAAAGGACCCTATTGAGTCATAGAAGTACTTGGAAATGGCTACTACAGGCTGTCCAAACTCGAAGGGCGAGAGCTTCCCAGGTCATGGCATGCTTGCAACCTACGAAGGTATTATAGTTAGAGGTAATAAGGATCTTAAGATAAGGTGCACTCTTTTTCCTGAAAAGGTTTTTTAATGAGGCCCCAAGCCAAGATTCGTAAAATACCTAACTTAGAGGAGTAAAACTCCCACATGTACATATTTGCATATTTCTATTTTGAATAAATTTTTTTCAGATCTCCCACAAATTCTTTATCAGGACGCATTAATCTGAAACGCAAAAAATTCATCGTCCGATTATAAAGCTACAGATCGGCAGAAAGTGAAAATTAAATTCACTGCACGATCATGGTAAAGTCCAATAAAGATGAAAACCAAATTCATCAGAAGGTCGACCAACGTAGATCAAACCCAATTTCTACGAAATCGGCAAAGATGAAAAAGCGACAAAAACAGAATAATACAAGAAGTTATCGAAAGTGATCCATAGAAAGGACCTGACGAGGAATAAAAATGGGTTGCTAAAAATATCTTAAAGACCGGCCGACGTAGAAGAAGTCAGACCAGTCGACCACAATAACCAAAGTTATAAAAAGTAAATCCCTGGAAAGTGGTCTGGCCAGCCCTAAAAAAGAGGATTACTAGAAATAATTTAGAAGGACCGACGTAAAGGACCGACGCAAAGAAGTCGGCCCAAAACCAAAAAGTTATAAAAAGTAATCCGTAAAAGAGACCTGACAATGGTCCAAAAAGAGGATTCCTAGAGACAACTTAAAAGGGACCGATATGATGAAGTCGGCCCGACCAAGATGGATTACTACAAAGGTAAATCCATAGAAGCAACCTAACAAATGTCCAAACAAAATGGATTACTACAAAATAATTTCAGACCAAGATAAAGAAGTCGGCCAATAGAAGGCATACGAGTTGGACCCAGAAATCCACGACCTCAAACGAATCAAGCTGCAAAGTATGAAAATACGAAGGCAATCAAAAGAGCTCGAACAACAAGGCTCCAACACTCCTAAAAACCTAAAAAATGTCAGATAAGGTGCAGACAAACACATCATTCAAGAAAAAGTTTATAATAAAAGGACTCAAGAGGCCACCTGATGTCAACCCCAAAGAGCCTGAAAAGCTACCTTTGTTTTTCTTCAAAAATTAAGTTGCTAACAGAAAAGCAGCTAAAAAGCATCCAACAGTTACCGCAGACTACAAAAGATAAAAATTTCAAAGCCCACAAGCCGGGCTATACACAAAAACTCTAAAAGAAATAATCATTGAGGATCCGAAGATTTCTCAGCTGCATCATCACGGGGTGAAAGAGGACGAGTCTGAAGAGTCACCGCATCTACCGTCCCATCATCCCGGTTCAAGATCTGACAATCAGGTTCCGACTCGGGATGAACAACTGCATGGGTTGAAGAAGTTGGCGCAACAAAGACCTTGGCAGCAGGCACGGGAGGAGGCTCGATGTCGTCATCATCTTCAGGGTCATCTGGGATAATTTTACCATCCTTTACAATATTTTCCAAGCTGAAGAGAGAGAGGTCAAGATCGGGCGCAAGGACTCGAACTTGATCATTCAAAAAGCAGCATTGACACTGCCCACAAGATGACCCTGGAGCTTGGCATAATTAGCTCGGGCAGACACCAAATCCTCCCTAAGACGCATCATTTCCCTATAGGTCGTAACATAGCTCTCCTTGTGCTTCAACGCCGTATCCTCAGCCAACTTTGCAGAAGCTGCCAAGGTAACAGCTCTAGTCTTTTCACCCTCTAATTCTTTCTCCAACTTGGTCACCTTCACCTCGAGCTCCTCCTTTAAACCCTTAATCTGGTCAAACTCTGATTTGGCCTCCTCCATAAAGGCCTTCGTCGCATGGATAGGAGGATCTTGGGCAGTCCGGTATAAAGCCGCTCCCATATGTGCCATCTTGATGCTACTCCGAGTTATGAAATCCAAATAGCGAAGAAGAGAAACATCATCCATAAGAAGGGCACTATAGGGACCAATCTGCTGGTCAACAAATCCAATGGCATCAAAATCAAGAATGTCCAGATTAATGGGCTCAACAGTCCGAGGTCTTTTCGAAGGAGGAACGACCGTAGGAGAAGAAACGGCAGTAGAGGATTGGGGAGGAATCATTCTCCTCGGTCCAGGAGAGTTCGGTACTGATGGCTTCGGCAGAACATGAGAGGATCCTTCCCCAGCCACCTTGCTCGAGATGTTCTGGGCAGCAGTAGCCTTCCTCGCCTTTTTGAAGGCCCTCATAGAGTCATTATTTTTAACCATCTCTGAAAAAGAAATCAACCATAGAACAGATTAAAAACTAGAAAACGAAGAAAGCAAGAGAAAATAGAGCAAAATATAATGACATAGATTCGGTGATGTTTCTTAAGCTCCACACAGAATTCAGAATTAGCCAGAAAAACACACAGCAACACAAGGGAGTCCAAATAGTTGGACATCCCCTCGGGAACCGTAGAAGACGCCTCAACAATATTTTTGCGAAAAGACATGGCCAACTAGTCCTACAAACAAGAAAAGAAAATGGATTACTAACCAAATACAGCTCGGGCGATATCAGAATAACTCGGACAATATGACTGATGAGCGGATAATTTATATGCTTTTTGGCATTGTTTTTACATAGTTTTTAATATGATTTAGTTAGTTTTTAGTATATTTTTATTAGTTTTTAAATAAAAATCACATTTCTGGACTTTACTATGATTTTGTGTATTTTTCTGTGATTTTAGATATTTTCTGGCTGAAATTGAGGGACTTGAGCAAAAATCAGATTCAGAGGTTGAAGAAGGACTGCAGATGCTGTTGGATTCTGACCTCCCTGCACTCAAAGTAAATTTTCTGGAGCTACAGAACTCCAAATGGTGCTCTCTCAATTGCGTTCGTAAGTAGACATCCAGGGCTTTCCAGCAATATATAATAGTCCATACTTTTCCCGAGTTTAGATGACACAAATTGGCGTTCAACGCCAGTTCCATGCTGCATTCTG
This sequence comes from Arachis ipaensis, assembly GCF_000816755.2. Lineage (NCBI taxonomy): Eukaryota > Viridiplantae > Streptophyta > Magnoliopsida > Fabales > Fabaceae > Arachis > Arachis ipaensis. Next base: position 60,829,115 of record NC_029790.2, on the reverse strand, counting down.
GAGTTAAACGCCAAACACAGGTTACAAGCTGGCGTTCAACTCCAAGAGAAGCCTCTACACGTGTATAGCTCAATGCTCAGCCCAAGCACACACCAAGTGGGCCCCAGAAGTGGATTTCTGCATCATTTACTTATCTTTGTAAACCCTAGTAACTAGTTTATCATAAATAGGACTTTTTACTATTGTATTTACATCATCGGATCATTTTTAAGTCTTGGTGAATCCGTTTCCCCTCTGGGGCCGAGACCAATGAAGTCCATTATCACTTATGTATTTTCAATGGTAGAGTTTCTACACACCATAGATTAAGGTGTGGAGCTCTGCTGTTCCTCATGAATTAATACAAAGTACTATCGTTTTTCTATTCAATTCAAGCTTATTCTGATTCTAAGATATTCATTCGCACTTCAATATGAATGTGATGATCGTGACAGTCATCATCATTCCCAACCTATGAATGCGTGCCTGACAACCACTTCCATTCTACCTTAGATTGAATGAGTATCTCTGGGATTCCTTAATCAGAATCTTCGTGGTATAAGTTAGAATACATGGACGGCCATTCTTGAGATCCGGAATGTCTAAACCTTGTCTGTGGTATTCCGAGTAGGAACTGGGAAGGGATGGCTGCGATGAGCTTCAAACTCGCGAGTGCTGGGCGTAGTGACAGACACAAAAGGATCAATGGATCCTATTCCAGTATGATCGAGAACCGACAGATGATTAGCCATGCAGTGACAGCGTATTGGACCATTTTCACTGAGAGGACAGGATGTAGCCATTGACAACGGTGATGCCTAACATACAGCTTGCCATAGAAAGGAGTATAAATGATTGGATGAAGACAATAGGAAAGCAGAGGTTCAGGAGGAATGAACGCATCTTCATATGCTTATCTGAAACTCTCGCCAATGAATTACATAAGTATCTCTATCTTTAATTTACGTTTTAATTATATTTTAATTATCAAATATCCATAACTATATGAATCTGCCTGACTGAGATTTACAAGGTGACCATAGCTTACTTCAAGCCGACAAACTCCGTGGGATCGACCCTTACTCACGTAAGGTTTATTACTTGGACGACCCAGTGCACTTGCTGGTTAGTTGTGCGAAGTTGTGACAAAGAACTAAGATCATGAACATGCGTATTGAGTTTTTAGCGGCGTTACCAAGGAATGGAACTGTCACGATTTCTGCGCACCAAGTTTTTGGCGCCGTTGTCGGGGATTGTTCGAGTTTGAACAACTGACGGTTCATCTTGTTGCTCAGATTAGGTAATTTTATTTTAATTTTAAGCTTTTTATTTCTTATTTTCGAAAAATACAAAAAAAAGTATTTACTTCTTTTTCGTTTTTTCCCAATTAATTTTCGAAAAAATAAAAAATCCAAAAAAAACTTATAAAATCATAAAAACCAAAAATATTTTGTGTTTCTTGTTTGAGTCTAGAGTCAATTTTTAAGTTTGGCATCAATTGCATGTTTTTAAAATTTATACATTTTTTTCAAAAAATTCATGCATGGTGTTCTTCATGATCTTCAAGTTGTTCTTGGTAAGTCTTCTTGTTTGATCTTCATATTTTCTTGTTTTGTGTCTTTTGTTGTTTTTCATATGCATTTTTGAATTCATAGTGTCTAAAAAATTAAAAATTTCTAGTTTGGTGTCTTGCATGTTTTCTTTTCTTGAAAAATTTTCAAAAATAAGTCTTGATATTCATCTTGATCTTCAAAGTGTTCTTGTTATTCATCTTAACATTCATAGTGTTCTTGCATGCATCATTTGTTATGATCCAAAATTTTCATGCATTGAGTCTTTTTGATGTTTTTCTCTCTCATCATTAAAATTCAAAAATCAAAAAAATATCTTTCTCTTTTTCTTCTCATCAAATTTGAAAATTTGAGTTGACTTTTTCAAAAATTTTTAAAATCTAGTTGTTTCTTATAAGTCAAATCAAATTTTCAATTTAAAAATTCTATCTTTTTCGAATCTTTTTCAAAAATAAAATCTTTCTCATTTTTCTTTTATGATTTTCAAAAATTTCAAAATAATTTTAAAAATTTTTTTTCTTATTTTTATTTCATATTTTCGAAATTAATGCTAACAATTAATGTGATTGATTCAAAATTTTTAAGTTTGTTACTTGCCTCTTAAGAAAGGTTCAATCTTTAAATTTTAAATCATATCTTTTTGTTTCTTGTTTGTCAAGTAATCAACTTTAATTTTCAAAATTGAATCTTTTTTTTTTAATTTCTTTTTCAAATCTTTTTCAAAATAAGTTTCAATCACATCTTTTCAAAATCAATTTCAAAATCTTTTCTAACTTCTTTTCTAACCTCTTATCTTTTCAAAAATTGATTTTCAAATCTTTTTCAAACTAATCCTATCTTTTTGTTTGATTTTTATCTTTTTTTCAAAACTACCTAACTAATTCTATCTCTAATTTTCGAAAATCACCTTCCCCTTTTTCTAAAACTTTCTTTTTAATTAACTATTTGTTTTAAATTTAATTTAATTTGATTTAATTTTCCTTGCTTAATTTTTGAATTTTAATTTTAATTTTTAATTTAAAAACAAAAATACTTTTATTTTATTTTATCTAATTTTTGAAAATTCTTCTCTCTCACCTCCTTCTATTTATTTATTCATCTACTAACATCCCTTTTTCACCCAAGAATTCGAACCTACTCCTCACCCTTGTGTTTGAATTCTCCTTCTTCTATTCATATCTTCTTCTACTCACATAAAGGAATCTCTATACTATGACATAGAGGATTCCATATCTTCTTTTCTGTTTTCTTCTTTTTCATATGAGCAGGAACAAGGATAAGAACATTCTTGTTGAAGCTGATCCTGAACCTGAAAGGACTCTGAAGAGGAAGCTAAGGGAAGCTAAAGCACAACTCTTTGGAGAAAATTTGACTGAAAATTTCGAAAAAGAAGGAGACATGGCCGAAAATAATAACAATGCAAGGAAGCTGCTTGGTAACTTTACTGCACCAAATTCTAATTTACATGGAAGAAGCATCTCAATCCCTGTCATTGGAGCAAACAATTTTGAGCTGAAACCTCAATTAGTTTCTCTGATGCAACAGAACTGCAAGTTTTATGGACTTCCATCAGAAGATCCTTTTCAGTTCTTAACTGAATTCTTGCATATCTGTGATACTATTATGACCAATGGGGTTGATCCCGAGGTCTACAGGCTTATGTTTTTCCCATTTACTGTAAGAGACAGAGCTAGAGTATGGTTGGACTCTCAACCTAAAGATAGCCTGAACTCTTGGAATAAGCTGGTCACGGCTTTCTTAGCCAAGTTCTTTCCTCCTCAAAAGCTTAGCAAGCTTAGAGTGGATGTTTAAACCTTCAGACAAAAAGAAGGTGAATCCCTTTATGAAGCTTGGGAGAGATACAAGGAACTGACCAAAACGTGTCCTTCTGACATGCTTTCAGAATGGACCATCCTGGATATATTCTATGATGGTCTGTCTGAACTATCAAAGATGTCATTGGACCATTCTGCAGGTAGATCCATTCACCTAAAGAAAACGCCTGCAAAAGCTCAAGAACTCATTGACATGGTTACAAATAACCAGTTCATGTACACTTCTGAAAGGAATCCTGTGAGTAATGGGACGCCTTAGAGGAAGGGAGTTCTTGAAATTGATACTCTGAATGCCATATTGGCTCAGAATAAAATATTGACTCAGCAAGTCAATATGATCTCTCATAGTCTGAATGGATTGAAGGAATCATCCAACAGTACTAAAGAGGCATCTTCTGAAGAAGAAGCTTATGATCCTAAAAACCCTGCAATAGCAGAGGTGAATTGCATGGGTGAACCCTATGGAAACAACTATAATCCCTCATGGAGAAATCATCCAAATTTCTCATGGAAGGATCAACAAAAGCCTCAACAAGGCTTTAATAATGGTGGAAGAAACAGGTTTAGTAATAGCAAACCTTTTCCATCATCCACTCACCAACAGACAGAGAATTCTGAGCAGAATCCATCTAAATTAGCAAATATAGTCTCTGATCTATCTAAGGCCACTGTAAGTTTCATGAATGAAACAAGGTCCTCCATTAGAAATTTGGAGGCACAAGTGGGCCAGCTGAGTAAAAGAGTCACTGAAACTCCTCCTAGTACTCTCCCAAGCAATACAAAAGAGAATCCAAAGAGAGAGTGCAAGGCCATTGATTTGACCATCATGGCCGAACCTACAAGGGAGGAGGAGAACGTGAATCCTAGTGAGGAAGACCTCCTGGGATGTTCAGTGACCAATAAGGAGTATCCCTTTGAGGAACCAAAGGAATCTATGGCTCATCTAGAGACCATAGAGATTCCATTGAACCTCCGTCTGCCCTTCATAAGCTCTGATAAGTATTCTTCCTCTGAAGAGGATGAAGACATTATTGAAGAGCAAGTTGCTAAATACCTTGGTGCAATCATGAATCTGAATTCCAAATTATTTGGTAATGAAACTTGGGAAGATGAACCTCCCTTGCTCACCAATGAACTAAATGCATTGGATAGGCAGAAATTACCTCAAAAGAAATAGGATCCTGGCAAATTCTTAATACCCTGTACCATAGGCACCATGACCTTTGAGAAGGCTCTGTGTGACCTGGGGTCAGGAATAAACTTAATGCCACTCTCTGTAATCGAGAAACTTAGGTTCTTTGAGGTGCAAGCTGCCAGAATCTCATTAGAGATGGCAGACAACTTAAGAAAACAGGCTTATGGACAAGTAGAGGAAGTGTTAGTAAAGGTTGAAGGCCTTTACATCCCTGCTGATTTCATAATCCTAGACACTGGGAAGGAAGAGGATGAATCCATCATCCTTGGAAGACCCTTCCTAGCCACAGCAAGAGCTGTGATTGATGTGGATAGAGGAGAGTTGGTCCTTCAATTGAATAAGGATAACCTTGTGTTTAAAACTCAAGGATCTCCTACTGTAACCATGGAAAGGAAGCATAAAAAGCTTCTCTCACTGCAGAGTCATCCAAAGCCCCCACAGTCAAACTCTAAGTTTGGTGTTGGGAGTCCACAACCAAACACTAAGTTTGGTGTTGAACCCCCATATTCAAACTCTAAGTTTGGTGTTGGGAGGTTCCAACCTTGCTCTGATTATCTGTGAGGCTCCATGAGAGCTCACTGTCAAGCTATTGACATTAAAGAGGCCCTTGTTGGGAGGCAACCTAATGTTATTTAATCATATCTATTTTATTTTCTTTTTGTTATTTCATGTTTTATTAGGTTGATGATCATGTGAAGTCACAAAAACTACTGAAAAATCAAAAACAGAATGAAAAACAGCATTGAAAATAGCACACCCTGGAGGAGAGCAGTCTGGCGTTTAAACGCCAGAAACAAGCTACATTTGGGCGTTTAACGCCAGAAACAGGCAGCAGTCTGGCGTTAAACGCCAGGATTGCACAGCAAGGACGTTTTACACGCCTAATTGGAGCAGGGATGTTAAGTCCTTGATCCCACTTGATCTGTGGACCCCACAGGATCCCCTCAGGATCTGTAGACCCCACAGGATCCCCACTTTTTCTTCTCTCCTCTTCACACCTTTTCATAACTCTCTTCCCCAAATACCCTTCACCAATCACCTCAATCACTCTTTTCCATTACCTCTTCACCACTCACATCCATCCTCTCTTCCCCATAAACCCCACCTTTTCATAACTCTCTTCCCCAAATACCCTTCACCAATCACCTCAATCACTCTTTTCCATCACCTCTTCACCACTCATCTCCATCCTCTCTTCCCCATAAACCCCACCTACCTTAAAAATTCAAACTATTTTCCCTCCTAAACCCAACCCTAATGGCCGAACCTTAACTCCCATCCCACCCCTATATAAACCCCTCTTTCCTTCTTCATTTTCACACAACACAAACCTTTCTTCTTCCCTTGGCCGAATACACACCCCTCTCCATCTCCTCCATTCTTCTTCTTCTTCTACTACTTTCTTTCTTCTTTTGCTCGGGGACGAACAAACATTTTAAGTTTAGTGTGGTAAAAGCATAGCTTTTTGTTTTTCCATAACCATATATGGCACCTATGGCCAGAGAAACCTTTAGAAAGAGGAAAGAGAAGGCAATTGCTTCCACCTCTGAGTCATGGGAGATGGAGAGATTCATCTCAAAGGTCCATTAAGACCACTTCTATGAAATTGTGGCCAAAAAGAAAGTGATCCCTAAGGTTCCTTTCAAGCTAAAAAAGAATGAGTATCCGGAGATCCGACATGAGATTCGAAGAAGAGGTTGGGAAGTTCTCACCAACCCCATTCAACAAGTTGGGATCCTAATGGTTCAAGAGTTCTATACAAACGCATGGATCACTAGGAACCATGATAAAAGTGTGAACCCAAATCCAAAGCATTGGCTTACCATGGTTCGGGGGAAATACCTAGACTTCAGTCCAGAAAATGTAAGGCTGGCGTTCAACTTGCCACTGATGGAAGAGAACGCACGCCCCTACACAAGAAGGGTCAACTTTGGTCAAAGGTTGGACCAAGTCCTCATAGACATATGTGAGGAAGGAGCTCAATGGAAAATTGACTCAAGAGGCAAGCCGGTTCAATTAAGAAGGCATGACCTCAAACCAGTGGCTAGGGGATGGCCAGAGTTCATTCAACGCTCAATCATTCCTACTAGTAACCGGTCTGAAGTTACTATAGACCGGGCCATCATGATCCATAGTATCATGATTGGAGAGGAGGTGGAAGTTCATGAGATTATACCTCATGGACCTCAGCAAGAGCATGAGGAAATTCCCCACCATGAAATCCCTGAGATGCCTCAGGGGATGTACTTTCCTCCACAAAACTATTGGGAGCAAATCAACACTTCCCTAGGAGAATTAAGCTCCAACATGGGACAACTAAGGATGGAGTACTAAGAGCATTCCATCATCCTCCATGAAATTAGAGAAGATCAAAGAGCTATGAGGGAGGAGCAACAAAGACAAGGAAGAGACATAGAGGAGCTCAAAAGCACCATTGGTTCTTCAAGAAAAGGAAGACGCCACCCTCACTATGGTGGACTCATTCCTTAATCTCCTTGTCTATTTATTTTCTATTTTCGGCTTCCATGCTTCATATTTAATTATGTTTGTGTCTTTACTAGATGATCATTTGTGTTTAAGTGTCTATGTCTTAAAGTTATGAATGTCCTATGACTCCATCACCTCTCTTAAATGAAAACTGTTTTAAAAACAAAAGAACAAGAAGTACATGATTTCGAATTCATCCTTGAAATTAGTTTAATTATCTTGATGTGGTGACAATACTTTTTGTTTTCTGAATGAATGCTTGAACAGTGCATATGTCTTTTGAAGTTGATGTTTATGAATGTTAAATATGTTGGCTCTTGAAAGAATGATGAAAAGGAGAAATGTTATTTGATAATCTGAAAAATCATAAAAATGATTCTTGAAGCAAGAAAAAGTAGTGAATACAAAAGCTTGCAGAAAAAAAAGAAAAAAAAATAGCGAAAAAAAAGAAAGAAAAAGAAAAAAAAAAGCAAGCAGAAAAAGCCAAAAGCTCTTTAAACCAAAAGGCAAGAGCAAAAAGCCAATAGCCCTTAAAACCAAAAGGCAAGGGTAATAAAAAGGATCCAAGGCTTTGAGCATCAGTGGATAGGAGGGCCTAAAGGAATGAAATCCTGGCCTAAGCGGCTAAACCAAGCTGTCCCTAACCATGTGCTTGTGGCATGAAGGTGTCAAGTGAAAACTTGAGAATGAGCGGTTAAAGTCAAAGTCCAAAGCAGAAAGAAGAGTGTGCTTAAGAACTCTGGACACCTCTAATTGGGGACTTTAGCAATGCTGAGTCACAATCTGAAAAGGTTCACCCAGTTATATGTCTGTGGCATTTATGTATCCGGTGGTAATACTGGAAAACAAAGTGCTTAGGGCCACGGCCAAGACTCATAAAGTAGCTATGTTCAAGAATCAACATACTGAACTAGGCGAATCAATAACACTATCTGAACTCTGAGTTCCTATAGATGCCAATTATTCTGAACTTCAATGGATAAAGTGAGATGTCAAAACTATTCAAGAGGCAAAAAGCTACAAGTCCCGCTCATCTGATTGGAGCTAAGTTTCATTGATATTTTGGAATTTATAGTATATTCTCTTCTTTTCATCCTATTTGATTTTCAGTTACTTGGGGACAAGCAACAATTTAAGTTTGGTGTTGTGATGAGCGGATAATTTATACGCTTTTTGGCATTGTTTTTACATAGTTTTTAATATGATTTAGTTAGTTTTTAGTATATTTTTATTAGTTTTTAAATAAAAATCAAATTTCTAGACTTTACTATGAGTTTGTGTGTTTTTCTGTGATTTCAGGTATTTTCTGGCTGAAATTGAGGGACTTGAGCAAAAATCAGATTCAGAGGTTGAAAAAGGACTGTAGATGCTGTTGGATTCTGACCTCCCTGCACTCAAAGTGGATTTTCTGGAGCTACAGAACTCCAAATGGTGCACTCTCAATTGCGTTGGAAGGTAGACATCTAGGGCTTTCCAGAAATATATAATAGTCCATACTTTGCCCGAGTTTAGATGACGCAAATTGGCGTTCAATGCCAGTTCCATGCTGCATTCTAGAGTTAAACGCCAGAAACAGGTTCCAAGCTGGCGTTCAACTCCAAGAGAAGTCTCTACACGTGTAAAGCTCAATGCTCAGCCCAAGCACACACCAAGTGGGCCCCAGAAGTGGATTTCTGCATCATTTCCTTTTTTTGTAAACCCTAGTAACTAGTTTAGCATAAATAGGACTTTTTGCTGTTGTATTTACATCTTCGGATCATTTTTAAGTCTTGGTGACTCCGGTTCCCCTCTGGGGCCGAGACCAATGAACTCCATTATCACTTATGTATTTTCAACGGTAGAGTTTCTACACACCATAGATTAAGGTGTGGAGCTCTGCTGTTCCTCATGAATTAATACAAAGTACTATCGTTTTTCTATTCAATTCAAGCTTATTCTGATTCTAAGATATTCATTCGCACTTCAATATAAATGTGATGATCGTGACAGTCATCATCATTCCCAACCTATGAACGCGTGCCTGACAACCACTTCCGTTCTACCTTAGATTGAATGAGTATCTCTGGGATTCCTTAATCAGAATCTTTGTGGTATAAGTTAGAATGCATGGACGGCCATTCTTGAGATCCGGAAAGTCTAAACCTTGTCTGTGGTATTCTGAGTAGGATCTGGGAAGGGATGGCTGCGACGAGCTTCAAACTCACGAGTGCTGGGCGTAGTGACAGACGCAAAAGGATCAATGGATCCTATTCCAGTATGATCGAAAACCGACAGATGATTAGCCATGCAGTGATAGCGCATTGGACCATTTTCACTGAGAGGACAGGATGTAGCCATTGACAACGGTGATGCCTAACATGCAGCTTGCCATAGAAAGGAGTATGAATGATTGGATGAAGACAATAGGAAAGCAGAGGTTCAGGAGGAATGAACGCATCTTCATACGCTTATCTGAAACTCTCGCCAATGAATTACATAAGTATCTCTATCTTTAATTTACGTTTTAATGATATTTTAATTATCAAATATCCATAACCATATGAATCTGCCTGACTGAGATTTACAAGGTGACCATAGCTTGCTTCAAGCCGACAATCTCCGTGGGATCGTCCCTTATTCATGTAAGGTTTATTACTTGGACGACCCAGTGCACTTGCTGGTTAGTTGTGCGAAGTTGTGACAAAGAACTAAGATCATGAACGTGCGTATTGAGTTTTTAGCGCCGTTACTAAGGAATGGAGCCATCACGATTTCTGTGCACCAATGACTCAGATCAATACAAAAAGGAAAGCCCCAAGACGCACACCAAGGTCTAGGGGCATCCTTTGGAGGCAGTAACACAGAGTAAAAGACTCAGAGAAGCCTACAGAGGCTAAAACATCCCAAGCAAAGGACTCTAAAGCAATGCTCCAAGAAGAAAGACACAAATCAAAGCAAGAGTATTAAAAGACCATTGTCCTCTACAAAGCTACCCCAACAAAGAAAAAACCTTTCTCAACTAACACTCCGAGAAGAAAGAAAAACAAATAAAGCCACCTCTTAGATACAGTCTATCAACAAAAGGAACTGCCAAGTAACAGAGCATGCCAAGGGGAAATCACAAAAGACGCAACCTTTGCCAGAATCAAACAAGTCATTATCCAAGAAACCACAAAATTAAATACTACAGAAATAGGCGAGAAACATGCAAAAAGCTTCAATCATCAAGAGAAATATCAAAGAAAATACATAAGGTCGAAGAGGAAGCCAGGAAAAACACATCACAGAGACAAACAAGCACAAAGAAAATGAAAAGGTTCAAGATTTCCAACATGCATTCTCAAAACTCTACCAAGTAATAAAAGGAACGACGAAAGAAGTAAAGAAACGAGAGCCAACCTGAAAAGAAAGGAGAAAACTCTGAAGAATTTGAAAGACGGAGCAACAAAATCTGAATCGCCTTTTCACCAACAATCACCAAACAGCGTCACAGAGAAAAACGCGAATATGCAAGTCTCAGGTAAAACAGAAAGATAGAGAGAAAAGGGAGGAAGTTACAGAGAAGAGAAGAGAAAAACGTTTTTTGTATGTAAAGTTCAAAATAAGAGAAGAAATGCTTCACATTCAAAAGCTTCAGCGAAGTCAACAAAATGCTCGAGTTCGGCTTCACTAGAGAAGGATCGAAGTCCAAAAACTAAAACTCGACCTCAAAAGGAAGACCGTACGCGAGCAGGGGCATTGTTCATACCCTGGGTCGAGTTGTCCGACCCGGGATGTTTAGCGACAAGGCGACCAACCTGTTCAGGTCAGATTATCCAACCTCTTCTCAAAGAGCTCGGCCAAAATTGCAAGGAAAGCCCAACAAGGACCCAGATAGAGTAACACGACCCAAATCCAAAGGCAGCCCAAGCCTATAGAGATAAGGGCGGTTCCTTTGAAGATAAGATGACTTCACTTGAAGATAAGATAAGATAAGATAACTATCTTATCCCCAGAAAAGTCATCTCCTACTATTATAAATACACTGGAGCACCCAGGTATAACTCGTACTCTGATTCTACTAAAAACTTGCTTAATACCCTTGCTAACTTAAGCATCAGAGTCCCTTGCAGGTACCACCACCCTCTGGTGACAAAGGATCAACGGCATTGTCAGTCCAACAAGTCGGGCGCGACAGCTCCGGACACCATCCACCAGCCGGACACGTCATCTCCGACCAGCACAGAAGATCTCGTCCGAGATTGACCTACAGTTTCAGGTAACCCTCGGAATAGAAAGTTTTATCCATGTATGACGAATCCTTTAGGGATTTTAAAAACTATTATTTTATGGTCCGAGCTGCTGAGGGTGTTTACCCTTTTTTCTTGGATGAGAACAATGAGCCCGCCTTTCTCTTGTGCTGGAAAAAGAATGTGGTAGTATCTAGGTATTCTTGGGAGAGCTTGGATGAGGTCGAGCAGGCCTTTGTGAAGGTGTTAGAGGAAAATTGGGGGGAGCCTCCTCATCTAGATACTAAAAAGTTTTTAGGGGATCCTTCCCTTCTTAAGGCTGAACTGGGTATGGTATTTTTTCTGCATTTGTATTATTTTGCCGATCTGTATCGTTCTCTCTTGTGACTAGTTTTCATTTTTTTCCCTTTTTAGAGATGGTGAAGTCCGCTGGTTCTATGAGGCATTTTTGCAAAGCCAAGAAGGCAATGGCCGCTCTAAACATCTCCGCCCAGACGTCTGGAGAAGGATCGTCTCAGGTTTCTTTGAAAAAGTCAAACTCAGACACCGCGGAGTTGAGGAAGGTCATCCCAACTCCCCAGGTCTACTTGGTTCCCTCGGATCCTCCCCGTTTGACTTCTGGTGCTGCTTCCTCTCCCACTGCTGGTCCTCCTCCCAAAAAATAGAAGACTATGGAAAAACAGAAGGCTGTGGATCCCTTCAACTTGGATGCCCCTGATTTTGATGCCGTGGGGTTTGTTGACAATCAAATAGCTCCTTTTGGTTGACTTTCTATGGATGATGTGTCCCTCCTCCAACATTTGAACTTTATCACTAGTAACAGTATCCGGATGGCTCATATGGGTGCGGCTTTATATCGCACTGTCCAGGGTTCTCCCGTTCATGCAACGAAAGCTTTTCTTGAGGATGCCAAGTCGGAGTTCGATAGGATTAAAAGTTTGAACGACAAGCTGGATGCTAGGGTGATCAAGCTAGAGCTAGACTTGGAGAAGGAGAAGTTGCAGGCTACTACTGCTGAGGCGGCTGCTAACTTGGCTGGGGAAACGGCGAAGAACTACAAGGAGAGTTATACTCGCACTTATGCCGAGGTGTTGAAGTTGAGGGGGAGGCTTGAATCATCTTTTGCGAATTATGCCGATCTTTAGGGTCATCTTGTAGATACTGTGACGAGTGCTTACGAGAACTTAAAGGCTCAGGTCCGAATTCTTGCTCCCGAACTCGACCTGACACTCTTTAGCTGGGACAATGTAGTGGAGGGTGGAAAAATAGTGCCCGCCTCAGATGATGAGGATGATGAGCCTCCCCCTTCTGCGCCACTAGCCAAGGCATCTGCCGCCGCAATTTCTTCAAATCCTTCTGTTGAGGTCGACCACTCCCAACCTAATCCGGATTGTGAGATTCTCAATCGTGAGGATGGGACCATGGATGCTGTCCCCGTGAATATTATTCCTCCTTCTGCTACTGATGCTGCGACTGGGGAAACTTTGCACCCCTTATGATTGATGTTTTTATCTCCACAGCCCGACTTGTGGGTTTTTGAACTATATTTTTTGTAACTATGTTTATGATTTGGTTCTCTTTGACTGTTGGTTGCTTCTATGCGACTTAGTAAAAAAACAAAGTGTTTCTGAACTCTTGAGGCCCTCTTTCTAGGTTGCCTCCTGAGTCTTTTTTATGAATGCTGTGTTTCTTTTGGTATGCTGTTTGTTCTTTTGCAATTTTTGCAAAAATAGATCTTTATAGAGTGTTGGTATTCTTATGCCCGACCTCTTTTTAGATTATTGTTTTGTCTGTCCTTCGGTTGGGCGAGATGACCCCTAGGGGATGACATGTTCAATAACCTTTTGATGTTTTGGTAAGACCTTTTCGGTTGATCTTTGACCGATCTTAATAGTCTTGTTGTGGAGCCATGGCTTTTTGAGTAAATCGGCTTTCTTTTAGGGAAGGCTTTGAGTGGTCGACTTTGTTGGCTTCAGATACCGCTTTCATTGGTCGACTTTGTTGGCTTCCTTGTCAGGCTACTTTTTATGGATTACTTTTTATAACTTTGTGCGTTTGATGGATTTGACCCGACTTCTTCGCGTCGGCTCCTTTCGAGTTATTTTTAGTAATCCATTTTTGCTCGGGCCTCGCCAGGCCTCTTTCTATGGATTTACTTTTTATAACTTTGTTGGGTTGATGGGTTGGGTCCGATTTCTTCTTGTCGTCTCCTCTCAAGTTATTTTTAGTAATCCATTTTTGCTCGGGCTTCGCCAGGCCTCTTTCTATGGATTTACTTTTTATAACTTTTTTTGTTGTTCGACTTCTTCTTGTCGAATCCTCGTAAGTTATCTTTAGTAATCCATTTTTAGCCAGGCCTCGTCAGGTGACTTTTTATGGATTACTTTTTATAACTTCCTGCATTTATCTGTTTTTGTTATTTTCACCTTGCCGACTTCCTTGTAATCGAGCGATGAGTTTGGTTCTCATCATGCCGATTTTGTCGTGATCGGGTGATGAATTTGGTTTTCATCTTGCTGACCTTGTCATGTTCGGACGGTGAATTCTTGCACTCAGATTAATACGTCTTGGTGAATAACCTTTTTATGGAATCTGAAAAGCTTTATTCGAGTAAAAATATAAAATAGACAAGAGTATATAAGCGTTTACTGTTCCGAGGGTTACCTGAAACTGTAGGTCAATCTCGGATGAGATCTTCTGTACTGGTCGGAGCTGATGTGTCTGACTTGTTAGACTCGGTGGCGGTGCTGATCCTTCATCACCAGAGCATAGTGGTACCTACAAAGGACTCCGATGCTTAAGTTAGCAAGGGTATTAAGCAAGGTTTTAGTAGAATCAGAGTAGGAGTTATACCTAGGTGCTCCAGTGTATTTATAATAGTGTGGAGTGACCTTTCTAGATAGGATAAGTTATCTTATCTTATCTTATCTTTGAGTGAAGTCATCTTATCTTCTGGGAAGCCGCCCTTATCTTTCTAGGCTTTAACTGCCGTTTAGATTGGGATGTGCCCCTTTATTTGGGCCTTCTTGGGCCTCTGTAGTGATTTGACATAGCTCTTGGAGAAGAGGTCGGGTAGTCTGACCTGAAGAAATCGGTTGACTTGTCGCTAAACATCCCGGGTCGGACAGCTCAACCCAGGATATGAACAGTGCCCCTGCTCGAGCTCGGTCTTTCTTTTGAGGTCGAGTCCTAAATTTAGGACTTCGACCCTTCTCTGGTGAAGCCGAACTTGAGCATTTTGTCGACTTCTTCTTTGTAGAGTTTCCCTTTGAATGCGGAACATTTTTGTTTTTTGAAACAGGCGTTCCTTTTATTCTTTTGAAAAACACATCTTTCTGTCTTGGTAACGTGCGAGGGTTTTAATGACCCCTTAATTCCTCTCTTTTGTTGCCATTTTTCCCTCTTTTCATCATTTGAATTTTAGCATTTTTGAGGATTTGGCTTCCGTTTCTTCTCCTCTCTTGCTCTCTGTAAGTCCGTTTTTCGCCCTTCTATTTTCTGATTGCCTGGGACTCCTTGTTTTTTACGCTTTTGCGCTTCTTCTTGTGGCACTGTTGGTGACTATTTTGTTCTTTTCGGAGGGTGATCTTTGGCCTAGCTATTGCTTCATCTTCTCAGCGTTCATTGTCTCTTCCCTTTTTTCAGGTAGGTTTTTTCTTTCTTCTTTTACCGTTCTCCTTTGTTTTATTCTTTGTGGAAGTTTAAATCTTGCTTGAATTTTCGTTGGAAAGCTTGAATCTTTGTACCGTCATGCTTTATCGTCAATATGATGCATGTTTTCCTTTGCCCTGTGTATACCCCTTAGCGTTTTCCTTGATAGTTGACGCTCTTTAGGGTTTTGCATGTTTGTTTATTGTTGTTTAGTGCTCCTCTGCATGTTGTTACTGAGGCTTTTATGAACCTATTTGTTGCCTGTTTCTGTATTATTCAATTTTGTAGCTTTTGGGATAATGGCTTGTTTGATTCTAGAGGAAGGTTGTGTCTATGATGATTTCCACTTGGCACGTTTTGTTGCTTAGTAGTTCCATTTGCTAATAGACTGAAACTGTAGTTTGGAAGGTGGCTATTTTGATGACTTTATTTGATTTGTGGCTTGTGGCTTTCTCTTAGAGTGTCGCTTCTGTTGAAAGAGGATTATTATTTTCTTATTTAGGAGGTGTAAGCTTGTAGATTTTCCTGAGTCCTTGTTCCATAATTGCCTCCAAAGGATGCTCCTGGATCTTTAGTGTGGGTTCTGGAGTTTCCTTTTGTTGCTTTGTCTGACTTCTTGACACTTATATGCTTTAGTTCGAGTTGTATCCATTTATGCCCGAGTTGCTCACTTTGGCTTGCCCGAGCTGTTTGATTAGTAACCCCTTTTCCTTTTTCTTACTGTAGGATTTTAGTTGACCCATGTTGTCTCGCAAAAATATTATTGAGACCTCTTCCAGAGTCCCCAAGGGCCTGTCGGACTGGCTGGATAGCCTCGTGTTGATGTGTGTTTCTGTGGTAAATTCTGAGTACTCTGTGGAGCTGAGAAAACATCATAGGAGCAGCATCAAGATGGCACACATGGGGGCGTCTTTATATCGGACTACCCAGGATCTTCCCATTCATGCTACAAAGGCCTTTTTGAAGGAAAAGCTCGAGGTGAAAGTGGCCAAGTTGGAGAAAGAGTTGGAGGGGGAGAATTCTCGGGGTATTGCCTTGGCGGCTTCTGCCACGTTGTCTGAAGATATGGCTTCGAAGCACAAGGAGAGTTGTGTCACGACCTACAGGGAGATGATGGGTCTTAGGAAGGATTTAGAGTTTGCCCGAGCTGATTACGCTGAGCTCCAAGGTCATCTTGTAGGCAGTGTAAATACTGCTTATTAGAATTTGAAGGATCAAGTTCGAGTTCTTGCACCCAAGCTTGACCTTACTCTCTTCAGCTTGGACAACATCGTAAAAGATGGTAAGATCGTCCCTAATGACCCTGATGATGATGATGATGTCGACCCTCCTCCTGTGCCTTCTGCCAATGTCTCTGTTGCGCCAACTTCTTCAACTCATGCAGGTGGTCATCCCGAGTCGGATCCTGATTGTAAAATCATGAACCGGGATGATGGGACGGTAGATGCGGTGCCTCTTCAGACTCGCCCTCCTTCATCCCGTGATGCTGCAATTGAGAAATCTTTGGATCCTCAATAATTATTTCTTGGTATTTTTGTTTATAGCCCGGCTTGTGGGCTTTGGACTTTTTATATTTTGTAGTTTGTGGTTTCTAACTGTTGGATAATTTTAGTTGCTTCTCTGTTAGCAACTTTACTTTTGGAAAAACAAAAGGAGCTTTTCAGGCTCTTTGGGGTTGACTTCAGGTGGCCTCCCGAGTCCTGTTATTATTATAACCTTGTTTCTTGAGTGATATGTTTGTCTGCACCTATCTGACACTTTTTAGGTTCTTGGGAGTGTTGGAGCCTTGTCGTCCGACCTCTTTTGATTGCCTTCGTACTTTCATACTCGTAGCTTGATTCTCTTGAGGTCATGGATTTCTGGGTCCAACTTGTATGCCTTCTGTCGGAAGACTTCTTTATCTCGGCCTGAAATTATTTGTAGTAATGCATTTAGTTTAGACCTTTGTTAGGTCTCTTCTATGGATTTACCTTTAACTTTTGGCATCATGGTCGGGCCGACTTCATCATGTCAGTCCCTTCTAAGTTATTTCTAGTAATCCATTTTGGATCTTTTTGTCAGGTCTTTTTTGTGTATTACTTTTATAATCTTTGTCTTGTGGGAGGCCGATTTCATCATGTTGGTCCCTTCTAAGTTATTTTTAGTAATCCTCTTTTTTGGACCTTTGTCAGGTCTCTTTTAGGGATTACTTTTTATAACTTTTTGGTTTTGGGCCGACTTCTTTACGTCGGTCCCTTCTAAGTTATTTCTAGTAATCCTCTTTTTTGGACCTTTGTCAGGTCTCTTTTAGGGATTACTTTTATAACTTTTTGGTTTAGGGCCGACTTCTTTATGTCAGTCCCTTCTAAGTTATTTCTAGTAATCCTCTTTTTTGAGGGCTGGCCAGGCCTCTTTCCAGGGATTTACTTTTTATAACTTTGGTTATTGTGATCGACTGGTCCGACTTCTATACGTCGGCCTGTCTTTAAGTTATTTTTAACAACCCATTTTTATTAAGACCTCGTCAGTTCCTTTCAATGGATCACTTTCGATAACTTCTTGCATTATTTCTATTTTTGTCGCTTATTCATCTTTGCCAATTTCGTAAAAATTGGGTTTGATCCCCGTTGGTCGACCTTATGATGAATTTGGTTTTCATCTTTGTTGGTCTTTATCGTGATCGTGCAGTGAGTTTAACTTTCACTTTCTGTCGATCTGTAGCTTTATAATCGGGCGATGAATTTTTTGCGTTTCATATTAATGCGTCTTGATAAAGGATTTGTAGGAAATCTTGAAAAACTTTATTTCAAAATGAAAAATATGCAAATATATACACGTGGGAGTTTTACTGTAACAACCCTGATTTCCGAGTACGCGAGATCTTTTCTGAAGACACGGATTTCTCTGAAAGATCAGTAAAGGGAACACCTCTTCTGTATCATCAAGAATCTCAATCTTCATTGTCATTATATTATCTTTAACTCAAGACCTTAGTTGAGACAAGCCCGACAACGCAATCGCGAAGAACCTAGTTTTTGAACCGTATCGGTTAGGAGTTCTGATTCTAGTTTTCGTAAATAGTCTCAGTTTGACGAACCGGAATCGACTCATGAGAGAAGAGAGATAATAGTATAATATTATCATTATATTAGTATTATAAGATGCTTGAATGATATTATAAGGTTACCTAGTCTATTTTAGTTAAAAACAGGAAATCGGTTTAACCGGGTTCACAATTTACTGGTGCAGCTTAGCACCAGCACTCTCTGATGACTTTAGCAATGCTAAGGCCTCATTATATATGTTTTATTCTCATAATAAATATGTTACTAGTGTCATTTATGCTAGTAGCTCAGAAAATAATTTTTAGAGATGTTTTTACAAGTGTTCCGATACATCTAGTTTTAGTAGTTATACACCTGAGATATTTTAATATTATTTTAATCCACCTCCAAGCCAACCAATCACAACTCACCTTACACCCCCAAGACACTCCAAGGCTGGTCATTTACTCCCTTTGGCCGAAATTGAAAGGAGAGAAAAGAGAGAAAACTTCATGAACACTTAATCTTCAAAGCTTGATTTCTTCTGAACCAAAACTCAAATCAAAACTCCGATTTCACCAAAATGATCCTCTCTTCTTCAACTACAAAACCATGTAAGTTATCAAGGCTGGAAATAAGGTGAGATGGCTGTTCCTTTCCCCTTTCAATTTGGATTTCAAGGAAACATGCTTAAACATGTGTTTCCTTGATGTTCTTCCTTAGGAATCATACTTAACTTGACTTGAGGGCCAAGAAACGTGACTTTCCAGCAAGTCTAAGGTTAGAAATCACCTCCTAACATGCTGAGGGAGATTTGGTTAGTTGAGGGTTTTTGGATTTAAAGTTGTTCTTGATGTGATTTAGGAGGAAAAACTGCTAAAGGACCACCTGAAAGTCTAACTGAATTAGGAGCAGCAAAACCAGGTAGGGTGTGACGAATTTAATCTTGATTGATTGTGTTTGAGATGTGTGATTATGATATGGTTTGGTTATGCTTGAAATTTATTGCTTATATGAGTTATTCTTGGTGAAAGTTTGTTGAAATTTTGATGAAATTTGATGATATTTAAGCTATGAATGTTGTTGTTGAGGGCTGCTAGAAAAATGAACCCTAGGCCTTAAAATAGGGTTCAATTTGTGTTAAAATCATGTAGAAAAGATGGGGTTTTAGTGGCTGGGAATTTATTATGAAATTTGGTAAAAAACGGTTGCTGAAAAGACTGAAAAACGGGTAAAAACAGAGAAAGAATCTGAAGAATATACGAAGAACACGAAGAACACTTTGAGTGTGATGAAGAACATTTAAGAACACCTTTTAGATCTTAGAAAGGGCAAGGAAGTAAAATTTTTGGTGTTTAAGGGGTTATTTGGTAATTTATGAAAGGTAGGGTGGTAAAAGTAGAAATATTAAAAGTTACGGGTGGTAAAAAGTTAATTTTAAAGGCTAAAAGTAAAAGGTAAGTTAATTTTCGAAAATTTCATGATAAAATAATAAATAATAATAAAATATTAAATAATAATATTTAATTAAAAATAATATTTTAATAAAAATAATAAAATAATGCGAAAAAGGCAGTTTTTTGTAAAAGCATTAGAAAGGCAATTTTAAGTGCAGAATCTCATAATTACCATCATAAAACACTTAGGGAGTGGTAAGAACATATTAGTGAGGCAAAGATAAATGAAATATAAAAAGTTAAAGAAAAGATAAAAACCAAAGAAAAGTCTGTAAAGTTTTAATGACAGAAAAACAGACAGAGATTAAGTGAACGAACTAGGGCAACATAGTTAGTCCTTGAGTTACGACTAGGGTTAGGTATTATATGAAAAGTTAAATTGTTTCAATATAGACTTAATGAACCTATACTTGGGATAGGCTAACTATTCATACCGAAATTTACATAAGCTTTAAATACATACGTTAAGCAGAAAAATCAAAGCAGAGTAAAAAAAACACAGAGAACAGAGTAACCAAAGAAAAGTAAAGAGATACATAAAAAAAAAGTAATCAAAGCAGAGTAAAAAGTCAAAGTGAAAAGAGTAATATGATAAAGAGAATAGAGAACAAGAAGAGGGCCTATTGAAAGGTCATTTGTTGTGTTAAGACAACTCTAGAGATATTTGTATATTCATCTGCTGCTTTTATGTTGGCCCTAGAGGTCCTGTAGGCCCAAGTTCACCTACAGTAAGTTGTTATTCCTGTAGGCCGAAGTCCACTTACAGTGAATATCAATTGTGTATCTCAGGGTGTTGCTCCTGTAGGCTGAAGTTCACCTACAGAGAGTTGTGATACCTGTAAGCCAAAGTTCACTTACAGGGGCATCATTTCTGTAAGCCGAAGTTCACTTACAGAGGTGTTATTTCTGTAGGCAAAAGTTCACCTACAGAAAGCTGTTG
Organism: Arachis ipaensis; assembly: GCF_000816755.2. Taxonomy (NCBI): domain Eukaryota; kingdom Viridiplantae; phylum Streptophyta; class Magnoliopsida; order Fabales; family Fabaceae; genus Arachis; species Arachis ipaensis. The sequence continues at coordinate 60,808,769 of NC_029790.2, read as the reverse complement.
TGTTGTGTTTAGACTATTCCTGTAAGCCAAAGTTCACTTACGGAAGTGCTATTTCTGTAGGCCGAAGTTCACCTACAGAAAATAAGCCATATCAAGGACTAGTTCCTAGGTAATGTCGGGCTGCAGGGTGTAAACCGACACGTGAGCTCATGGCCTGCATAGGACAGACATGCATCATACTTGGTTGTGCATTTCCTCTGTTATGATTATGGAATGAATGTATGTTCTGTTTGTTTGTATTCTATTCTTTGTGTTTATGTTATTTTCTTGTATTCTTCTGTTTGTATTCTACTATCTGTTTTCTCTATCTTCTCTATTTATCTGTATCTTCTATTTACTGCTTTTTGTATTTTGCTATTTACCTGCAAAATAACACGGAATTAATGAACTTAACTAATAACCCCAGCCCTACTAAGGACTCCCCAGTTCTTACCCCTTCTCTCTCCCTTCCCCCTTCAGATGGAAGTAAGAGTTCCTTTCTGTAGTTCGCTGACGACCGTTTGCAAAAAGAATTCCGCTCTTGGTAGTCTTCTGAGTCTAGGGTGAATCCCATTCTCTGTTTATATGTATATACTGTGAGACCAGCCAATGTCTGCACCCCGTTTGTATGCGAACTTTAACTTAAATCCTGTGTACGAGACTCCTATTGTGTGGCTACTTGATGGGGTACCAGAGAGACGTCCTATGGCAATGTCTGATCGTGCAGAGGAGTAACAGATGATGTTCTACCTTTTGGTGACATTCCACCTGACTTGAGTTTTGAAAACCTAGAACGTACTTTCCCTCGCTTTAGTAGTTTAGAGGGACTAGACGAGTATAGAGTCTAGGCTAGCCTAGGTGCCAGCTTAGGGACATCTTGAACAGGTCAGGACCTGGGATGTTGTATGTATATATATGTATATAGATATTATCTAGGTATATCTAGGGGTGTTCTAACTAACAGTCTATATTCTAATAAAGGCTGAATCACCGAATGTTGTCAACTACTTGTGATGTATTTATGTGTGGTTGTTTATAACTGTTTTATCTGTTATTATTTGTGAATTGATTATAAATGATTCTGTTTATTAATTCAAACGTTTTCAAAAAAAAAAATTACCTCGCTAACTAACTACGCTTTTAACAACGAATCAGGCTCATATAATAAATAATAGATAATAATTAGGATGACAAATTGGTAGCACTCAGTTTCTGGTATGTCCTAAGCGTACTGAAAATTGGGTCGTTACAATTTGGTATCAGAGCAGTTCGTTCCCAGTAGAGCCTGGGGAGTGGACTGACTATGCTTTACTGCATACTCTGCTTGTGTTTCTCATGCCGTTAGGGTATCTTAAAGATACATTTGGCATGAATGTCTATGAGTGCTCATTTTGGGAATGTTCGTGCTTAACTTGAGATATTAAGACTGATCACCTTAATATTGATTGTTTGGTATGGATAAGACCTCAATGACTGTGAATAGGCATAGTTAAATCGAGCTCCTAACAACGAATCGACGTGAGCCACAATGATCTTCATAGTTGTTACGATCTTCATGGCTATGGCTGTGTGAGATTTGGTCTTTTGGATGGCTTGAAGGAAATAGACCGCTTGAAAATGGATTCTTGCACGCAGCTGAAATTTTGAGGGCAAAATTTTCTTTTAGGAGGGTAGAATGTAACAACCCTGATTTTCGAGTACGCGAGATCTTTTCTGAAGACACGGATTTCTCCGAAAGATCAGTAAAGGGAACACCTCTTCTGTATCATCAAGAATCTCAATCTTCATTGTCATTATATTATCTTTAACTCAGGACCTTAGTTGAGATAAGCCCGACAACGCAATCGCGAAGAACCTAGTTTTTGAACCGTATCGGTTAGGAGTTCTGATTCTAGTTTTCGTAAATAGTCTCAGTTTGATAAACCGGACTTGACTCATGAGAAAAGAGAGATAATAGTATAATATTATTGTTATATTAGTATTATAAGATGCTTGAATGATATTATAAGGTTACCTGGTCTGTTTTAGTTAAAAACAGGAAATCGGTTTAACCGGGTTCACAGTTTACTGGTGTAGCTTAGCACCAGCACTCTCTGATGACTTTAGCAATGCTAAGGCCTGATTATACATGTTTTATTCTCATAAGAAATATGTTACTAGTGTCATTTATGCTAGTAGCTCAGAAAATAATTTTTAGAGATGTTTTTACAAGTGTTCCGATACATCTAGTTTTAGTAGTTATACACCTAAGATATTTTAATATTATTTTAATCCACCTCCAAGCCAACCAATCACAACTCGCCTTACACCCCAAGACACTCCAAGGCTGGTCATTTACTCCCTTTGGTCGAAATTGAAAGGAGAGAAAAGAGAGAAAACTTCATGAACACTTAATCTTCAAAGCTTGATTTCTTCTGAACCAAAACTCAAATCAAAACTCCAATTTCACCAAAATGATCCTCTCTTCTTCCTCTACAAAACCATGTAAGTTATCAAGGCTGGAAATAAGGTGAGATGGCTGTTCCTTTCCCCTTTCGATTCGGTTTTCAAGGAAACATGCTTAAACATGTGTTTTCTTGATGTTCTTCCTTAGGAATCATGCTTAACTTGACTTGAGGGCCAAGAAACGTGACTTTCCAGCAATTCTAAGGTTATAAATCACCTCCTAACATGCTGAGGGAGATTTGGTTAGTTGAGAGTTTTTGGATTTAAAGTTGCTCTTGATGTGATTTACGAGGAAAAAGTGCTAAAGGACCACCTGAAAGTCTAACTGAATTAGGAGCAGCAAAACTAGGTAGGGTGTGACAAATTTAATCTTGATTGATTGTGTTTGAGATGTGTGATTATGATATGGTTTGTTATGCTTGAAATTGATTGCTTATATGAGTTATTCTTGGTGAAAGTTTATTGAAATTTTGATGAAATTTGATGATATTTAAGCTATGAATGTTGTTCTTGAGGGTTGCTGAAAAAACGAACCCTAGGCCTTAAAATAGGGTTCAATTTGTGTTAAAATCATGTAGAAAAGATGGGGTTTTAGTGGCTGGGAATTTATTATGAATTTTGGTAAAAATCGGTTGCTGAAAAGACTGAAAAACGGGTAAAAACAGAGAAAGAATCTGAAGAATATACGAAGAACACGAAGAACACTTTGAGTGTGATGAAGAACATTAAAGAAAACCTTTTAGATCTTAGAAAGGGCAAGGAAGTAAAATTTTTGGTGTTTAAGGGGTTATTAGGTAATTTATGAAAGGTAGGGTGGTAAAAGTAGAAATATTAAAAATTACGGGTGGTAAAAAGTTAATTTTAAAGGTTAAAAGTAAAAGGTAAGTTAATTTTTGAAAATTTAATGATAAAATAATAAAGAATAATAAAATATTAAATAATAATATTTAATTAAAAATAATATTTTAATAAAAATAATAAAATAATGCAGAAAAGGCAGTTTTCTGTAAAAGCTTTAGAAAGACAACTTTAAGTGCAGAATCTCATAATTACCTTCATAAAACACTTAGGGAGTGGTAAGAACATATTAGTGAGGCAAAGATAAATGAAATACAAAAAGTTAAAGAAAAGATAAAAACCAAAGAAAAGTCTGTAAAGTTTTAATGACAGAAAAACAGACAAAGATTAAGTGAACGAACTAGGGCAACAAAGTTAGTCCTTGAGTTACGACTAGGGTTAGGTATTATATGAAAAGTTAAACTGTTTCAGTATAGACTTAATGAACCTATACTTGGGACATGCTAACTATTCATACCGAAATTTACATAAGCTTTAAATACCTACGTTAAGCAGAGAAATCAGAGCAGAGTAAAGAAAACACAGAGAATAGAGTAACCAGAGAAAAGTAAAGAGATACATAGAAAAAAGTAATCAAAGCAGAGTAAAAAGTCAAAGTGAAAAGAGTAATATGATAAAGAGAATAGAGAACAAGCAGAGGGCCTATTGAAAGGTCATTTGTTGTGTTAAGACAACTCTAGAGATATTTGTATATTCATCTGCTGCTTTTATGTTGGCCCTAGAGGTCCTGTAGGCCCAAGTTCACCTACAGTAAGTTGTTATTCCTGTAGGCCGAAGTTCACCTATAGTGAATATCAATTGTGTATCTCAGGGTGTTGCTCCTGTAGGCTGAAGTTCACCTACAGAGAGTTGTGATACCTGTAAGCCAAAGTTCATTTACAGGGGCACCATTTCTGTAAGGCGAAGTTCACTTACAGAAGTGTTATTTCTGTAGGCGAAAGTTCACCTACAGAAAGCTGTTGTGTTGTGTTTAGACTATTCCTGTAAGCCGAAGTTCTCTTACGGGAGTGCTATCTCTGTAGGCCAAAGTTCACCTACAGAAAATAAGCCATATCAAGGACTAGTTCCTAGGTAATGTCGGGCTGCAGGGTGTAAACCGACACGTGAGCTCATGGCCTGCATAGGACAGACATGCATCATACTTGGTTGTGCATTTCCTCTGTTATGATTATTGAATGAATGTATGTTCTGTTTGTTTGTATTCTATTCTTTGTGTTTATGTTATTTTCTTGTATTCTTCTGTTTGTATTCTACTATCTGTTTTTTCTATCTTCTCTATTTATCTGTATCTTCTATTTACTACTTTCTGTATTCTGCTATTTACCTGCAAAACAACACGGAATTAATGAACTTAACTAATAACCCCAGCCCTACTAAGGACTCCCCAGTTCTTACCCCTTCTCTCTCCCTTCCCCCTTCAGATGGAAGCAAGAGTTCCTTTCTGTAGTTCACTGACGACCGTTTGCAAAAAGGATTCCGCTCTTGGTAGTCTTCTGAGTCTAGGGTGAATCCCATTCTCTGTTTATATGTATATACTGTGAGACCAGCCAATGTCTGCACCCCGTTTGTATGCAAACTTTAACTTAAATCCTGTGTACGAGACTCCTGTTGTGTGGCTACTTGATGGGGTACCAGAGAGACGTCCTATGGCAATGTCTGATCGTACAGAGGAGTAGCAGATGATGTTCTACCTTTTGGTGACGTTCCACCTGACTTGAGTTTTGAAAACCTAGAACGTACTTTCCCTCGCTTTAGTAGTTTAGAGGGACTAGACGAGTATAGAGTCTAGGCTAGCCCAGGTGCCAGCTTAGGGACCTCTTGAACAGGCCAGGACCTGGGATGTTGTATGTATATATATGTATATAGATATTATTTAGATATATCTAGGGGTGTTCTAACTAACAGTCTATATTCTAATAAAGGCTGAATCACCGAATGTTGTCAACTACTTGTGATGTATTTATGTGTGGTTGTTTATAACTATTTTATCTGTTATTATTTCTGAATTGATTATAAATGATTCTGTTTATTAATTCAAACATTTTCAAAAAAAAAGTACCTCGCTAACTAACTATGCTTTTAACAACGAATCAGGCTCATATAATAAATAATAGATAATAATTAGGATGACAAATTGGTAGCACTCAGTTTCTGGTATGTTCTAGGCGTACTGAAAATTGGGTCGTTACATTTACTCCTCTAAGTTAGGTATTTCATGAATCTTGGATTGGTGCCTCATTAAAAAATCTTTTCAGGAAAAAGAGTGTACCTTATCCTAAGATCCTTATTACCTTTAACTATAATACCTTTGTAGGTTGCAGGTGTGCAATGACCTAGGAAGCCCTCGCCCTTCGAGTTCAGACAGTCTGTAGTAGTCCTTTCCAAGTACTTCTATGATTCGGTAGGGTCCTTTCCAGTTTGCCGCCAGTTTTCCTTCTCCAGGTCGAGTTGTTCCGATATCATTTCGGATTAGGATGAGGCCGTTCTCGACGAAACCTCGCGGTACTACCTTTTGATTGTATCTTGAAGCCATTCGACATTTTAATGCCTCTTCCCTGATCCGAGCTTTTTCTCGGATTTCTGGAAGTAGGCCTAGTTCTTCCCTTTGAAGTTGGGAGTTGGCCTCTTCATTGTAGTGGATCACTCTGGGTGACCCTTCTTCGACCTCCACTGGGATCATTGCCTCCATTCTGTAAGCTAATCGGAAGGGTGATTCCTTTGTGGTGGAGTGTGGAGTTGTCCAATATGCCCATAAGACTTGTGGGAGCTCTTCGGCCCAGGCTCCTTTTATATCCTGTAATCTCTGTTTTAGCCCGGCTAATATGACTTTGTTAGCAGCTTCTACTTGTCCGTTGGCCTGGGGATGTTCTACGGATGTGAATTGGTGTTTTATGTTCAGATCAGCCACCAACTTTCTGAACCCTGCATCTGTAAATTGAGTGCCATTGTTTGTGGTTATAGAGTATGAGACCCCAAACCTTGTGACAATGTTTCTATATAGGAATTTTCGACTTTTTTGGGCAGTGGCGTTAGCTAGGGGTTCCGCCTTGATCCATTTTGTAAAATAGTCTACCCCCACTATGAGGAATTTGATTTGTCCTGATCCTTGAGGGAAAGGTCTGAGAAGATCGAGTCCCCATTTTACGAATGGCCAGGGTGAGGATACGCTGATGAGCTCCTCTGGCGGGGCGATGTGAAAGTTGGCATGTTTCTGACATGGTGAACATGTCTTCACGAATTCTGTTGCTTCTTTTGGTAAAGTCGAACAATAAAATCCAGCTGGGAGTACTTTTTTGGTAAGTGCCTGTGCTCCGAGATGGTTGCCACAGATGCCACTATGTACTTCTTCTAAAACTTCTTTTGTGTTGGAAGTCGGCATGCATTTTAATAGTGGTGTTGAAATCCCTCTCTTGTATAGAGTATTATTTATGATGGTGTAGTATTGTGCTTCCCGTTTTAACCTCTTTGCCTCCTTTTTATCTGTAGGGAGTGTTTCTGTTTTCAGGTAATTAATTATGGGAGTCATCCATCCTTGATCTAGACTTGTTATGGCTAGGACCTTTTCTTCTTCCGAAATTGACGGGTTCTGCAGTATCTCTTGGATGAGGCTTCTATTGTTGCCCCCTGGTTTGGTACTGGCTAATTTTGAGAGTACATCAGCTCGAGCATTCTGTTCTCGGGGTATGTGGCGGACCTCATATTCCCCGAGTTGTCCAAGCTGTTCCTTGGTTTTGTCCAAGTACTTTTTCATGGTAGGATCCTTGGCTTGGTAACTCCCTGCTATTTGTGAGGTTACTACTTGTGAGTCACTGAAGATAATAAGCTTTTGAGCTCCAACCTCCATAGCCAGTTTCAAACCAGCTAGTAGTGCCTCATACTCAGCTTGGTTGTTTGAGGTAGGGAACCCGAATTTGAGGGAAAGTTCGATTTGGGTTCCCTGGTCGCTTTCAATTATCACACCTACGTCACTTCCAATTTTGTTTGAGGAACTGTCTACGTAGAGATTCCACTCTGTAGGGATTTCCGGGGTGTCTGTAAACTCTGCAATGAAGTCGGCCAAATATTGTGATTTGATGGCTGTCCGAGCTTCATATTGAAGGTCGAATTCGGATAACTCGACTGTCCATTGCAAAATTCTTCCTGCTAGATCTGTTTTCTATCTAGGGATGATAGTATGAGAGCATAAGCGAATTTTTCTATCTTTTGATAGTTCAATTCGGACCCTTGTAATGCTTTGCTGATAAAGTATATAGGTTGTTGTCCACTGTCATCTTCTCGGAGCAGTGCTGAGGCTATTGCCCGATTTCCCACTGCGAGGTATAATACGAGTGGTTCTCCTTTCTGTGGCCGAGTTATGATGGGTGGTTGTCCCAGGAACCTGTTGAAATCCTGGAAGGCCTACTCGCACTCTGTTGTCCATTCAAACCTCTTTCCCTTCCTTAGAGTAGCATAAAAGAGAAGAGATCTTATTGCTGATCTTGCTAGAAATCTGCCGCTCCAGCTAAAAATCTGGATAAGGCTGCCAATCTTCCATTGAGTTGTTGTACCTCTTTAACACTGGTCGGACTCTTCATGTTGAGTATGGCTTGGCATTTATCCAGATTTGCCTCAATTTCTCTTTGTGTGAGCATAAAACCCAAGAATTTGCTAGCCTCCACTGCGAAGGTGCATTTTGCAGGGTTAAGTCACATATCTTGCCTTCTTATAGTGTGAAATACTTGGATGAGGTCGGACAGTAACGACTCTTTGCTTTTGGTTTTTATTAACATGTCGTCTACGTATACTTCCATGACTTTCCCGATGTGGTCTGCGAAGACCTTATTCATTAATCTTTGATAAGTGGCTCCTGCGTTTTTGAGTCCGAATGGCATGACGATATAGCAGTAGTTTGCTTTTGGGGTTAAGAATTAAGTTTTTTCTTGATCTGGTGGGTACATCAGAATTTGATTGTATCCCGAATAGGCGTCCATAAACGAGAGGTATTTGTATCCGGAGGAGGCATCCACTAGAGTGTCGATACTTAGGAGTGGATAAGGATCTTTGGGGCAGGCTTTGTTGAGATCAGTGTAGTCAGTGCACATCCGCCACTTCCCGTTTGATTTTTTTACCAAGACGACGTTAGCTAGCCAGAGTGGGTATTTGACTTCTCTTATGAATCCTGCCTCCAGTAGAGCTTGTACCTGCTCTTCCACAGCTTGGGATCGTTTTGGTCCGAGCTTTCTACGTCTGTGCTGTACTGGCTGAGATCCTGGGTAAACTGCCAGCTTGTGGCACATTAACTTAGGTTCTATGCCCGGCATGTCTGCGGCCTTATGCAAAGAGGTCGACATCGTCTCGTAAGAGCTGTACTAGCGATTTTTTTATGTCTCCTTTTAGGATTGTGCCAATGTTGGTTGTTTTGTCTGGGACATCTTCAATCTGAACTTTTCTATTTCGCCTTCGGGTTGTGGACGAAGTTCTTCCCGTCCTTGAATTCCCCTAAGTTCGATGATATGGAATTTTTCTCCTCTGCCTCTAAGGTTTAGACTTTCGTTGTAATAGCGGCGCATCGTCTTCTGATATGCTTTTATCGTAGCTATTCCTTCTGTGGTTGGGAACTTCATGCATAGGTCTGGAGTCGAGACTACTGCGCCGATCTGATTTAACGTTGTCCGACCTATTAGGGCATTGTAGGCCGAACGTACGTCGACCACAATGTAGTCTATATTGAGTGTCCTTGACCAATTTTCTTTTCCAAAGGTCATATGTAGTGAGATGTACCCAAGTGGTTGGATTGGAGTGTCTCCCAGCCGGAACAGGCTGTTCGGATATGCTTTGAGTTTTTTTTCTTCCAAGCCGAGTTTGTCGAAGGCAGTTTCGAACAAGATGTCTGTCGAGCTTCCCTGGTCTACCAGTGTGTGGTGGAGATTTGCGTTGGCTAATATGATGGTGATGACCATGGGGTCGTCATGTCCCAAGATGATTCTAGCTGCGTCCTCTTTAGTAAAAGTGATAGTGGGGATGTCGGGTGCTTCTTCTCCTCCCTCAACATGATATACTATTTTAAGATGTCTTTTGCAGGATGATTTGGAGATTCCTCCTCCTGCAAATCCTCCATGTATCATGTGGACATGTCTGTCTAGTGTACGAGGTGGTCGTTCAGCGCGTCCGACGTCTTCTTCCCTTCTTCTTTTCCTTGGTTCGTCTGCTCTGCTAGCTAGGTACCGATCTAGCTTTCCTGCTCTCACCAGTTTTTCTATGACATTTTTCAAGTCGAAACATTCGTTGATAGAATGTCCATAGATTCGATGATATTCATAATATTCAGTCCGATTTCCTCCTCCTTTTTACTTTTAAGTGGGCGAGTTGGGGGTATCTTTTCAGTATGGCATACTTCTCGGTAGACATCTACAAGAGACACCCGAAGAGTGGTGTAATTGTGATTTTTTTGATTTTTTCTCCATGCTGATCTTCTTTTTTCTTGGACTCTTTATCCTTATCTCGGGAGGAGTAGGAGAATCCGGACTTTAAGGTCTCCCCTAATCGAGAGTTTTCCTCCATGTTGATATACTTCTCTGCTCGCTCTTGCACTTTATTCAGAGATGTGGGATGTTTTTTCGATATAGAGTGGCTAAAAGGTCCTTCTCACAAGCCATTGATGAGACCCATAATGGCGGCCTCTGTTGTTAGACTTTGTATGTCCAGACACGCTTTATTGAATCTTTCCATGTAGCTGCAGAGACTTTCCCGATCTCTTTGCTTGATTCCTAATAGACTTGGGGTGTGCTTGGTTTTGTCTTTTTGGATGGAGAATCTGGCCAGAAACTTCTTGGCTAAGTCGTCAAAGCTTGAGATGGACCTAGGGGGTAGATTGTCGAACCATTTAATTGCTGTTTTTGTTAAAGTAGTCGGGAAGGCTTTACAACGGACTGCATCTGAGGCGTCGGTGAGGTACATTCTGCTTTTGAAATAACTGAGATGATGGCTTGGATCTGCCATGCCATCGTATAAAGTCATGTCGAGAAGTTTGAAGTCTTTTGGGATTTTGGTCCTCATGATCTCTTTGGTGAATGGGTCTTGATCCTTACGGGAGCTATCTTCGTGGTTGGATCGAGTAGTTTTGGTCTTGAGATTTGCTTCAACTTTTAGGAGCTTGTCCTCTAACTCACGGCGTCGTCTAGCTTCCCTTCGTGGGTCTCTTTTGGCTTCTCGTTGATACTCGACCTCTTTTTCGGGTTGTTTTAGGGGATCCTTAAGTGCCTCCAAGACTCTTGTGTTTGGTGAATTCTTATCTTTATTAGGCTGAGGAGTATCCTTGGATGTAGTGTTCGCATTTTTATGTGGCGTCCTATCCTCTAGGTCAGAATCGTGGTCGTTGTCAAGGTTGTCTGCCATGATGATGGGATGACTTCCAGGTTCCCCGGCAACGGCGCCAATGTTCCGAGGGTTACCTGAAACTGTAGGTCGATCTCGGACGAGATCTTCTGTACTGGTCGGAGCTGATGTGTCCGACTTGTTGGACTCGGTGGTGGTGCTGATCCTTCGTCACCGGAGAGTGGTGGTACCTGCAAGGGACTCCGATGCTTAAGTTAGCATGGGTATTAAGCAGGTTTTTAGTAGAATCAGAGTATGAGTTATACCTAGGTGCTCCAGTGTATTTATAATAGTGTGGAGTGACCTTTTTAGATAGGATAAGTTATCTTATCTTATCTTATCTTTGAGTGAAGTCATCTTATCTTCTGGGGAGCCGCTCTTATCTTTCTAGGCTTTAACTGCCGTTTAGATTGGGCTGTGCCCCTTTATTTGGGCCTTCTTGGGCCTCTGTAGTGATTTGACCGAGCTCTTGGAGAAGAGGTCGGGTAGTCTGACCTGAAGAGATCGGTCGACTTGTCGATAAACATCCCGGGTCGGACAGCTCGACCCAGGATATGAACACTTACCCTTCTAAGTCGGGTAATTTTGTAGATCTTGGGTTGGCGCCTCATTAAAAAATCTTTTCAGGAAAAAAAGTGCACCTTGACCTAAGATCTTTATCACTTTCTAACTATAGTACCTTCTTAAGTTACAGGCATGCCATGACCTTGGTAGTTCTCGCCCTTCAAGATCGGACACCATGTAGTAACCTTTTCCCAGTACCTCTACAACTCGGTAAGGTCCTTTCCAGTTTGCTTCTAGCTTCCTCTCTCCTGATCGACCTGCTCCGATGTCAATTCGGATTAGGATGAGATCATTTTTGGCGAAGCTTCGCTGGATTACCTTTTGATTATATCTTAAATTCATTCGATGCTTTAGCACTTCCTCTCTAATCCGAGCTCTTTCTTGGACCTCTGGTAGTAGGTCGAGATCTTCCCTCTGGTTTTGGGAGTTGGCTTCTTCATTGTAGAGGATTGTTCTGGAGGATCCTTCCTCTATCTCCTGTGGTGGAGTGCAAAGTTGTCCGATATGCCCATAGGACTTGTGGCAGCTCTTCTGCCCAAGCTCCCTTTGCGTTCTGTAGTCTCCGTTTCAACCCGGCTAGTATGACTTTGTTGGCAGCTTCTGCCTGTCCGTTAGCTTGTGGGTGTTCTACGGATGTGAATTGGTGCATTATTTTCACGTCGGCTACCAAGTTCCTAAAGCCTGTATCAGTAAATTGCGTACCATTATCTGTGGTAATGGAGTAAGGGACTCCAAACCTCGTAATGATGTTACTGTATAGAAATTTCTGACTTCTTTGAGGAGTGGCATTGGCTAGGGGCTCTGCCTCAATCCATTTTGTTAAATAGTCCACCCCTACAATGAGGAATTTTACTTGTCCCGATCCTTGGGGAAAGGGTCCGAGGAGGTCTAGCCCCTATTTTGCAAACGGCCAGGGTGATGTTACACTAATGAGTTCTTCTGGTGGGGCGATGTGGAAGTTAGCATGCTTTTGACATGGTAGACATGTCTTGATGAACTCTGTCGCTTCTTTTTGCAAAGTCGGCCAGAAAAATCCAGCTTGGAGTACCTTTTTGGAAAGAGCTCGGCCCCCAAGTGATTACCACATATGTCACTGTGTACTTCTTCCACGACCTCTTTTGTATTGGAGGACGGTACACATTTCAGGAGGGGTGTTGAAAACCCTCTCCTGTATAAAATGTCACCCACCATGGTATAGTATTGTGCTTCTCGTATTAGACGCTTTGCCTCGTTCTTGTCTGTGGGGAGTGTTTCCGTTTTGAGGTATTTGATTATGGGGGTCATCCACCCCTGATCCTGACCTGATATGGTTAGGAATTTTTCTTCCTCTAAGATTGATGGGCTTTGTAATGTTTCCTGGACGAGGCTTCTATTATTGCCCCCTGGTTTGGTGCTGGCTAGTTTTGAGAGTGCATCTGCTCGAGCATTCTGTTCCCGAGGTATATGTTGGATCTCGTATTCCCCGGGTTGTCTGAGCTGTTCTCTTGTCTTGTCCAGATATTTCTTCATGATGGGATCTTTAGCTTGGTACTTTCCATCTATTTGTGAGGTAATTATTTGAGAATCACGGAAGATGGTGAGTTTTTGAACTCCTACCTCCTTAGCTAACCTCAAACCAGCAAGTAATGCTTCGTATTCGGCCTGATTATTTGAAGCAGGGAATTCAAACTTTAGTTAGAGTTCGATTTGAGTTTCCTGATCACTTTCTATTATCACGCCTGCCTTACTCCCGATTTTATTTGAGGATCCATCCACATAAAGATTCCACATTATGGGAATTCCTGGGGTATTAGTGTATTCGGCAATAAAGTCGGCCAGATATTGTGATTTGATTGCTGTCCTAGCTTCATATTGTAAATCAAATTTGGACAACTCAACTGCCCACTGCAGTATTCTTCCAGCTAAGTCTGTCTTCTATAGAATGCTTTTTATGGGTTGGTTAGTCCGGACTTTGATAGTGTGTGCTTGAAAGTATGGGCGAAGCCGTCGGGACACGAGTATGAGGGCGTAGGTGAACTTCTCTATCTTTTGATAGTTTAACTCGGACTCTTGTAGGGCTTTGCTGATGAAGTAAATGGGTTGTTTCCCGCTTTCATCCTCTCTAACTAGTGCTGAGGCTATTGCCTGATTTCCTACTACCAAGTATAGTACGAGTGCTTCTCCCTCCCGTGGCCAGGTAAGAATGGGCGATTGCCCCAAGAAGTTTTTGAAATCTTGGAAGGCTTTTTCGCATTCTTTTGTCCATTCAAACTTCTTTCCCTTCCTTAATATGGCATAAAAAGGGAGGGATTTTATGGCCGAACCGGCTAAGAACCTGGATAGAGCCGCCAGTCTTCCGTTGAGCTATTGTACTTCTTTAACATAGGTCAGACTTTTCATGTTGAGTATAGCCCGACATTTTGCCTTAATTCCTCTTTGTGTGAGCATAAAACCCAGAAATTTGTCAGCTTCTATCGCGAAGGTACATTTTGCAGGTTTAAGCCGCAAACCATGCTTTCTGATGGTGTCGAACACTTTTGCGAGCTCGGTTAACAATGATTCCTCACTTTGTGTTTTTACCAGCATATTGTCGACGTAGAACTCCATCAGTTTCCCGATGTGCTCTGCGAAGACTTTATTCATTAATCATTGGTAGGTAGCTCCTGCGTTCTTGAGTCCGAACGACATGACGATGTAGCTGTAATTTGCTTTGGGAGTTAGGAATGAGGTCTTTTCCTGGTCGGGTGGATACATCAGGATTTGGTTGTATCCTGAATAAGCATCCATGAAGGAGAGGTACTTGTATCCCGAAGATGCATCCACGAGAGCGTCTATACTTGGTAGTGAGTAGGGATCTTTTGGGCAAGCTTTATTGAGGTCGGTGTAGTCAGTGCACATTCGCCACTTCCCATTTGACTTTTTTACCAAGACAACGTTGGCTTGCCATAGTGGGTATTTGACTTCTCTTATGAATCCTGCCTCCAGTAGGGTTTGCACCTGCTCTTCCACAGCTTGAGACTTTCTGGCCCGAGCTTCTTATGCTTCTGCTGCACTGGCTGAGATCCTAGGTATACCGCCAGTTTATGGCACATTAGTTTGGGATCTATGCCGGGCATGTTTGCGGCCTTCCATGCAAAGAGATCAACGTTCTCCTTTAGGAACTGTATTAGAGACTCCTTTAGGTATTGGTGCACGAAATTGTGATCATCAACAATGGCGCCAAAGACTTGAAGCTCTCAAACGTGAATCACACTTTGTCACAATTCCACACAACTAACCAGCAAGTGCACTGGGTCGTCCAAGTAATGCCTTACGTGAGTAAGGGTTGATCCCACGGAGACTGTCGGCTTGAAGCAAGCTATGGTCATCTTGTAAATCTCAGTCAGGCGGATTCAAATGGTTATGAAGAATTGATAATTAGAAGATAAACACAAAATAAAGATAGAGATAGAGATAGAGATACTTATGTAATTCATTGGTAGGAATTTCAGATAATCGTATGAAGATGCTTTGTTCCTCTTGAACCTTTGCTTCCCTATTGCCTTCTTCCAATCATTCATACTCCCTTCCATGGCAAGCTTTATGTTGGGCATCACCGTTGTCAATGGCTACTTCGAAAATACATAATTACAGGGTGTAGGCATGGCCAAATGGCCAGCCTTCCCAAACGTGAACATAAAGATCAAAAAGTATATGAAAGTCTCTGTGTGTGTAAAGTATCCTAGCAAAAGGTCTTATTTATAGAAAACTAGTAGCCTAGGGTTACATTAATAGGTAATTAATGCAGAAATCTTGTTCCGGTCCCACTTGGTGTGTGATTGGGCTGAGCATTGAAGCTTCCATGTGTAGAGACTTTTCTTGGAGTTAAACGCTAGCTTTTGTGCCAGTTTGGGCGTTTAACTCCAGCTTTTATGCCAGTTCTGGCGTTTTGATGCCAGAATTTCTATGATGACTTGGAACGCCGGTTTGGTCCATCAAATCTTGAGTAAAGTATAAACTATGATATATTGCTGGAAAGCCCAGGATGTCTACTTTCCAATGCAATTAAGAGTGCGCCAATTGGGCTTTTGTAGCTCTAGAAAATCCACTTCGAGTGTAGGGAGGTCAGAATCCAACAGCATCTGCAGTCCTTTTTCAGCCTCTGAATCAGATTTTTGCTCAGGTCCCTCAATTTCAGCCAGAAAATACCTGAAATCACAGAAAAACACACAAACTCATAGTAAAGTCCAGAAAAGTGAATTTTAAATAAAAATTAATAAAAATATAATAAAAACTAACTAAAATATACAAAAAACATACTAAAAACAATGCCAAAAAGTGTATAAGTTATCCGCTCACCACAACACCAAACTTAAATTGTTGCTTGTCCCCAAGCAACTGAAAATCAAATAGGATAAAAAGAATAGAATGTACAATTAATTCCAAAAAAATCTATGAGGATCAGTCTTAATTAGATGAGCGGGACTTTTAGCTTTTTGCTTCTGAACAGTTTTGGCATCTCACTTTATCATTTGAAGTTCAGAATGATTGGCATCTATAGGAACTCAGAATTCAGATAGTGTTATTGATTCTCGTAGTTCAGTATGTTGATTTTTGAACACAACTACTTTATGAGTCTTGGCCGTGACCCTAAGCATTTTGTTTTCTAGTATTACCACTGGATACATAAATGCCACAGACACATAACTGGGTGAACATTTTCAGATTGTGACTCAGCTTTGCTAGAGTCCCCAATTAGAGGTGTCCAGAGCTCTTAAGCACACTCTTTTTTTGCTTTGGACCACGACTTTAACCGCTCAGTCTCAAGTTCTTCACTTGACACCTCCACGCCACAAGCACATGGTTAGGGACAGCTTGGTTTAGCCGCTTAGGCCAGGATTTTATTCCTGTGGGCCCTCCTATCCACTGATGCTCAAAGCCTTAGATCCTTTTTATTTTACCCTTGTCTTTTGGTTTAAAGGGCTATTGGCTTTTTCTGCTTGCTTTTTCTTTTCTCTCTTTTTTTTTCGCCATTTTTTTCTGCAAGCTTTTCACTGCTTTTTCTTGCTTCAAGAATCAATTTTACGATTTTTCAGATTATCAAATAACATTTCTCCTTTTCCATCATTCTTTCAAGAGCCAACAATTTTAACATTCTTAAACAACAAACTCAAAAACATGCACCGTTCAAGCATTCATTCAGAAGACAAGAATTATTGCCACCACATCAGAATAATTAAACTGTTTTAAAATTTGAAATTCATGCACTTCTTTTCCTTTTTAATTAAAACACTCTTTATTTAAGAAAGGTGATGGATTCATATAACATTCATAACTTTAAGGTATAGACACTAAGACACTAATGATCATGTAATAAAAGACACAAACATAGATAAACATAAAGCATAAAAATTCAAAAAATAGAAAATAAAGAACAAGGAAATTAAAGAACGGGTCCACTTTAGTGATGGCGGCTTGTTCTTCCTCTTGAATATCTTATGGAGTGCTTGAGCTCCTCAATGTCTCTTCCTTGCCTTTGTTGCTCCTCTCTCATGCTTTTTTGATCTTCTCTAATTTCATGGAGGAGGATGGAATGCTCTTGGTGCTCCACCCTTAGTTGTCCCATATTGGAACTTAATTCTCCTAGATAGGTATTGATTTTCTCCCAATAGTTTTGTGGAGGAAAATGCATCCCTTGAGACATCTCAGGGATTTCATGGTGAGGAATCTCCTCATGCTCTTGTCCATGAGTGGGATCTCTTGTTTGCTCCATCCTTTTCTTAGTAATGGGCTTGTCCTCATCAATGAGGATGTCTTCCTCTATGTCAATTCCAGCCAAATTGCAAAGGTGACAAATGAGATGAGGGAAAGCAAACCTTGCCAAAGTGGAGGACTTGTCCGCCACCTTGTTGAGTTCTTGGGATATAACCTCATGAACTTCTACTTCCTCTCTAATCATGATGCTATGGATCATGATAGCCCGGTCTATAGTAACTTCAGACCGGTTGCTAGTGGGAATGATTGAGCGTTCGATGAACTCCAACCATCCCCTAGCTATGGGCTTGAGGTCATGCCTTCTTAGTTGAACCGGCTTTCCTCTTGAATCTCTCTTCCATTGAGCGCCCTCTTCACAAATGTCTATGAGGACTTAGTCCAACCTTTGATCAAAGTTGACCCTTCTAGTGTAGGGGTGTGCATCTCCTTGCATCATGGGCAAGTTGAATGCCAACCTTACATTTTCCGGACTGAAATCTAAGTATTTCCCTCGGACCATTGTAAGCCAATTGTTAGGGTCCGGGTTCACACTTTGATCGTGGTTCTTGGTGATCCATGCATTGACATAGAACTCTTGAACCATTAAGATTCCAACTTGTTGAATGGGGTTGGTGAGAACTTCCCAACCTCTTCTTTGAATCTCATGTCGGATCTCCGGATATTCACCCTATTTGAGTTTGAAAAGGACCTCGGGGATCACCTTCTTCTTGGCCACAACTTCATAGAAGTGGTCTTGATGCACCTTTGAGATGAATCTCTCCATCTCCCATGACTCGGAGGTGGAAGCTTTTGCCTTCCATTTCCTCTTTCTAGAGGTTTCTCCGGCCTTAGGTGCCATAAATGGTTATGGAAAGACAAAAAGCAATGCTTTTACCACACCAAACTTATAAGATTTTCTCGTCCTTGAGCAAAAGAAGAAAGAAGAGAGTAGAAGATGAAGAAATAGAGGAGATGGAGGTGGGTTGGTGTTTCGGCCAAGGAGGAGAAGTAGTGTTTATGTTGTGTGAAAATGAGGGAGTGAAGATGGGTTTATATAGGGGTAGAGAGAGGGTTAGGGTTCGGCCATATAGGGTGGGTTTGGGAAGGAAAGTGGTTTGAATTTGAATGGTGAGGTAGGTGGGGTTTTATGATGGATGGATGTGGATTGGTGAAGGGTTTATAGAGAAGAGGGCAGGATTTGATAGGTGAGGGGTTTTTGGAGAAGAGGTATTGAGGTGATTGGTGAATGGGTGAAGAAGAGAGAGAGAGGTGGGGTAGGTGGGGATCCTGTGGGTCCACAGATCCTGAGGCGTCAAGGATTTTTCATCCCTGCACCAAGTGGTGTGCAAAACGCCCTTTTCTGTCAATCCTGGTGTTAAATGCCAGGTTGCTGCCCAATTCTGGCGTTTAACGCCAGCTTCTTGCCCTTTTCTGGCGTTAAACGCCAGTCTGGTGCCCATTTCTGGCGTTAAACGCCCATTCTGCTGCCCTTACTGGCGTTTAAACGCCAGTAGGCTTCTCCTCCAGGGTGTGCTATTTTTCATTCTGTTTTTCAGTTTGTTTTTTCTTTTTCAATTGTTTTTGTGACTTCACATGATCATCAACCTATAGAAAACATAAAATAACAATGGAAAATAGAAATTTAACATAGATAAGTAAAATTGGGTTGCCTCCCAACAAGCGCTTCTTTAATGTCAGTAGCTTGACAGTGGGCTCTTATGGAGCCTCACAGATACTCAGAGCATGATGATGGCCTCTTAACACCAAACTTAGAGTTTTGTTGTGGCCTCCCAACACCAAACTTAGAGTTTGAATGTGGGGATTTTGTTTGACTCTGCTGTGAGAGAAGCTTTTCATGCTTCCTCTCCATGGTTACA
>NC_029790.2:60761907-60789117 GCF_000816755.2 Arachis ipaensis | reverse complement strand
TTTAATGTCAATAGCTTGACAGTGGGCTCTCATGGAGCCTCACAGATACTCAGAGCATGATGATGGCCTCCCAACACCAAATTTAGAGTTTGAATGTGGGGGCTCTGTTTGACTCTGCATTGAGAGAAGCTTTTCATGCTTCTTCTCTATGATTACAGAGGGAGATCCTTGAGCTTTAAACACAAGGGAGTCCTCATTCACTTGAAGGACCAATTCTCCTCTGTCAACATCAATCACAGCTTTTGCTGTGGCTAGGAAGGGTCTGCCAAGGATGATGGATTCATCCATACACTTCCTAGTCTCTAGGATTATGAAATCAGCAGGGATGTAATGCTCTTCAACCTTTACCAAGACATCCTCTACAAGTCCATAAGCTTGTTTCCTTGAATTGTCTGCCATTTCTAATGAGATTCTTGTAGCTTGCACCTCAAAAATTCCTAGTTTCTCCATTACAGAGAGAGACGTGAGGTTTATGCTTGGCCCTAGGTCACACAGAGCCTTTTCAAAGGTCATGGTGCCTATGGTACAAGGTATTGAGAGCTTTCCAGGATCTTGTCTCTTCAGAGGTAATCTCTGCCTAGTCAAGTCATCCAGTTCTTTGATGAGCAATGGGGGTTCATCCTCCAAAGTCTCATTACCAAATAACTTGGCATTTAGCTTCATGATTGCTCCAAGGTACTTAGCAACTTGTTCTTCAGTAACATCTTCATTCTCTTCAGAGGAAGAATACTCATCAGAGCTCATGAATGGTAGAAGTAGTTTCAATAGAATCTCTATGGCCTCAGTGTGAGCCTCAGATTCCCATGGTTCCTCATTAGGGAACTCCATGGAGGCTAGTGGACGTCCATTGAGGTCTTCCTCAGTGGCGATCACTGCCTCTTCCTTCTCTCCAGGTTTGGCCGTGTGGGTTATGGTGATGGCCTTGCACTCTCCTTTTGGATTCTCTTCTGTATTGCTTGGAAGAGCACTAGGAGGGAGTTCAGTAACTTTCTTGCTCAGATGACCTACTTGTGCCTCCAAATTTCTAATGAAGGACCTTGTTTCAGTCATGAAACTTTGAGTGGTTTTAATTAGATCAGAGACTACAGTTGCTAATTTAGAGTGGCTCTGCTTAGAATTCTCTGTCTGTTGCTGAGAAGATGATGGAAAAGGTTTACCATTGCTAAACCTATTTCTTCCACCATTATTGTTGTTGAAGTCTTGTTGAGGCCTCTGTTGATCCTTCCATGAGAGGTTTGGATGATTCCTCCATGAAGGATTATAAGTGTTTCCATAGGGTTCTCCCATGTAATTCACCTCTTCCATTGCTGGGTTCTCAGGATCATAAGATTCTTCTTCAGATGAAGCTTCTTTGGTACTGCTTGTTGCTGCTTGCATTCCAGACAAACTCTGAGAAATCATATTGACTTGTTGAGTCAATATTTTGTTCTGAGTCAGTATGGCATTCAGAGTATCAATCTCAAGAACTCCTTGCTTCTGATTTGTCCCATTATTCACATGATTCCTTTCAGAGGTGTACATGAATTGGTTATTTGCAACCATTTCAATGAGTTCCTGAGCTTCTGCAGGCGTCTTCTTCAGATGAAGAGATCCTCCAGCAGAGCTGTCCAATGAAATTTTGGACAGTTCAGACAGACCATCATAGAAGATACCTATGATGCTCCATTCTGAAAGCATGTCAAAAGGACACCTTCTGATCAATTGCTTGTATCTCTCCCAAGCTTCATAGAGGGATTCACCTTCCTTCTGTCTGAAGGTTTGGACTTCCACTCTAAGCTTGCTCAATTTTTGAGGTGGAAAGAACTTTGCCAAGAAGGCATTAACTAGCTTTTCCCAAGAGTTCAGGCTTTCTTTAGGTTGTGAATCCAACCATATTCTAGCTCTGTCTCTTACAGCAAAGGGAAAAAGCATAAGTTTGTAGACCTCAGGATCAACCCTATTGGTCTTGACAGTGTCACAGATTTGCAAGAATTCAGCTAAGAACTGATGAGGATCTTCCAATGGAAGTATATGAAACTTGCAATTCTGTTGCATCAGAGAAACTAATTGAGGCTTAAGCTCAAAGTTGTTTGCTCCAATGGCAGGGATTGAGATGCTTTTCCCATAGAAGTCAGGAGTAGGTGCAGTAAAGTCACCAAGCACCTTCCTTGCATTGTTGGCATTGTTGTTGTTTTCGGCTGCCATGTCTTCTTCTTGTTTGAAAAGCTCTGTTAGGTCCTCTATAGAGAGTTGTACTTTAGCTTCTCTTAGCTTTCTCTTCAAGGTCCTTTCAAGTTCAGGATCAGCTTCAACAAGAATGCCCTTGTCCTTGCTCCTGCTCATATGAAAAGAGAGAAGAAGAAAATATGGAATCCTTTATGTCACAGTATAGAGATTCCTTGAGGTGTCAGAGGAAAAAAAGAATAGAAGGAGGAGGTAGAGAAGAGAGAATTCGAACTTATTAAGGGAGATAGAGTTCGAATTGCTCATTGAGGAGGGGTGTTAGTCCTTAAATAGAAGCGTATGAAAAGAGGGGAAGAATTTTCGAAAATAAAATAAAAAGATTTTGAAAAAAAATTAAAAGAAATTTGAAAATTTGATTGATGATTTTCGAAAACTAAGATTGGGAAAGAAATTAAGTGATTTTTGAAAAAAATTTTGAAATTAGAAATAAAAAAGATATGATTGAGACCTAATTTTGAAAAAGGTGTGATTGAAAAGATATGAATTGAGAATTTAAAAAAGGAAAGTTTTAAAGTTAAAGTTGATTACTTGACTAACAAGAAATTAAAAGATATTATTCTAGAATTTAAAATATGATCCTTTCTTAATAGGCAAGTAACAACTAGAAAATTTTGAATTACATCATTAATTGTAACAAATATTTTTGAAAATAGTAATAAATAAAAAAAATTGAAAAGAAATTGATTTTGAAAGGATATAATTGAAAAAATATGATTTGAAAAAGATTTGATTTTTAAAAATTATGAAAACTTGAAAAAGAGTTGAATTAAAAACAAAATCTTCCCTCTAGTGTCCTCCTGCCGTTAAACGTCCAGAATGGCATCCATTCTGGCGTTTAACGCCCAAAATGCTACCTTTTTGGGCATTTAACGCCCAGCCAGGTACCCTGGCTGGCGTTTAAATGCCAGTTTTCCTTCTTCACTGGGCGTTTTGAACGCCCAGCTTTTTCTGTGTAATTCCTCAGCTGAATGTTCTGAATCTTCAATTCTCTGTGTTATTGACTTGAAAAGACACAATTTTGAAAAAATTTTTGAATTTTAAATGATGAGAAACAATAAAAATGCAACTAAGATCAAATAAACAATGCATGCAAGACACCAAACTTAGAAGTTTGTATACTAAGGACTATAACAATTTGAAAATGCATGTAAGAAACAACAAAAGACATAAAACAAGAGAATTCAAAGATCAGAGCAAGGAAATCATCAAGAATAACTTGAAGATCAATGAAGAACATAATGCATGTATTCGACAAATGCAAGAAAAATAAAGACATGCAACTGACACCAAACTTAAAAATTGATACTAGACTCAAACAAGAAACATAAAATATTTTTTATTTTTATGGTTTTATAAATTTTTTTGTGATTTTTTGAAAATTGAGTGGAAAAGAAAATAAAGGGATTCAAAATTTTTAATAAGAGTTCCAGGAATCATTACAATGCTAGTCTAAGACTCCGGTCTAGGAATTAGACATGGCTTACTAGCCAGCCAAGCTTTCAATGAAAGCTCCGGTCCAAAACACTAGACATGGCCAATGGCCAGCCAAGCATTAGCAGATCATTGCTCACAATAGCAAAATTGATAGAAATCAACAAGCTCTTGTGATGATAAGTTGAAACCTCGGTCCAATAAGATTAGACATGACTTCACAGCCAGCCAGACTTCAATAGATCATCATGAAACTCTAGAATTCATTCTTAAAAACTCTGAAGAACAAAATAGAAGATTTTTTGTATTTAAAAAAAAAATTTTTGAAAATAAAAAGTAAAATTACCTAATCTAAGCAACAAGATAAACCGTCAGTTGTCCAAACTCAAACAATACCCGGGAACGGCGCCAAAGACTTGGTACACGAAATTGTGATCATCAACAATGGTGCCAAAGACTTGGAGCTCTCAAATGTGAATCACACTTTGTCACAATTCCGCACAACTAACCAGCAAGTGCACTGGGTCGTCCAAATAATACCTTACGTGAGTAAGGGTCGATCCCGCGGAGACTGTCGGCTTGAAGCAAGCTATGGTCATCTTGTAAATCTCATTCAGGTGGATTCAAATGGTTATGGAAAATTGATAATTAAAACATAAACATAAAATAAAGATAGAGATAGAGATAGAGATACTTATGTAATTCATTGGTAGGAATTTCAGATAAGCGTATGAAGATGCTTTGTTCCTCTTGAACCTCTGCTTACCTATTGCCTTCTTCCAATCATTCATACTCCCTTCCATGGCAAGCTTTATGTTGGGCATCACCGTTGTCAATGGCTACTTCCCGTCCTCTCAGTGAAAATGTTCCAAATGCGCTGTCACCGCACAGCTAATCATCTGTCGGTTCTCGATCATGTTGGAATAGGATCCATTGATCCTTTTGCATCTGTCACACGCCCAACACTTGCGAGTTTGAAGCTCGTCACAGTCATCCCTTCCCAGATCCTACTCGGAATACCACAGACAAGGTTTAGACTTTCCGGATCTCAGGAATGGCCACCAATTGATTCTAGCCTATACCACGAAGGTTCCAATCTTAGATTAGAAACCCAAAAGATACGCATTCAATCAACGGCGCCAAAAACTTGATGCGTAATTTTGGAAAACGAAAAACGAATTCCAAACACACAAAACTAACCGGCAAGTGCACCGGGTCGTATCAAGTAATAAAACTCACGGGAGTGAGGTCGATCCCACAGGGATTGAAGGATTGAGCAATTTTAGTTTAGTGGTTGATTTAGTCAAGCGAATCAAGAATTGATTTGAGTAGTTTGTATTCGACAGAAGCTAAATTGCATGAAATTAAAAGGGAGAAGGGTAGATTGCAGAAAATTAAAGAGTAAAGAAAGTAAATAAGCTGAATCTTAAAGAACAAGTAATGTAAATTGCAGAAACTTAGATTGCAAGAAATGTAAATTGCAGAATCTTAAAGTGCAAGAAATGTAAATGGCTTGAATGGTAAAGGGAATTGGGAAGTGGATTTGCAGAAATTAAACAAGGAACAATAAATTGCAACAAACAGGAATGTAAAAGATGGATTCAATTGAACCGGATCTTGACAAAAATGGAAATCAGCTTGGTGTAGCAACGAAACAGGGAAATTGAAATTTAAAGCTGTAGATCTCAGGACCCAAGAGACTAGATAACCAAGTCTAGATCACACTGCCTTCCTAGATCCAGCAAGAACAATTGCAAGGGAAATGTAAATTGTAGAGAGAATAGAAGAAGAAGCAATTAACTGAAAAGGAAATTCAATTATGCAGAAAATTAAACAAGATCCAAAGGTGAGATTGAAACAGAAGTTCTTCAATTCTCCACCTAAGATCCCAAGCAAGAAAAGTAAAGAGTGCTCAACAAGAACCAGGAAGAAGAGAGATCAATTCTCCTCCCCAATTCTCTAGAATTCTAAAGAAAACAATTCAAAAATGTAAAGTAAGTTCCCTACTGTAAGTGTTACAAAAATTCTAAAAGGAAGCTCCCCAAAAACTTAAATCCTAATCTATTTATACACTTTCTTCAAATGGTCTTCAAGCCTTGAATTGGGCCTTTGCTCTTGATGAAATTGGGTTGATAGAGGCCTTGGTTGATTGCTCTTGGAGTTGGAGAGAGAACCAATGTGAACCGGGTTGTGAATCATAAAAGCTTGAGTAAAATTTTGAGTAAAAGTTTGAGGCAAACTTTTACTCAAACTTTTTATACCAGCTGCCCCATTCTTGTTGCTACCAACGTTTGAGCCAAAGTTTGGGGTCAAACTTTTGCTCAAACGTTGGCCCCCTTGTAAATGTGTGTTGCGCCAACGTTTGAGCAAAAGTTTGACCTCAAATGTTGGCGCAAGCTTTTTCCTCCAGGGTGTGCAAGAGTGGCGCCAACGTTTGAGCAAAAGTTTGACCTCAAACGTTGGCGCAAGCTTTTTCCTCCAGGGTGTGCAAGTGTGGCGCCAACGTTTGAGCAAAAGTTTGACCTCAAACGTTGGCGCAAGCTTTTTTCTCCAGGGTATTGATTTTGTGATGCCAACGTTTGCCAAAAAGTTTGAGGCAAACGTTGGCTCAAGCTTTTCTCCCAAAAGTTTGAGCTAAAGTTTGAGGTCAAACTTTTGCTCAAGCTTTTTTCTTCTGGAGTGTTTTCAACTCTTTTGAAAGTTTGAGCTAAAGTTTGAGGCAAACTTTTGCTCAAGCTTTTTGTTCTCTCTTGCTCCTAGCCATTCCTTCTTTCTTCAACCTTCTTCAAAACTCTTTTCACCTATCATCAATCAACCAAACACATCAAAGCTTTGCTTAAAATCATGAGTTTGTTATTCTTTCATAATATATGACAATTATAGCATAAAATCTCATGAAATTGCATTAATTCATACATGGTTGATTGAATCAAAGGAAACATGGAAATCTACCCAATTGGCTTGCTTATGGCTCAAGAAAGTGCATAAATCAATCGAAAACAAAAGAAAAAGGCTAGTGAAACTAGGCTAAGATGACTTGTCATCATGCATAATCTGTAGAATTCGCTGGGGGCGATTTTGGACCTTATTTCGACCCAGTTTTTGGCCCGAAATAGCAGACTAGAGCTAGAGAATATGCAGAAACAAAAGACAATATTCATTCTACACAGTTTGGAGTTTTAGATCTAGTTTTACTCCTTTAGGTTTCTTTCTCTAGGTTTTAGGAATTTTAATTTTCAATTGGTCTTAGCATTGGAACATTGAGAAGAGTTATTTCCTCATCAAGACTTCGTCATTCTAGTTCGTTCTCTTAACTTGGTTTTATTCTTTGATGGGATATTTTCGCGGAAAAACAAATTTCTCCAAAACACCCAAACTTAACCGGCAAGTGCACCGGGTCGCATCAAGTAATAATAACTCACGGGAGTGAGGTCGATCCCACAGGGATTGAAGGATTGAGCAATTTTAGTTTAGTGGTTGATTTAGTCAAGCGAATCAATATTTGGTTGAGAGATTTGTGATTTGCAGAATTTAAATTGCATAGAAAGTAAAGGGAATGGGTAATTGGCATGAAATTAAAGAGAACAGGAATTAAAGTGCTGAATCTTAAAGAACAAGAAATTAAATGGCAGAAACTTAGAACGCAAGAAATGTAAATTTCAAGGTTCCCCCAATATTTGTTGTTTTGTCCTGATCATCACCGATTTGGACCTTTTCCGTCTTGCCTTTAGGTTGTGGGTGGAATTCTTCGCGAGCTCGAATTCCCCCGAGTTCAATGGTGTTGACTTCCTCTCCTTTCGGGTTGCCTTTGAGGTTCAAACTTTCATTGTAACAGCGTCGTGCAATTTTTTGGTCTCTTTTTATTGTTGCGATCCCTTTTGAAGTTGGGAACTTCATCCACAGATGTGGAGTTGAAACTACTGCAGCAAGCTAGTTCAATATTGTCCGACCTATTAGGGCGTTATAGGCTGAACTCACATCAACTACTATGTAGTCTATGTTGAGTGTCCTTGACCGGGTTCCCTTTCCGAAGGTTGTATGTATCAAGATATATCCAAGTGGTTGGATTAGGGTATCTCCTAGCCCGAATAAGCTATTCGGATATGCTCTGAGCTCTTTTTCTTACAGGGCGAGTTTGTCGAGGGCAGATTTGAACAAGATGTCCGCAGAGCTTCCATGATCCACTAATGTTCTGTGAAGATTAGCATTGGCCAATATGACAGTAATGACCATGGGATCATCATGTCCCGGGATAACACCTGTTGCATCTTTTTAGTAAATGTAATTGCGGGGAGGTCGATTGTCCTCTTTCCTTCCCCAACATGATATACTTCTTTAAGGTGTCTTTTTTGAGATGATTTAGAGATTCCTCCTCCTGTGAATCCCCCATTTATCATGTGGACATGTCTCTCGGGAGTGTGAGGTAGTCATTCAGTCCGTCCGACCTCTTCATTTCATCTTCATTTTCTTGGTTCGTTTGTCTTGTTAGCTAAGTACCAATCTAGTCGACCCTCTCTTGCCAACTTCTCTATGACATTCTTCAGGTCGAAGCATTCATTAGTGGGATGTCTGAAATTCGATGGTACTCGCAGTACTCTATCCGATTTCCTCCTTCTTTTTTGCTTTTGATTGAGCGAGGTGGAGGGATCTTCTCAGTGTTGCTTATTTCGCGATAAACATCTACGAGGGACACCCGAAGAGGTGTGTAATTGCGGTATTTTCTCGGCTTTCCATTAGATTGATCTTATTTCTTCTTGGACTCTTTGTGCTTGGCCCTAGATGGGTAGGAGAATCCAGATTTAGAGGTCTCTCCTAGTCGTGAGTTTTCCTCCATGTTAATGTACTTTTCTGCTCGCTCTTGTACCTCGTTCAAGTGTAACGACCCAATTTCTCGTACGTCATGATCATACTAGAAACTGAGCGCTACCAACTTGTCTACCTAATTATTATCTATTATTTATTATATGAGCCTGATTCGTTATTAAAAGCGTAGTTATTTTACGAGGTACTTTTTTTTTTAAAAAAACGTTTGGATTAAAAACAGAATCATTAATAATTAAGTCACAAATAGTAACAGATAAAACATTTATAAACAACCATACATAAATATATCACAAGCAGTTGATATCATTCCGTGATCCAGCCTTTATTAGAGTATAGCCTTTTAGTTAGAACACCCCTAGATATAGCTAAATAATATCTATATACATATATATACATACAACATCCCTGGTCCTGACCTGTTCAAGAAGTCCCTAAGCTGGCGCCCAGGCTAGCCTAGACTCTATACTAACCTAGTCCCTCTAAATTACTAAAGCGAGGGAAAGTACGTTCTAGGTCTTCAAAACTCAAGTCAGGTGGATCATCATCAAAAGGTAGAAGGTCGTCTACTAATCCTCTGCACGATCATATGTCATCAAAGAACGTCTCTCAAGTACTTCATCGAGTGGCCACAAAGCAGCAACATTGTACGGAGGACATAGGCTAAAGTTCGCATACGAACGGGGTGCAGACGTTGGCTGGTCTCACAGTATATACATATAAATAGAGAACGAGATTCACCCTAGACTCAGAAGACTACCTAGAGCAGAATCCTTTTTGCGTACGATCGTTAATGAACTACGGAAGGGAACACATGGTTCCATCTGAAGGGGGAAGGGAGAGAGAAGGGGTAAGAACTGGGGAGTTCTTAGTAGGGCCGGGGTTATTAGTTACGTTCATTAATTTCGTGTTGTTTAGCAGATAAATAGCAGAATACTGAGAAGCAGTAGACAGAAGAAATAGATAAATAGAGAAAATAGAGAAAATAAAAAGCAAAACACAAACAAAAGAATACAAGAAAACAAAACATAGACACAGAGAATAGAATGAAAACAAAGAAGGCATAGATTCAAACAACAATCATAACAGAGGAAATGCGCAACCAAGAATGATGCATGTCTGTCCTATGCAGGCCATGAGCTCACGTGTCGGTTTACACCCCGCAGCCCGACATTACCTAGGAACTAGTCCAAGATATGGCTTATTTTCTGTAGGTGAACTTCGGCCTACAGAAATAGCACTCCCGTAAGTGAACTTCGGCTTACAGGAATAGTCTAAACACAACATAACAACTTTCTGTAGGTGAACTTCGGCCTACAGAAATAACACCTCTGTAAGTGAACTTCAGCTTACAGAAATAGTCTAATTACAGCATAACAACTTTCTGTAGGTGAACTTCGGCCTACCGAAATAGCACATCTGTAAGTGAACTTCGGCTTACAGAAATAGCGTCCCTGTAAGTGAACTTTGTCTTACAGGTATTACAACTCTCTGTAGGTGAACTTTGGCCTACAGGAGCAACACCTTGAGATACACAATTGATATTCACTGCAGGTGAACTTTGGCCTACAGGAATAACAACTCACTGTAGGTGAACTTGGGCCTACAGGACATCTAGGGCCAATAGAAAAGCATCAAATGAACATATAATAGAATATCATGCCACAAGGCTTAACTCTTTATTTTTATACTCTTCTCCTCTATTCTCTTTGTTATATTACTTTTTTCTCATTATCATCATTCATTATCATTCTCATTATTCATCATCACTTTCACATTCTTATGCAGTACTTCTTTGTTTCTCTGTTCAATCATACTATACAAACTTTACAGCTTTTACTTTTACAACATCTTAAATCAAACCATTTCTCTTTATCAGATTACTCTTTTCTCTGTATCCCTTTATTCTTCTCTGGTTACTCTGTTCTCTGTGTTTCTTTTGTCTGCTTTGATTTCTCTGCTTAACGTATGTATTTAAAGCTTAAGTAAATTTCGGTATGAATAGTTAGTCTGTCCCAAGTATAGGTTCATTAAGTCTATACTGAAGCAGTTTAACTTTTCATATAATACCTAACCCTAGTCGCAACTCAAGGACTAACTATGTTGCCCTAGTTCGTTCACTAATCTCTGTCTGTTTTTGTCATTAAAACTTTACAGATTTTTTCTTCGACTTTTATCTTTTCTTCAACTTTATATCTTTCTTTTATCTTTGCCTCACTAACATGTTATTACCACTCCCTAAGTGTTTTATGAAGATAATTATGAGATTCTGCGCTTAAAGTTGTCTTTCTAAAGCTTTTACAGAAAACTACCTTTTTTGCATTATTTTATTATTTTTATTAAAATATGCCTTTACCTTTTAACCTTTAAAATTAACTTTTTACCACCCGTAACTTTTAATATTTCTACTTTAACCACCCTAACTTTCAGAAATTACCGAATAACCCCCCAAACACCAAATTAATTACTTCCTTGCCATTTTATGAATCAAAAAGTCGTTCTTCATTGTTCTTTACCACACTCAAAGTGTTCTTCATGTTCTTCACAAATTCTTCAGATTCTTTCTCTGTTTTTACCCGTTTTTCAGTCTTTTCAGCAACCGATTTTTACCATAATTCATAATAAATTCCCAGCCACTAAAACCCCATCTTTTCCACATGATTTCAACACAAATTGAACCTCAATTTAAGCCTAGGTTTTTATTTTTCCAGCTGCTCCAAGAACATGAACTTTAAAGCTTGAATTTCATCAAATTTCATCAAAATTTCACCAACTTTTCACCAAGAATCAATCATATATGCAACCAATTTTTAGCACAGCCAAATCATACAACATTCACACAACTCAAACACAAATAATCAAGATTAATTTTGTCAAACCCTACCTGGTTTTGCTGCTCCTAATTTGGTTAGACTTTCAGGTGGTCCTTAAGCACTTTTTCCTCCTAAATCACATCAAGAAAACACATATTTAAGCATGTTTCCTTGAAACCGAATCAAAAGAGAGATGGTGCAGCCAACTCACCTTGATTCCAGCCTTGATAAGTCATATGATCATTTAGAGAAAGAAGAGAGGATCATTCTGGTCGGATTGGAATTTTGATTTGAGTTTTAGTTCAGTAGAAATCAAGCTTTGAAGATTTGGAACTAAGAACTTTTCTCTCTTTTTCTCTCTACCTATTTTCGGCCACAAAGTGAAAATGAGCCAGCCTTGGGGGTCTTGGGGGTGTAAGGTGAGTTGTGATTGGTTGGCTTGGAGGTGGATTAAAATAATATTAAAATATCTCTGGTGTATAACTACTAAAACTAGGTGTATCGGAACACTCGTAAAAATATCTCTAAAAATTATTTTCTGAGCTACTAGCATAAATGACACTAGTAACATATTTATTATGAGAATAGAACATGTATAATGAGGCCTTAGCATTGCTAAATTCATCAGAGAGTGCTGGTGCTAAGCTACACCAGTAAACCGTAAACCCGGTTAAACCGATTTTCTGTTTTTAACTAAAACAGACCAGGTAACCTTATAATATCATTCAAACATTTTCTAATACTAATATAATGATAATATTATACTATCTCTTTCCTCTCATGAATCGAGTCCGGTTTGTCAAACAGAGACTATTTACGAAAACTATAATCAAAACTCATAACTGATACGGTTCAAAAATTAGGTTCTTCGCAATTGCGTTGTCAGGCTTATCTCCACTAAGGTCCTGAATTAAGGATAATATAATGACAATGAGGATTGAGATGCTTAATGATATAGCATAGGTTCTCCCCTTAATGATCTTCCAGAGAAATCCGTACTTTCAGAAAAGATCTCACGTACTCGAAAATCGGGGTTGTTACATTCTACCCTCCTAAAAGAAAATTTTGCCATCAAAATTTCAGCCACATGCAGAATCCATCTTCAAGCAGTCTATTTCCTTCAAGCCATCCTGACGAAGATATTAGTTCGTTCCTTACAGCATCCAAATCTAACATAGTCATTGCCATGTATATCATAACAGCTATTAGGATACCTAGTCTCACATCGATTCGTCGTTCGGATCTCAATTAAACCATGCCTATTCACAATCATTGAGGTCTTATCCGCACCAAACAATCAACATTAAGGTGAACAGTCTTAATATATCAATTTAAGTACGAACATTCCCAAAATGAGCACTCATATACATTCATGCCTAATGTATCTTAAAGATACCCTAACGGCATGAGACACACAAGCAGAGTATGCAATGAAGCATAGTCAGTCCACTCCCCAGGCTCTACCGGGAACAAACTGCTCTGATACCAAATTGTAACGACCCAATTTCTGGTACGTCATCATCATACTAGAAACTGAGCGCTACCAACTTGTCTACCTAAATATTATCTATTATTTATTATATGAGCCTGATTCATTATTAAAAGCGTAGTTATTTTACGAGGTACTTTTTTTTTAAAAAAACATTTGGATTAAAAACAGAATCATTAATAATCAAGTCACAAATAGTAACAGATAAAACATTTATAAACAACCATACATAAATATATCACAAGCAGTTGATATCATTCTGTGATCCAGCCTTTATTAGAGTATATAGTCTTTTAGTTAGAACACCCCTAGATATAGCTAAATAATATCTATATACATATATATACATACAACATCCCTGGTCCTGACCTGTTCAAGAAGTCCCTAAGCTGGCGCCCAGGCTAGCCTAGACTCTATACTCACCTAGTCCCTCTAAACTACTAAAGCGAGGGAAAGTACGTTCTAGGTCTTCAAAACTCAAGTCAGGTGGATCGTCATCAAAAGGTAGAAGGTCGTCTACTAATCCTCTGTACGATCATATGTCATCAAAGAACGTCTCTCAAGTACTTCATCGAGTGGCCACAAAACAGCAACATTGTACGGAGGACATAGGCTAAAGTTCGCATACGAACGGGGTGCAGACGTTGGCTGGTCTCACAATATATACATATAAATAGAGAACGAGATTCACCCTAGACTCAGAAGACTACCTAGAGCAGAATCCTTTTTGCATACGATCGTCAGCGAACTACGGAAGGGAACACATGCTTCTATCTGAAGGGGGAAGGGAGAGAGAAGGGGTAAGAACTGGGGAGTTCTTAGTAGGGCCGGGGTTATTAGTTACGTTCATTAATTCCCTGTTGTTTAGCAGATAAATAGCAGAATACTGAGAAGCAGTAGACAGAAGAAACAGATAAATAGAGAAAATAGAGAAAATAAAAAGCAAAACACAAACAAAAGAATACAAGAAAACAAAACATAGACACAGAGAATAGAATGAAAACAAAGAAGGCATACATTCAAACAACAATGATAATAGAGGAAATGCGCAACCAAGAATGATGCATGTCTGTCTTATGCAGGCCATGAGCTCACGTGTCGGTTTACACCCCGTAGCCCGACATTACCTAGGAACTAGTCCTAGATATGGCTTATTTTCTGTAGGTGAACTTCGGCCTACAGAAACAGCACTCCCGTAAGTGAACTTCGGCTTACAGGAATAGTCTAAACACAACATA
This sequence comes from Arachis ipaensis, assembly GCF_000816755.2. Taxonomy (NCBI): domain Eukaryota; kingdom Viridiplantae; phylum Streptophyta; class Magnoliopsida; order Fabales; family Fabaceae; genus Arachis; species Arachis ipaensis. The sequence continues at coordinate 60,775,102 of NC_029790.2, read as the reverse complement.
ACAACTTTCTGTAGGAGAACTTCGGCCAAGAGAAATAACACCTCTGTAAGTGAACTTCGACTTATAGAAATAGTCTAATTACAGCATAACAACTTTCTGTAGGTGAACTTCGGCCTACAGAAATAGCACCTCTGTAAGTGAACTTCGGCTTATAGAAATAGCGCCCCTGTAAGTGAACTTTGGCTTACAGGTATTACAACTCTCTGTATGTGAACTTTGGCCTACAGGAGCAACACCCTGAGATACACAATTGATATTCACTGCAGGTGAACTTCGGCCTACAGGATAACAACTCACTGTAGGTGAACTTGGGCCTACAGGACCTCTAGGGCCAATAGAAAAGCATCAGATGAACATATAATAGAATATCATGCCACATGGCTTAACTCTTTATTTTTATACTCTTCTCCTCTATTCTCTTTGTTATATTACTTTTTTCTCATTATCATCATTCATTATCATTCTCATTATTCATCATCACTTTCACATTCTTATGTAGTACTTCTTTCTTTCTCTGTTCAATCATACTATACAAACTTTAAAGCTTTTACTTTTACAACATCTTAACTCAAACCATTTCTCTTTATCAGATTACTCTTTTCTCTGTATCCCTTTATTCTTCTCTGGTTACTCTGTTCTCTGTGTTTCTTTTGTCTGCTTTGATTTCTCTGCTTAACGTATGTATTTAAAGCTTAAGTAAATTTCGGTATGAATAGTTAGTCTGTCCCAAGTATAGGTTCATTAAGTCTATACTGAAGCAGTTTAACTTTTCATATAATACCTAACCCTAGTCGCAACTCAAGGACTAACTATGTTGCCCTAGTTCGTTCACTAATCTCTGTCTATTTTTGTCATTAAAACTTTACAGACTTTTTCTTCGACTTTTATCTTTTCTTCAACTTTATATCTTTCTTTTATCTTTGCCTCACTAACATGTTATTACCACTCCCTAAGTGTTTTATGATGATAATTATGAGATTCTGCGCTTAAAGTTGTCTTTCTAAAGCTTTTACAGAAAACTGCCTTTTCTGCATTATTTTATTATTTTTATTAAAATATTATTTTTATTTAAATATTATTATTTAATATTTAATTATTATTTATTATTTTATTATTAAATTTTCGAAAATTACCTTGCTTTTACCTTTTAACCTTTAAAATTAACTTTTTACCACCCGTAACTTTTAATATTTCTACTTTAACCACCCTAACTTTCAGAAATTATCGAATAACCCCCCAAACACCAAATTAATTACTTCCTTGCCCTTTTATGAATCAAAAAGGTGTTCTTCATTGTTCTTTACCACATTCAAAGTGTTCTTCATGTTCTTCATAAATTTTTCAGATTCTTTCTCTGTTTTTACCCGTTTTTCAGTCTTTTCAGCAACCGATTTTACCATAATTCATAATAAATTCCCAGCCACTAAAACCCCATCTTTTCCACATGATTTCAACACAAATTGAACCTCAATTTAAGCCTAGGTTTTTGTTTTTCCAGCTGCTCCAAGAACATGAACTTTAAAGCTTGAATTTCATCAAATTTCATAAAAAATTCACCAACTTTTCACCAAGAATCAATCATATATGCAACCAATTTTTAGCACAGCCAAATCATACAACATTCACACAACTCAAACACAAATAATCAAGATTAATTTCGTCAAACCCTACCTGGTTTTGCTGCTCCTAATTTGGTTAGACTTTCAGGTGGTCCTTAAGCACTTTTTCCTCCTAAATCACATCAAGAAAACACATATTTAAGCATGTTTTCTTGAAACCGAATCAAAAGAGAGATGGTGCAGCCAACTCACCTTGATTCCAGCCTTGATAAGTCATATGATCATGTAGAGAAAGAAGAGAGGATCATTCTGGTCGGATTGGAATTTTGATTTGAGTTTTAGTTCAGCAGAAATCAAGCTTTGAAGATTTGGAACTAAGAACTTTTCTCTCTTTTTCTCTCTACCTATTTTCGGCCAAAAAGTGAAAATGAGCCAGCCTTGGGGGTCTTGGGGGTGTAAGGTGAGTTGTGATTGGTTGGCTTGGAGGTGGATTAAAATAATATTAAAATATCTCTGGTGTATAACTACTAAAACTAGGTGTATCGGAACACTCGTAAAAACATCTCTAAAAATTATTTTCTGAGCTACTAGCATAAATGAAACTAGAAACATATTTATTATGAGAATAGAACATGTATAATGAGGCCTTAGCATTGCTAAATTCATCAGAGAGTGCTGGTGCTAAGCCGCACCAGTAAACCGTAAACCCGGTTAAACCAATTTTCTGTTTTTAACTAAAACAGACCAGGTAACCTTATAATATCATTCAAGCATTTTCTAATACTAATATAATGATAATATTATACTATTATCTCTTTCCTCTCATGAATCGAGTCCGGTTTGTCAAACAGAGACTATTTACGAAAACTATAATCAAAACTCAAAACTGATACGGTTCAAAAATTAGGTTCTTCGCAATTGCATTGTCAGGCTTATCTCCACTAAGGTCCTGAATTAAAGATAATATAATGACAATGAGGATTGAAATACTTGATGATATAGCATAGGTTCTCCCCTTAATGATCTTTCGGAGAAATCCGTACTTTCAGAAAAGATATCACGTACTCGAAAATCGGGGTTGTTATATTCTACCCTCCTAAAAGAAAATTTTGCCCTCAAAATTTCAGCCACATGCAGAATCCATCTTCAAGCAGTCTATTTCCTTCAAGCCATCCTGACGAAGACATTAGTTCGTTCCTTACAGCATCCAAATCTATCATAGTCATTGCCATGTATATCATAACAGCTATTAGGATAGCTGGTCTCACATCGATTCGTCATTCGGATCTCAGTTAAACCATGCCTATTCACAATCATTGAGGTCTTATCCGCACCAAACAATCAACATTAAGGTGATCAGTCTTAATATATCAAGTTAAGTACGAACATTCCCAAAATGAGCACTCATAGACATTCATGCCCAATGTATCTTAAAGATACCCTAACGGCATGAGACACACAAGCAGAGTATGCAATGAAGCATAGTCAGTCCACTCCCCAGGCTCTACCGGGAACAAACTGCTCTGATACCAAATTGTAACGACCCAATTTCTGGTACGTCATCATCATACTAGAAACTGAGCGCTACCAACTTGTCTACCTAATTATTATCTATTATTTATTATATGAGCCTGATTCATTATTAAAAGCGTAGTTATTTTACGAGGTACATTTTTTTTTTAAAAAACATTTGGATTAAAAACAGAATCATTAATAATCATGTCACAAATAGTAACAGATAAAACATTTATAAACAACCAAACATAAATATATCACAAGCAGTTGATATCATTCTGTGATCCAGCCTTTATTAGAGTATATAGCCTTTTAGTTAGAACACCCCTAGATATAGCTAAATAATATCTATATACATATATATACATACAAAATCCCTGGTCCTGACCTGTTCAAGAAGTCCCTAAGCTGGCGCACAGGCTAGCCTAGACTCTATACTCACCTAGTCCCTCTAAACTACTAAAGCGAGGGAAAGTACGTTCTAGGTCTTCAAAACTCAAGTCAGGTGGATCGTCATCAAAAGGTAGAAGGTCGTCTACTAATCCTCTGCACGATCATATGTCATCAAAGAACGTCTCTCAAGTACTTCATCGAGTGGCCACAAAACAGCAACATTGTACGGAGGACATAGGCTAAAGTTCGCATACGAACGAGGTGCAGACGTTGGCTGGTCTCACAGTATATACATATAAATAGAGAACGAGATTCACCCTAGACTCAGAAGACTACCTAGAGCAGAATCCTTTTTGCGTACGATCGTCAGCAAACTACGGAAGGGAACACATGCTTCCATCTGAAGGGGGAAGGGAGAGAGAAGGGGTAAGAACTGGGGAGTTCTTAGTTGGGCTGGGGTTATTAGTTACGTTCATTAATTCCGTGTTGTTTAGCAGATAAATAACAGAATACTGAGAAGCAGTAGACAGAAAAACAGATAAATAGAGAAAATATAGAAAATAAAAAGCAAAACACAAACAAAAGAATACAAGAAAACAAAACATAGACACAGAGAATAGAATGAAAACAAAGAAGGCATACATTCAAACAACAATCATAACAGTGGAAATGCGCAACCAAGAATGATGCATGTCTGTCCTATGCAGGCCATGAGCTCACATGTTGGTTTACACCCCGCAGCCCGACATTACCTTGGAACTAGTCCTAGATATGGCTTATTTTCTGTAGGTGAACTTCGGCCTACCAAAATAGCACTCCCGTAAGTGAACTTTGGCTTACAGGAATAATCTAAACACAACATAACAACTTTCTGTAGGTGAACTTCGGCATATAGAAATAACACCTCTGTAAGTGAACTTCGGCTTACAGAAATAGTCTAATTACAGCATAACAACTTTTTGTAGGTGAACTTCGGCCTACAGAAATAGCACCTCTGTAAGTGAACTTCGGCTTACAGAAATAGCGCCCCTGTAAGTGAACTTCGGCTTCCAGGTATTACAACTCTCTGTAGGTGAACTTTGGCCTACAGGACCAACACCCTGAGATACACAATTGATATTCACTACAGGTGAACTTCGGCCTACAGGAATAACAACTCACTGTAGGTGAACTTGGGCCTACAGGACCTCTAGGGCCAATAGAAAAGCATCAGATGAACATATAATAGAATATCATGCCACAAGGCTTAACTCTTTATGTTTATACTCTTCTCCTCTATTCTCTTTGTTATATTACTTTTTTCTCATTATCATCATTCATTATCATTCTCATTATTCATCATCACTTTCACATTCTTATGCAGTACTTCTTTCTTTCTCTGTTCAATCATACTATACAAACTTTACAGCTTTTACTTTTACAACATCTTAACTCAAACCATTTCTCTTTATCAGATTACTCTTTTCTCTGTATCCCTTTATTCTTCTCTGGTTACTCTGTTCTCTGTGTTTCTTTTGTCTGCTTTGATTTCTCTGCTTAACGTATGTGTTTAAAGCTTATGTAAATTTCGGTATGAATAGTTAGTCTGTCCCAAGTATAGGTTCATTAAGTCTATACTGAAGCAGTTTAACTTTTCATATAATACCTAACCCTAGTCGCAACTCAAGGACTAACTATGTTGCCCTAGTTCGTTCACTAATCTCTGTCTGTTTTTGTCATTAAAACTTTACAGACTTTTTCTTCGACTTTTATCTTTTCTTCAACTTTTTATCTTTCTTTTATCTTTGCCTCACTAACATGTTATTATCACTCCCTAAGTGTTTTATGAAGGTAATTATGAGATTCTGCGCTTAAAGTTGTCTTTCTAAAGCTTTTACAAAAAACTGCCTTTTCCGCATTATTTTAATATTTTTATTAAAATATTATTTTTATTTAAATATTATTATTTAATATTTTATTATTATTTATTATTTTATTATTAAATTTTCAAAAATTACCTTTCCTTTACCTTTTAACCTTTAAAATTAACTTTTTACCACCCGTAACTTTTAATATTTATACTTTAACCACCCTAACTTTCAGAAATTACCGAATAACCCCCCAAACACCAAATTAATTACTTCCTTGCCCTTTTATGAATAAAAAAGGTGTTCTTCATTGTTCTTTACCACACTCAAACTGTTCTTCATGTTCTTCATAAATTCTTCAGATTCTTTCTCTGTTTTTTCCTGTTTTTCAGTCTTTTCAGCAACCGATTTTTACCATAATTCATAATAAATTCCCAGCCACTAAAACCCCATCTTTTCCACATGATTTAGACACAAATTGAACCTCAATTTAAGCCTGGGTTTTTATTTTTACAGCTGCTCCAAGAACATGAACTTTAAAGCTTGAATTTGATCAAATTTCATCAAAATTTCACCAACTTTTCACCAAGAATCAATCATATATGCAACCAATTTTTAGCACAACCAAATCATACAACATTCACACAACTCAAACACAAATAATCAAGATTAATTTCGTCAAACCCTACCTGGTTTTGCTGCTCCTAATTTGGTTAGACTTTCAGGTGGTCCTTAAGCACTTTTTCCTCCTAAATCACATCAAGAAAACACATATTTAAGCATGTTTTCTTGAAACCGAATTAAAAGAGAGATGGTGCAGCCAACTCACCTTGATTCCAGCCTTGATAAGTCATATGATCATGTAGAGAAAGAAGAGAGGATCATTCTGGTCGGATTGGAATTTTGATTTGAGTTTTAGTTCAGCAGAAATCAAGTTTTGAAGATTTGGAACTAAGAACTTTTCTCTCTTTTTCTCTCTACTTATTTTCGGCCACAAAGTGAAAATGAGCCAGCCTTGGGGGTCTTGGGGGTGTAAGGTGAGTTGTGATTGGTTGGCTTGGAGGTGGATTAAAATAATATTAAAATATCTCTGGTGTACAACTACTAAAACTAGGTGTGACGGAACACTCGTAAAAACATCTCTAAAAATTATTTTCTGAGTTACTAGCATAAATGACACTAATAACATATTTATTATGAGAATAGAACATGTATAATGAGGCCTTAGCATTGCTAAATTCATCAGAGAGTGCTGGTGCTAAGCTGCATCAGTAAACCGTAAACCCGGTTAAACCGATTTTCTATTTTTAACTAAAACAGACCAGGTAATCTTATAATATCATTCAAGCATTTTCTAATACTAATATAATGATAATATTATACTATTATCTTTTTCCTCTCATGAATCGAGTCCGGTTTGTCAAACAGAGACTATTTACGAAAACTAGAATCAAAACTCATAACTGATACGGTTCAAAAATTAGGTTCTTCGCAATTGCGTTGTCGGGCTTATCTCCACTAAGGTCCTGAATTAAAGATAATATAATGACAATGAGGATTGATATGCTTGATGATATAGCATAGGTTCTCCCCTTAATGATCTTCCGGAGAAATCCGTACTTTCAGAAAAGATCTCACGTACTCAAAAATCGGGGTTGTTACATCAAGGATGTTGAATCTTTCCATGTAGTTGCGGAGACTTTTCCGTTCTCCCTGCTTGATCCCTAACAGGCTCGGGGCGTGTTTGGCTTTGTCCTTTTGAATGGAGAATCTGGCAAGGAACTTTTTGGCTAGGTCGTCAAAACTTGTGATGGACGTGGGAGGCAAATTGTCAAACCATTTTATGGCTATTTCTGTCAGAGTGGTCGGGAAGGCTTTACATCGAACGGCATCTAAGGCATCGATGAGATACATTCTGCTCCTGAAATTGCTGAGATGATGGCTGGAGCTTTAAAATCTTTTGGAACTTTAGCTTTCATGATCTCTTTACTGAAGGGGTCTTGGTCCTTGTGGGAGTTATTCTCATGGTTGGAGTGAGTAGTTCTGGTCTTGAGATCGGCTTCGAGCTTTAGAAGCTTATCCTTTAGATCTTGCTTTCACCCAGTTTCTCTACAGAGGTCTCTTTCAGCTTCTCGCTGGTGTTTGGCCTCTTGTTCAAGCTGTTTGAGGCGATCATGTTGTTCTCGGATGGCTTCCAAGATTTCTGAGTCTATGTTGGAGGGCTGTTTATCCCCTTTGTTTTGAGGTACATCTTTTGATGTGGCGTCTGTGTTTTTGTTTGGCATTCTGTCCACAAAACCAGAGTTGTGGTCATTGTCATGGTCGTCTGCCATGGTGATGGGATGCCTTCTAGGGTCCCCGGCAATGGTGCCAATGTTCCGAGGGTTACCTGAAACTGAAGGTCGAGCTTGGATGAGATCTGCTGTGGTGGCCAGAGCTGTCGTGTCTGACCTGGTGGAACTGGTGGAGCTGGAGATGCTGCTGATCCTTCATCACCACTTCACCAGAGGGTGGTGGTACCTGCAAGAGACTCCGATGCTTAAGTTAGCATGGGCTTTAAGTAGGTTTTGTGTGTAGAATCAGAGTATGAGTTATACCTGGGTGCTCCAGTGTATTTATAGTAGTGTGGGCTGACCTTCTTAGATAAGTTAGTTATCTTATCTTATCTTATCTTTGAGTGAAGTTATCTTTGAGTAAAGTCATCTTATCTTATCTCTCAAGTTCTTGGGGAACAAGCTACTTCTAATAACTTTACAGGAATTTAATCAATCTCTTGGAAAAATTATGTACCATCATCCAAGGAGACAAAGAAGGATGCAAAAGCTAGGGATGATGATGACAAAGAAGAAACAAGAAGACACCAAGAGGTTGTATTGTACTTAACTGTCTCTAATTTGTAGTGCTTTAATTGGAAGTATGATTGTGCCCTATTTGCATGAACCTTTACATTCTGTGTGTTTTTCTTTAATGTCATTTTGGGCTACTAGTCTAAGTGCCTAGTCCACTGTATCCTTACTTGAATTGTATGTTATGTCCTTGAGCTCAATAAAGGAAATCATGAGAATTTGTTGTGAAAAACAAGAGTAAAATCTAATGTGCAGAATAAAGTCCTAGTGTTGTGGTGGTATTTGCTAGCTAAGTTGGTTCATCAATAGGGTACAAGGCTAAGATATCTCTTGAATTATGAGCTTGAAGTGCATTCTACGAGACTTAAATGAATCAATAAGATCCTAAAAAGAGAAAAAGAGAATGAAAAACAAAGAAAAGAGCACAAATTAAAGCTGGGCACCAATAGTTTGAACCTTGAGACATGTGTCTATTGTGTTTTTGGTGCAAGGATATGTTTGGATGAGTAAGTTCTTAGGAGTGCTTCATTATTTGACAACTTGGGTTAACTAACCCGGGATTGTCAACTAAAAGTCCACTATCAAGAGCAACCTTGTCACAAGATATTTGGCAACCCAAAGAGGTGCTGGACACCAAGGTCTAAGGAATGAATAACAAACCATGTGCTTGTGGTGTGTATGTGCTGAGGAGAGACTTGGGTGATTAAGTCCTTAGGGGTGTTTCAACACCTAGCACCTTGAACTAACTGGTTTGGGAGTGTTGGCTAAAAACCTATCCTAAAGAGTTGTCTCAACACAGAATACTTAGCTATAGTAAGCAATAAGCTCTAAAGAAGGAATGAAAACAAAAACAAAGAAGCTACGGATCAAGAATAAGAGTCTCATAGAAGGAAATAGAGTGAGAGTTCAAGAGCATATGAGAGCCTAAAAACCAGCATGAACATGAACCTAAGTTGTAATGCATGAAACTCCATAAACCAAGGATTTCAATTCTCTAAATAAGGATTTGTATCTCTTGTATTCTCACTTCATTCTTCTTATGATCTATCATTTGCTTGAGGACAAGCAAGATTTAAGTTTGGTGTTGTGATGCCAGGGCATCTTGGCTAGTTTCACAAGCCATTTTTAGCTTGTTTTAGGGTAGTTTCATGCATTTCTTAGGCAATAAGTAGGTATTTAGATGGGAATTTCATGCATGCCTTAATTCAATCAAACATTGTTATTTTGATTCATTTTCATAAGAATTATGATATGTTTACTTGTTGATTATGAATGATGCAAATTATTATGAAATTAGCAAAGCTTTGATGTATTTGTTTGGTTGATGATAGGAGGAAAGAAGCAGAGGAGGAGCAACGAAAGAGGGCAATGCAACTTTCTGCAAGTTTCTGGTGCCAACGTTGGAGGGAACATTGGTAGTCCAATGTTACCTCCAACCTATTTCAATACAATGTGCTTTCTGGAAATTGGAAAAATTTGGTGCGACGCGTGTCGCCCACGCGTCGATTGTGGAATTTTGAAAATCCACGAATACGCATGGGTGACGCGCACGCATGGAAAGGCCAATGTTGGAGGGAGCGTTTGTGGTCCAATGCTGAGGCCAACGTACGCGATGAGACTCCCAAAACTGGAAGTGGGAAAATTTGAGGTGACGCGTACGGTTCTATGACGCATACGCGTGGATACAAATTTTGGCCTTGCACGCGAATGCCTGAACGACGCATACGCGCAAAAACTTGTTTGACGTGTAAACGTAGAATGACAATTTTGACCATCCACGCGTACGCGTGGGCCAGGTGCATGGGTGGACGCGCGAACGTTGGTGCTCCAACGTTGAGTCAAACATTGCTATCAAAGCCCAGAATTCATTTTTCTAAAGCAATGTTTGACCCAACGTTTTTGTACAAACGTGATCACCAACGTTGAGGCTTTTTCCATTCGAGATTGCACCTATGCAGAGTTTGCAGTTAGTTGCCAATGCCTATCATCAAAGAATCACTTCTAAAAGGCCCACATCCAAGTACTTGATCCAATTGAAGATGAGAAGAAGAGTATAAATAGAAGGATTGCTGAAGATTGAAGGCATCTCTCTGGGAGGCCCTGAAGGGGCTCTAGAGGTTCAGACTCTGATTTCATTTCATCTGCAATTTTTCCTTTTAGTTTATGTACTTTCTTTTTTTGCAACATTTTCCTTTTGTACTTTCTTACTTTTCTGCAATTTCTTTTCTTTTTGATTTGTATTGAGCTATGAACAACTAAACCCCCTTCATTGGGTTAGGGAGCTCTGTGTAATTAAATGGATCAATATTAATTTTCATTTTTCTTCTTCTTTCTTTTCTCTTGATCTTGCTAGAAAGCTTTCGTTCTTCATCCCAGTGGATAGTTGTCTTGGGAAAGAAGCTATCCATAATTGGATCTCCTCTGAATATAGAAGAGGAATGAGGAGATCATGCTAAAAATGCTTTCTCACATTAGATTAGACTGGGGTTTGGATGGATATCGTGAAATGTAATCCTACCAACACTTTGATCTATGAATATGTGTGGTATAATCAGTGACCACACCTCATCTCTTCCTATGAGCACTTAAATCAAGGAATTAGGCAATTGTTCATGCTTAGAGAGATTGGATTACCAAGGAATTGGGATCCAATCACCTAAGATTGCCAAAGAGATCAATGAATACATTGATTGAGGAAGAGATGAAAATGAGTTTGATCCGGAGAATTATAGCATCTCCTAACCCCAATGAGCTTTTCCATCTCTGATCTACCCATTCTTTTAAATTCTGTCTTTAATTTAATGCTCAATCTCCCCATTCCCATTTAATTTCTTGCAATTTAAGTTTCCCGCTAATTTACATTCTGCGATCCTAATTTCAAATCGGATTTAGTTCAACTAGAACAATTCTCCAATTAACATTGATCAACCAACCAATCCTTGTGGGATTCGACCTCACTCTACAATGAGTTTTTACTTGACAACAATCCGGTGCACTTGCTGATAGAAAATTGTTGAGAGACAGTTTTTAGGATATCAGTCCTCTATTCCTATTTCTGTTCTAAGTGCTACACATGATCACAAACATTAAAAAGAAGAGGAAAACTATGAAAAATGATAGAAAATAAAATGATATGAAATCAAAATAAAAATGATATAAAAGAAAAAAAATTAGGATATATTGTACATATGGTTGGATTGCCTCCCAACAAGCGCTTTTTTACCGTCATTAACTTGACGGACAGCTCCTTTATGAAGGTTGATAGGGGCTCAGTGAATCAGTTTAACATGTTCTAGAGACAGGATCCAGTTCACAGTATGTGGAATGACTGGACTTCTAGTGAAGACAACTCACATGCCAGGTGAGATGTCTTCAGTTGGAATTTTCTTGTTCTCCCAACCCTTGGGTACCTTCTTCATAGGGCCTCCTTCCTTAGTGTTTGATGATGAATTCCCAACATCAAACTTAGATTTGATGTCTGGGGGTTCTTTAAAGCTCTGCACTAAGAGGAGAAGGCTGAAAACTGTTTCAGGGACTTATCTACCATCTCTAATGAGATCCTTGTGAGATGCACCTCTTGAATCCTCAGCTTCCTCATCACGGAGAAGCATAAGATTGATTCTTCAGCCAAGGTCACACAGTGCCTTCTCAAATGTGATGGTCCCTATAATGCAGGGAATTAGGAAACTTCCGGGATCTAGCACCTTCTGAGGCAGCTTCCTTTGCACCAGGGCACTGCATTCCTTGGTCAGCACCACGGTTTCATCTTCCGTCAGGGCCTTTTTCTCAGAAATCACACTTTTCAAATAGGCCATATAGGGTGGTTTCTTCTCCAACACCTCAGCAAAAGAGATATTAACTTACAACTTTCTTGAAGAACGGAAGATTGACGGTTTAGAATTCAGAATAAATTCCCGTTGCAAGTATAGTTTCTAAAAACTGAGCAATCGACTTTTCTTACAAACGTTTTGGTTGTCACAAGTAACAAACCCCTTTAAAATTGATAAACGAAGTATTTAAACCTCGGGTCATCTTCTCAAGGAACTGCAGGGAGGTGTTCTTATTATTGCTATAAGTTTTGTAAATGGGGGTTTTGAAAGTAAGGAACAAATAATTTAAATGACAATTAAAATAAATAAATAACTGTAAAATAAACTCTTGGCAAGGTATTAAAATTTGAAAGTCCTGTCCTAGTTATCTGATGAGCAGATAATTTATACGCTTTTTGGCATTGTTTTTAGTATGTTTTTAGTAGGATCTAGTTACTTTTAGGGATGTTTTCCTTAGTTTTTATGTTAAATTCACATTTCTGGACTTTACTATGAGTTTGTGTGTTTTTCTGTGATTTCAGGTATTTTCTGGCTGAAATTGAGGGACTTGAGCAGAAATCAGATTCAGAGGTTGAAAAAGGACTGCTGATGCTGTTGGATTCTGACCTCCCTGCACTCAAAGTGGATTTTCTGGAGCTACAGAACTCGAAATGGCGAGCTTCCAATTGCGTTGGAAAGTAGACATCCAGGGCTTTCCAGCAATATATAATAGTCCATACTTTGGCCAATAATTGACGACGTAAACTGGCGTTCAACGCCAGCCTTCTGCCCAAATCTGGCGTCCAGCGCTAGAAAAGGATCCAAAACCAGAGTTGAACGCCCAAACTGGCACAGAACTTGGCGTTCAACTCCACAAATGGCCTCTGCACATGCTACACTTAAGCTCAGCCCAAACACACACCAAGTGGGCCCCGGAAGTGGATTTATAAAGCTCTGCACATCTGTGAGGCTCCATGAGAGCCCACTGTCAAGCTATTGACATTAAAGAAGCGCTTGTTGGGAGGCAACCCCATGTTTATCTAATTCTTGTTTTTCATGTTTTCTTAGGTTCATAATCATGTGGAGTCACAAAATAAACAAAAAAATCAAAAACGGAATCAAAAACAGCAGAAGAAAAATCACATCTTGGAGGAGCATCTGTCTGGCGTTCAAACGCCAGAACAGAGCATAGTTCTGGCGCTGAACGCCCAGAATGGGAGCATCCT